>NW_024340697.1:1413361-1442030 GCF_902729225.1 Pteropus medius
TCCTCGATATTTCAATAAACCACTGAAGCCCCATGATTCGCTCATTCGCAACATCAAAAATGGTTAATGTAGACACGTGAGCCCTGAGGTTTCTTCCATTGGCCTTCTTAGAGCATAAGATATGAACCACAGAGCCCAAGAGACAGGACTGAAATAACACAAGCACCTCCCTGGTGCCATGTTGCTCTGGGGAGGGACTGCGCTGTCCTGGGGCATCGCAGAAGAATTTGGGCTGCGGGCCCCCAGGATCCCTACACCGATTATCTCCTTGGCAACCAGCATGTCAGCGGAATTCGGATGAACATTACATCTAAAGCTCTGAGCTCAACAGTTCTCCCAGAGTTGCATTATCCTGAGAGTGGATTCAACTGGTACTCCACTCGACTTGATTGCTACAATCAGGGCCCCAACCATCATGAGGATGAAGTAATCCAGTCAGAGCATTATCACTCTCAGAAAAAAATCAAATGGAAAAATTGTACTGTGCCTTTTATCTCAGTGTGTTGGTTCCATTTTTTCCTGTTATTTCTTTTATTATTTGTTACCTCATATTACCAAGATTTTTATGCTAAAAGAAAGGCTTACAAGAGAATGCTGTTTCTACTGCCTATGAAAGTGGAAGAAGCTGATCCTAAGGTATCTGCTGGAAGAAAGCCCTATTTCTATTTTCATTGGCAGTGTCTCAAACCAAGAGGATTTCTCAGGGTCATGATGGTGACCTTCTTGCCCTCCATAAAATCGGCTGATTCTCAAACTGATATATTTCATGTAATTCCATGAAATAGATACATTTCACGGAACCTTTTCCTACCACACCATTTCTTGCTAATGCTGGAACAGGCCATTCCCCTGACAGATAACATGACATTTAATTACACTGGACAGCCTGACTCGAAGCCACATGTGCCAGGCCGAGCCATGAGAGCACCAGTAAAGGCCTCTCGACATCCACACTCATTTCTGAATTTGATATTGCACTAACTTTTCAGCTCCCTTCTTTTTTTTTTGAGTTGGATTTGGTTTTACTCGTCTGCCAGAAATAAGCCAGCATTTTTGCAGGGTAGGAGGCTGTAGACTTTTAGGAAACTCTGCCATGGTGAGTTTTAGGAAAACTGTCAGACAGAGCAATGCATTGTTTTCATTCTGTCTGATACTAAATTTAATTCTCAGATTTTAGACTATTGAATCAGCCTAAATTAAACAGAGACCTATATAGGTTTGCAGGCATTGCTAATTTCAATAATAGTGCCATTTAGCAAACATCCCTTCCTTATGAACTAGGCATTCATGTGCATGAAAGTCCTACCCTGTGGGCAGGAGCTCCGGACAGGAAGTCAAGATGCCCAGGTTGTAGCCTTGACCCTGCCACTCGCTGCTGGACTATTTTGGGCAGACATTTTTCAGAACCTTCTTTTCTCTTTCTTCTTTAACTTTCCTTGATCCTTCACTTCTTTACTCTAAAGTTATGTGGTAGGCTGCATGATCTATCTCACGTCGCTTCCACCATCTGCAATTCTAAATAGATACAAATTTCCAAAAACTCACTTGGCCAAATTTTACAAAATGAAAAAAAAGAAAAGATGATAGAAAAGATGAAAAAGAATCAAACAATTCCAGGCTTCCTTCGTTTTGCTATTCTGCTATTTGAGTTCTCTGTTATTTTTCTCCTCGTCATTTGGTGGGAAAAATAGAAGATTAAAAAAAAAAAAAGGACACAAATGGAAAGCAGAGGCACAGGAAAGGAAGAGGCAGAGAGGAAGAACCAAACAGTGCAGTGACAGAAGCAGCGCCCCCGGGCCTGCTGTTCCCCTCTTCTGCTGGTAGCCTGGCGAACTGTGACAAAGCACAACCATACGAGATGGTGTGAGTTGACCCAGCACCATTTCCCACCCTTAGAGGCCGTAATATAACTCAACTTCGACAGACGCAGAATCCCTTTGTACATGAAGAATGGCAACCTCAGGCTTAGGAACTCACAGGGAGATGGGGAGAGAAGTTGTTAGAGAAAAATAATCTCTGGGAGCAGATAAATCCAAAATTGTATGGGAAGGACAGCATGCCCTGGGGGCAGTAGGAGAGCAAGGGGACCTGTATGGGCCGGTGGGGATACGGAGGATGAAGGGAGAGGTAGGATTTGATTGAACTTAAGGGTTGGGTAGTAGGAATATGTACAGACAGCGAAGAAGGAGAAGAACCTTCTAGATCCATCTACTCTCCTGACTGCTCCATTAAGTGGCAGGGGCCTTTGGGAGATAGTGTCCCTACTTTTCTTCAGATGCTCAGTTATCATTTTAAATCAACCCACACATATGTGTCATTAGTGAAAAAATTAGCACTTTTCTTTAGAAAGGACCATTTGTCCAACACATTGAACATTCCTATTTCCTATCGATGTGGGACTAATTTCCTGAAAATTTTTATTACTCTTTCCATTAAGACTTTATTCTGCAAAGAATTTCACCAGGCTCAATTGATAGATTCATTCTCTCGTCTGGGGCATTACATTGTTATTTGAAAGATGATTCTACCAAAATGTGGGTGATTTATTACCTCTCTTTTCTGTTCCTCTATCTCTGGAAATCTATGTTTAGGTAGGAAAGCTAGGGGGCACAGAAGAGAGAAAATAAACTCTCATTTTTGTTGTTGGTTCAGTTTCACTCACTATAAGAATCAGACCCTCAGAATCAGACGGCAAACAAATGGTCTGGCGCCTGCTCTGGGTGCCTGTTTTTAAAAGCTGCTCAATGTCTAGATTTCACACACACACACACACACACACACACACACACACACACACACACACACCCATGCATACACCAGGAAACTGTGGTTGGAAAAAGATCAAAAGCAAATTTCTAAATGCTATAGCTTCTTGTATGTGTAAACTAAAAAAGGTGTACCACTTAAGACAACCCACAGAACAGGAGGAAATATTTGCAGATCATTTATCTAATAAAACATTTAGGTCCAGAATATATGAAGAACTCTTACAAATTAATAAGACGAAGACAAACAGCCCAACTGAAAAAATGGATTTGAATAATCATTTCTTCAAAGAAGATACACAAATGGCCAATTAGCAATGAAAGATGTTCAGCACCATTAGCTGTGAGGGATATGCAAATCCAAACCACAACCAGATACCACTTTACATCCAGTAGGATGGCTGTAATCAAAAAGATAGACAATAATAAGTATTGGTGAAAATGTGGACAAAACGAAACGTTCATATACTGCTGGTTGGAAGGTAAAAATGTGAAGCCGCTTTAGAAAACAGTCTGGCAGTTCCTCAAAAAGTTAAACAGTTATACTACCCAACAATTCCGCTGCTAGGCGTATACCCAAGAGAAATGCAAATGTATGTCCACATATAAACTTGTACATGAATGTCCATTGCAGCATTATTCATAATAGCCAAAAAGTGGAAATAACCTAAATGTCCATCCACTGATAAATGGGTAAATAAATGTGGTCTATCCACATTTGGTGGAATATTACTTAGCCATAAAAAGAATGAAATAGTAACACGTGCTACAACATGGATGTATCTTGAAAACATTACACTGAGTGAAAGAAGGCAGTCACAAAAGGTCACATGTTGTAGGATTCCATGTACATTTGACCCTTGAACAATATGGGTTTGAACTGCGTGGCTCCGTTTACATGTGGATTTTTTAAATAAATATATTGGAGAATTTTTTTGAGATTTCCTTACTACCACATCGATTACACTAGGTTACCATAAAGCAATCATGTTGCCACTTCTTAGTTATCAATGTACGGATCATTCTACTTGTAAATAAATATGAATTTCTCACATTATCTTCTTTTCATTTTTGATGTCTAGTGTTAGTAATACCTATGACATCTACAAGTGTTTTGCATAATATAAGACAATATTGATGTAGGTACTGACAGACGGACAGATGATTTATCTTGTAAACATATGATGTAAACTTACGGTATCGATAAATACAGCACAGAACTGTAAATGTATTTTCTCTCCGCGATTTTCTTAACAACATTTTCTTTTCTCTAGCTTACTTATTATAGGAATACAGTATATAATACACATAACATACTAAACATGTGATAGTCAGCTATTTATGTTATCAGTAAGGCTTACTGTCAACCATAGGCTACTAGCACTTATGTTTTGGGGGAGTCAAAAGTTATATGTGGATTTTTTGGGGGGGTCGACGCACCTAACCCTCATATTGTTCAAGGGTCAACTGTATATGAAATATTCAGAGCAGGTGAATCTCTGGAGACAGAAAGTAGATTAGTGGTTGTGTAGGGTGGGAGAGACTTGGGGGACAATTGGAAGTGACTGCTATTTGGTCTAGGGTTTTTTTAAAGGTGACAGAAATGTTATGAAATGAATTGTGTCGATGGTTGCTATTTAAAAAAAATAGCACCACTGAAAAAAAAATCCCAAAACTTCGTCCCACTTTTGCTGGCAGGTGTGAAAAATGAAGGCACAGAAATCGAATGACAATGACTTAACCACTGCTGTTTTCTAATGTGATCCATCAAAACAGTCAAAATTGGCATCTATCTATCTCAGTGAACCAGTTCTGTTTGCATAGATGATCATAGGGGTGATCATGTCCCACTTTGTCATGAGATGATGCTGAGGACCAAGAATCCCAGGTTGGGAGTGGGTCGTCCCTCACAGTAATGTCACCAGGCATCTCCTAATGTCACAGTTGTTTTCATAGGCTGAACCCAGGCTGAGTTGTTCAAGACGCAGTGGTAAGACATCACTCTGTAGTAGAATCTAGATGAAAAAGATTCAATATCTATGCTCCCAAAACAAGTTCCCCAGTTACACACATACGCACATGCAAACAATGTACCACCAATTTTTTAAAATGTACTTTTTTGAGTGTTTATTACCAAGGATCCAGTAATTCCACTTTTGGAAATCCATCCTAAAGAAATTATCTTTAATTTAGAAAAAAATCTATGTGTACGAAGAAATTTATTATCACAATATTGCTTAGATTGGTGAAAAATTGCCTAAAAATTGGAAAATGGCGAAATAAACCATTTCACTATCATAAAGCCATTGAAGTAATGACAGTCAAACTGTGGCTTGAAGATAATTTTCAGTGAAAAAGCCTTTTAGAAGCGTGAACAGGGTGATGTGGATGCACAATGTAAATACATGGAAATGTACGCACACCAAAATAGCAGGCACATTATGGTGTTGAGAGGGCAGGTGGTATTTTTCTTTTCTTTGTTCCCATTTTTTCTGTAATGAGCTTTTCTTACTTTAAGGATAAATTAATTTAAAATTTTAAAAATCATTACGAGAATTTAAATGGTGCTTTTTCCTTATAGAAAAGAATTATGAACTACTGCCTGTATTTTCTGGTTGTCTGGAACAGTCGTTGTCAAACTTTAATGTGCATACAAATCACTCATGGATCTTGTTAAAATGTGGGTTCTGATTCAGCAGGCCTGGGGGGCCTGAGACTCTGCATTTTTAATGAGCTCCCAGGTGATGCTGATACTGCTGGTCTGGGGACCCCACTTTGAGTAGCAAAGGGTCTAAGAGTGTCTTAAGAGAAATTGTCTAAAAATCAAAACCCAAAAGCAAACAAAACACTGACTTGAGATAGTGGAGACAAGTTTCCTATAGATTGGCATCATGGAGAGCCAGGTAGCCAAACCTTCCCCATCCCAGCTCCCGACCCCGGCCCCAGGTGGTTTTATTTTTTTCCCCAAGATGCTTTTATTCATGTGCATAAGCTTGAGAAAATATCAACTTTCCATATCACTACAGATATCACCATATTTAAAATTTTCTTTTGATTGTGGTAAGAATACTTAGCATGAACAGAAAGGCCATTTTGGTTGCCTATTAAGTGACTCAACTCTAGTTCAGCTATCGCTGGAACCAGTCCGTGATTCCTTCCCTTTCTACAAATGGCCACTCAGCTGCTGGTCTCCACAGTACAAAGCAATCAAAAGTCAGGATCCATTTTCTACAAAGTGTACAATGCTTGCTCCCTCTCTCCCGAGGGCTTTCACTGGGTGATAACTCACCTAAACGTCCAGTCTGACTCCTAAACTAAAATGTAGAGAAGCTTTTCTGCTCTGCCTCCCTCAGGTGGCTCGTAGCCTTTATATGCTGCTGCTCATGGAATCACCGCACTGTTTGACAAGGAGCTGTATTCATTTCCTACTGCTGCCATAGCACGTTAGCACGAATGTAGTAGCTTAAAACAACATGTTTATTCTCTTACAGTTCTGGAGGTCAGAAGTCTGTAATCGAGGTGTTGGCGAGGCTGTGTTCCTTCTGGAGGCTGCGGGGGAGGACTGCCCGCATTGTCAGAGCGAATTACTACAGCTTCTGCTTCTGCCTCACGTCTCCTTCGTCTGACACTGACCTTCCTGCCTCCCTCTGATGAGGACTCTGATGATTACATGGAGCCCACCCAGATAATCTAGCATCATCTTCCATGTCAAGAGCCTTAACTTAGTCACACCTGCAAAGTCTCTTTTACCATAGAAGGTAACAAAGTCAGAGATTCTGGAATTAAGATATAGACATCTTTTGGGGTTAGGGGGGCATTAGTAGCTCTTCACAGCGGTCTATTCACAGCCCATAGCTACTTGCCCCTTGTCGAGTTTATTTTTTCTTTCTATGAACTTGACTGACACACGAGGTTAGCCATAGTCAAAGATAGCAACCATAGAGTGGTGGCATGTTAGCTCACTGTTGTTTACTATTGCCACGTAACAAATTACCACAAACTCAGTGGCTTAAAACAATACAAAGTTGTTATCTCACAGTTTCTATAACTCAGGAGTCCAGGCCTGGCGTGGCTGGATTCTCCACTCAGCATCTCACAAGGCTGAAATCATACTGTCGGCAGGCCTACCTTCCTTTCTAGAGGCTCTGCGGAAGAGCATGCTTTCACCTCCATTCGGGTTGTTAGCCAGATTCAGTTCTTTGTGGTTGGAGGACTGAGGACTCAGGTTCCCATTCATCTTTAGCTGTCAGCTGGGAGACCCTCTCTCAGCGCCGTAAGATGGCTCCCATTCATTCTCTTGAGGCCTCTACCATCTTCAAGCCAGCAAGGCGAGGCCTTCTCAGGCTTCCATTCTCTCTGCCTTCCTCTTCTCTTACCAGCCGGAGAAAGCTCTCTGCTTTAAAGGGCTCATGTTAGATTAGACTACTCAGATAATATCCCTTTTAAAGTCAGCAATGACAGAGAAGGCAATGTGATGTCAGAAGCAGAGACTGGGGTGGTATGCTTTAAAGATGCAGGAAGGGGTCATGAGCCAAAAAATACAGGTCACCACAGTAAGCTGAAAAGGGCAAGGAAACGGTTTCTCTTCTGGAGCCTGTAGAAGGAACACAGCCCTGCCAACTCCTGGACTTTATCTTAGTAAAAGCGATTTCAGATTTGTAAGTTTCAGAACCGGAAGAGAATAAATCCGTGTTGTTTTAAGCCACTAAGTTTCTGATAATTTGTTACAGCAGCAAGAGGAAACTAACATACCAGCTTAACCCAGTCCAAGTTTAACGGGCATGAGAACCACCCCGAGCCCCGGGCCCCTCCTCCTGAGGATCTGCTTCAGGAGGTAGAGATGAGGGTCTTGCAAGCATTTTTTACAGGCTCTCAGGTCGGGCTGATGCTGCTGTTTCAAGCCCATACTCTGAGCAGCCGTGCTCCAAAAAGCTTGTTAAAAATCCATATTCCTGATAGATAACTTTTGATTCAGGAGGTCAGGAGCCTATCTTTTCACAAGCATCCCCAACCCATTTTACCAAGTGGCTGCCAGTCTTACTCAGACACAACTTAACAATCCGAGTGTTCCCGAGAGTGGAAACTCCTTGCTGTCTGGCCAGCCAGTGGCAGAAAGAGGCTTCGAGACCCCCACACACCAACTAATTCATGAATTCATCCCGCAGAGGGGTCACTCACTGTGCGATGAATCAGTTAAGCCAAATGGCCAGGAAGTAGGTTACTGGGACCACCAGGACTTTGCCCACTGGCTGCGCAGGGGAGATGCACACGGAGAGCATGGACCGTTGTGCCTCAGGACTGACAGACACGCAATGTCACTCGGCCTTAACCTCCCCCAAAGCAGAAAGGGCTGGGAAGCTTGGTCAACACAGAGAATGTCATAAGCGAGGAAAGCCTACCAGGGTGGGCTGGTGGGCATCGGAGGAGGAACTGGAAGCCGAAAAAAAATAAAAATTTTGAGGAGGTGGAGGAATAAGAAGAAGGAAATCAGAAAAAGACAGATTGAGAACAGTGAGCGATTATGAGTAAGATGTGGGAGCAACTGCCGTGTGGTCTGAGCCAAGGACGGGGGTGGGAGAACCGTCTGTGCAGCCAGTGGCTTCTCTCAAAGCCACTGGGCTGTACCACGGCCCTTGTCCCCCACCTCAGAGTCCACTGTCTATGCATGAGGATGCCCCTGCTCCCATCGTCCCCGGCGTGGCCCCATGAGCTGCTGTATGGTTTGACCTTAAAGAGAGAGACAGTGCTCCTCAAAAGAAAACTTAAATTAATGCTGGATTGAGAACTCCACTCCAGGAGTAAAACTGTTTTTCTTGTGACAAAACCTTAGTGAAAGGAGACAAGCAAGAAAAACACCATCGAATGCTACCAAAAGGGGAGCGGTATCAGTATATGTGTAAGTACATTTGTATCCCCATCCATCTACATACATACATAGCGGAAGATCGGAGGTCGCCGTCCAGCTGGAAGGTGTCCTTGGGCTACACGAACACACACCCACACACGAAAACTAAAACAAATCAATGAACAAAGCTTTCTGAAGAAGCCATGTGTACGGAGTGAAGATGAGGCCGCTTCACCCACACTCTGGCTGTTCCGTAACTGGAGTTGGTGTTTATGAAGCACGCACTGAAGGTGATGCTTTGCACCACACTCTAAGTGCATTGAGTCGTTGCTTCTTCATAAGAACCCTTTCAAGGGAGGCAGGATTCTGCTCCCATTCTGTTCAGAGAGGTTCAAGTCATTCATCTGCAGTCCCCGTGGCTTCAATGAAGCCAAGGGCAGGATTTGAACCTGGTCTACTTGACTTCAAAGCCCATGCTCTTAGCTGAATCACCAGGTCACACCTGTCTAACTGGGGCAGACAAAGTGCCACCCACCGGCATCCTTTGCCCTTCTTACTGGATGTGATCATTGTCCAAGGAGGGAGCCCGGCTCAAGTGGGCCCATGGACAGGTGAGAGACAATGCAACAGGCATCAGAAAGAGGTGGAGGATGTGTCACATCCGCAAAGGACCTGGCCTTGCAGAGAGACCCAAAATGCCAAGCCATAAGCAAGGGAGGCAAAGAAACCCTTTCACAGAGGAAAAGGAGCCTGGCTTTTTCAGGTGACCAATCTGCTCCCACCGCCCACACGACACCCTTTAAGAAAGCGGAAATGAAATGCAGGGAGAGGATTAATTGTACCTTCACAGCCACACGCCTACGATTTTTTTCTTGGCCCTTTGCTGTCATACAGAGATACACACACGCAAAAGTCGATTAACAAATTGGCTTCTGAAATGACATTTTGCTTGATTAGTTTAAATCACAAAACCACTGTTTTCAAATGCCTGCATGGCAGGGAAAACAGGGAACTGTGAAGGGTAATGGGTGTGCTATTCAGTGGTGAAAAATAATGCGGGGCTTTATAATTGCTTCAGAATCAGTCATTTGACAGTACAAAGAAAAGAATTAACTGAGATAAAATTCCCTTTGGGGGATGTAATTATGATTATTGTAAAGCAATCATTATTCATTTTACAGATTGGGAAATTGCTCCCAAAATATGACCTGTTTGGAGATAGAAAACGACTTCGATGTAATTCTCTTAAAGGATTTTGATTTTTTTTTTATCTCAAATTCAATTGCATTTAAGAAATCAAAAGAAACGTAATAGTTTTCAGAATTAGAATTATGTTTTTTGATTGCCTTGTAAAAAAAAAGGACATTATGTAAGTGGACTGATTTGCTAATATTTTATCCTCGTGTGTGCTTTGCATTTATTTATGACCCACAAAGCACAAAGGATATTTTTAAACTCATGACTACACAAAGGAGGGACAAAGACTGGTTTGGGGCAGATCAGATGACAGACAGAAGGCAGAACTATCTACCTCCTAGTTTGCTTCTGCCATTGACAAGGAGCAAAAATTGAAGGGAAACAACAAAATGGAAAACAGATACCATCATGAAAGGGAGAACTAAGGGTAAAATGAATGTGGGAAAGAGAAACATACTGAGTAGCTACTGTTTAAATCCTCCTACCAACCTTGCAGAAAGTCTATTGTTTTCAGTTTGCAGATTGGTAAGCTGAGGTTCAGCTAATCGGGGCCCAATGTGAGGTTTAATCTTAGGTCTGTCTGCTCTTTATAGTCACTCATTCATTTAACAAACATCAGTGAGAGATTGCAGACATAGAGGAGAACAGGGAGAAGAGGCCAGCTGGTGCTTAGGGCATCCCCAGGTGAGCTGGGAATGAACGCTTCCTATTCCTTTAACACCAGTCTAGGATGTCAAGCCCGTCAGTTTACATCCCTGGACTCTGCAGGGCTTTGCAGATATGGTCATGGATACTTTGGGTCATGTGAAGATGCACCAGGGAATTGGACTGAAGCAGGAGTCTCTATCTTGAATAAAGAGAATGAGAGAGAGAGAGAAAAATGTTGATTTGACAGAGCATGGCAGTAACTATTAACAAACATAGTAAGCCTGGAGGCAGGACTTTACCTTAAACTATGTGTCTTTGAATATTCTTATGAGCCTCCTCAATATTCCACAAGGTAGCACGTGCCAGGAGTATTGTTATCTGCCTGTCAAACATGAGGAAACAGGTTCAAAGGAGTTAGGTCACTTGCCCAAATGAAAACAGTAGGTCACCCTGTCACTTCGTCACATTTTTAGCTGTATGCTGATATGGGTAGGTGGGAGGGGAAATTAACAAGGAGTTATTGTGTGTCGAATCAACAAGTTCTAGTTCAAATCATCCATGAGTCTTATAACCATGGCTAAGGCACTACGCCACTCCCAGTCTTAATGATCTCTCCTGCAAAATTTTGATAATGCTGTCCCTGCCTACCTCCATCTCATAAATGCACTGGGAGAAATATTCAGTGATGTGTAGAATGCATCAACAAATGTATGGTAGAGTTACAATTAAGATCTCTGAGCATTTTTAAAAGATGATTGTAGGGAACCAGCATTTATTATGGCACAGAAGTTCCCACTCCCCACCCCTATCTCCCTTCCCCTGCCACCTCCGACTTTATTTCTTTCCCAGATAAAGTCTCTAGGTGGGAGAACACGGTCATGCTTGGCATCCTCTGGGCTTTCCAGGAAGAGTCGAAGCAAAGGGATAGCCATTTGCAGGAGAGGAGGAGAGTCCTGAAACTATCACATGGCCCTGTTAGAGCAGCAGAAACTATTGCATTGTGGGTTTTACTTGACCTTGGTTTAATATGGTACGAGAACTGGTCCCTTCTCCATGAAACAGTCTCTGGCCATTGACATATGCAGAGATTGCATAATTGTTACATTTGTTCCTCTTCCTTGTGTTTAAGTAGCCCTTGCTCACAGTGCATTTTGGAAATCACCCGGTTAACAGGTGTCTGCCCCAGCTGAACAGCTGAATCAGCCTAGAACTTTGTGTGTCCTAAACAGACGATAGTCTTTTTCCACAACAGAAGTTGTCATTTCCTTGTGGACAACATACAGAAACATGTGCTAGGTGTCAACACAATCAAGGATTACCCAGCTGGCTGAAAGCAATCACGCTCAAAGAATGCCGATCCATGAATTGAGGTCAATGTGAAGGAAGATTGTCAGAATCAATATTTTTATCCACAAGATGGACAAAAATTTACGGAGTGGTCACCAAAAGTAGGAGGGTGTCAAGCCCTAAAACAAAAAGGTAAGCAGTTTAGCCAGGAAAATTGAGTTTATTTAGAAATAGCAGAGGAACGGCAGACTATGGTGAACCACAGGCAAGTCTCGAGAGCAAAGCAGAGGAGTGAGCTTTTATAGAAGGGAGGAAGTCAGAATGGATAGTTTTGAGCAAAAGTTCCTTGGAAGAGAGCAAGAATTCTAGGTTGTGGCAGCTTCTCATTGGCTGAGTTTTTGCTGGGCAAAGAGAAAATCTTCTTCCTGCCAGGGTATGGAAAGTAAGCTGTAACAAGTGGTATGTGTGTGAGAGTCCTCCCTTCAAGGCTTCCTGACTCGATTTTGAATGAGGTTTTCCTTTATTCATATCCACACGCAGTAGCTAATATGTTAGGCAGAAGAATCAAAACTCAAAATGATACTTATATGATGCCATGGTATTTTTAATACAGAAAAGAATTTTAAAGATCCTTAGGTTCAAATTATATATAAGTTCAAATGGAGGAGCTATTCATTCATTTAATAAAAACTTAAACATCTGGTACATTCTGTGCATGGACGTTACAGTGGTGATCAAGATAAACAATGTTTCTGCCCATCTGGAGCATCCGATCTATGGAGTAAAACTAATAATAAGAAATACACATAGTCATGACCAGATAAATTTGGGTAGTAGCAAAGAAGACTGAGAAGTTGCACCTAATGACGTAGAATAAAACCAGAAATGTGTGGCTTCATGGAAGCCTAGATAAGAACGTGTTTCTAGAAGAATGGAGGCCTCCGCTGCAAGAGTCCCATCTTGCCATGTGTGATCATTTATGTTCTTGACAAGAGTAGTTTCAGCAGAATGATGGGGACACAAGGCTTATTGGAGTGGACTTCAGAGAATGAGGGGTGAGGATGTGCATGCAAGTACAGATGACTCTTCCAAGAGGTTTTGCTAAGAAAGGGAGCAAGAAAATAAGGCAGTGGCTAGAATGTGTATGAACCAGTAGGAATGACTGAATTAGAAGGGAGAAATTGACGATGCAGGAGAACCAGAAGGCTATCATTATAGGCACAGAGTCTTGGGAAGGAGGAGATGGGACATGAATGTAGAAACTTCGAGTTTCTTTTAGATTTTAGTCACAAGTTCAAAGTCTCACAAGGTTCCTCAAAAAGTTTTTCATTCATTAATCAGCATGTTTTCATTTACTCCTACTATTAGTCATGGCCCAACAGAGGAGAGAAACATATATAGTCACATAATCTGAGGTAAAATTGCAACGGTGGCAGGACCTAGGAAGGGGAGGTGGACAGTGCAATGAAACTATCAACTGGGGCATTCGACCTAAGGGGGAGGTCAGAGAAGTCTTCCTTAAGGAAGTGATGCTCAGGTTGCAAGCCAAACAATGAGTGGGCTCTAGCCAAGTGGAGGCAGTAGAAAAAGCATGTACAAAGGTCCCGCATTGGGAAGGAGAGCCTGTGAGAGCAGCGAGGCTGCAGCATGGAAAATGGGGCCATGCAGTCGGACTAGGCGGGACCTCAGAGGCCACATCAAGGAGATCTTAAAAATAAATTACTCGGAATACTACTTCACACTCACTAACACAGCTACGATGTTAAAAAGTGGAAAATAACAAGTATTGACGAGGATATGGAAAACTTGGAACCTTCAGACACTTATGGTGTGACTGTAAAATGGGATAGCCACTGTGGAAGACAGTATGATGATTCCTCAAAAAGCTAAACATGGAATGAGCACATGACTCAACAATTCTACTTGTAGATATACCCAAAAGAATTTAAAGCAAGGACTCACACAGTTGCTTGTGTGCCAATATTCACAGCAGGATTATTTACAACAGCCAAAAGGTGGAAATAACTCAAACGTCCACTAGATGAATAGATAAACAAATTGTGGTATATCCATACAATGGAATATTATTCAGCTATAAAAAAGGAATGAAGTACTGGTACATGCTACATTATGCTCAGTGAAAGAAGCCAAGACACGGAGGCCACTTATTATAAGATTTCATTTATATGAAATATCCAGAATAAGCAAATCTATAGAGACAAAAGTAGATAAATGGTTGCCCGGGGCAGGAGGGAGGAGGGAATGGGGAGTGACTGCTTGCTGGGTACAGAGTTTCCCTTCGGGCTAGTGAAATGTTCTGGAACTAGATAGTAATGACATGTGTGCCATATCGTGTTTCCAATTCCAGGAAAGAAAAAATTACCAGCTGGAGATTTACATCTTAGTCAGAGCCTCCTTCTTGAAGAGGAATTTTGCAAGATTAGGGGAGGTCCACCATAGGACAACCAGGATGCTGAGAGATTTTTAAAACTTTCATAATAGAGAACAGTCAAAGGAGCTTGACCTAACTTGGAATAAAAGGAGCCCCACTCCGGGTTAAGTGATGGAGGTTGAGAGGCACACAGTAGCTTGGGATGAAAAACGTGCTCAACAAATGAGAAATAATAGTAGTGAGTTCCCTGTCCCGAGAAGTATTCAAGTATACCTGAATGGCTGACAGCCATGGACAGGACACAAGGGATTACGGAATGTGGAGGACTAGACTAGATGAGTTATAAAGTTTTTTTTAACTCAGAGATTCTATGACACGTTCTCAAGAATCACTTAAGAGGAAAGATAGTAAAATCCTAGCCCAAAGCAACATTATTTTTTCCAAGAGGATACCAAATTCATTATTACTAGGCAAATGAGAAGTATGTCAGCTAATGAAAATGATGGGATAATAAATAATTCAGAGCACTGCACATGGTTCCATATTAAATTTCATCTGCAACAACAAGGACACACTGTCAGATTAGGTATATTCTTTGGTGTTCGTTGTGAGTTCCTGATGCCCCGCTGTGAACTCCAATCTAGATTCACGTATGTGGGAAACTCAGCCACACTCCAAAAGAACAGTGTCCCATGAAAGACACAAGCATTAGACATGGACATAACCCAGACTTGCAGATTGAAAGGCTCAGTACAAACCAAAGAAAAATCACTTGCTAGCTGTTCTGCTTCACAGAAAGACAGCACGAAATGACCTATGTTTAAAGGCAAAATCCACTTTCAACTGTCTTTGAATCCAGGTCCCCCTGGGATGCAGGTGTGCTCTATTTTGCCTGCATCCTGCTCCCCTCTAGCCTGTGACTCTATAAGATACATGGCAGGATATTCCCCGTTCTCTAAACCACAGCTGAACTGGACACTGATTCTGAAAGGCGAACCTGGAACAGACCCTAGCTGAGGCCTTGCACATGCTCCTTATAGCCCAGGCCAGGGAACTTATGCTCCAGAGACATTTTCTATGGACGGTAATGTAGCAGAGTGGACAGAGCCTGGATTTCGATAGAGCAGGGCTCAAATGTAAATCTAGATTTGCCATGTACTCCGTGTTCAACCTGGGAAACATGACCTGATATGTCCAAGACCCAATATTTTCATCAAAGGAAACGCAAGGAAAGGTCAGGACGCCATAAGATAACCAGGAGAGCGTGAAAGGGAGTCTAGAGTCCTCACCCAGATGCTCAGAAAAGCCCTTGGGAGAGGACTGGGGCTCAGAGAGCCAGAACACATTCATCTGTCACCTGCAGGGGACTGGAAGAGCCACTTGAAGAGTCACGAAGGTCCCAAGGGACGATTAGCTCCAGTTAACATCACCAGCATCCACATCAATATCTACCATTTATTGAGCCCTAAATGATGAATGCCTTACTGATATTATCTCCTTTAATTCCTACAATATATGAGGCAGGGACTATGATTATACTCATTTTACAGACAGAGTATGTCTGGAAATAAGGTCTCAGGAACCCAGAATGCATAGAACCACATATCCAATGGATACAGGTGCTTTATTTAAATATATCGATATCTATATCTATAAATAACACATGTGATAACAATTAAATAGAATAGTAGGGCTTGATGAAAACCAGTCTCCTAGCCCTCTTCTCCCAACTGGTGGCCTCATTCCCAGAGGCACACACTTAGTCCCCCACTCAACTGCTAAGAAGTCTGGGAAATGCAGTCCAGCTGTGTGGCTAGTTAGACGATATATGTTTGGTAAATAAGTAATAGCCTATAGAGGTTCAGAACAGGCCTCCCCAAGATGTGCCACTTTGGCATGTGAAATACATTGAGCTGAAAGCAATCGAGACTCTACAGGCTCATGAGAAACTTTTACTTCTCCTTTAAAGAATTTAAGTTAGGAGCCTGGCCCATAATAAGATTTATAACCAGAAGTAACTTTTTAAGACCTACCTGTATGGCAGGGCAAACTTTTATTTACTAAATATCTGTTCTTCTTATCATGTTGCAATGATCCTTTGAAGCCCCCAAGGGACCATTCCTCATCCCTAGTTCAGAATATCATACATACCTCAATCATCCATGCTCTCTCTGACTCTCTCATGCATGTGGGGCTCCCATAGGTATATATGTAATTAAACGTGGTTGTTTTTTTTCTCTTGTTAATCTTTCATGTCAATTTAATTATTATAGCCAGCCGAAAGAACCTAGGAGGGGAGAGGAAAGTTTCTTCCTCCCCGTAGTCTCTACCATAATGTATTTTCTTTCAATCTTTTCCAACACATATATATGAACGTATGAGTAGTACTAGGATTATATTGTACATTCAGCTTTTTATTCTGCTTTTAAAATTTTTTTAAAAATCTCTGGATATTTTCCCACAGCATTCTTTGGAAACAGGGCTGTGTGATGTATAATCGTATAGATAAGGGTTGCTCAATATCAGCACTACTGATGTTTAGGTGGGGCTAGATCGTAAACCTTTGTTGCAGTGGGGCCATTGTGTGCACTGTAAGATATTTAGCAGCATTCCTGACCTCCATCAACCAGGTGGCGGTAACACCCTCTTCCCAGAAGTGACAACTAAAACTGTCTCCAGATATTGCCAAATGTCTCCTTGGGAACAAAATCATCTACAGCTGAGAACCACTGAACTAGGTCAACAATAATTTATATCACTATTTGCCTTCTATTGAAACATTGTTGCTTTCTTGTTTTTGTTTTGTTTGCTATTATATCTTGTTCTGTGATAAACATTTTACATTAATTTTTACTGAAACGGTCATTATTCAGTTAGGAGAGAGTCCCAGAAGCAGGATTATTAGGTCGGAGGCTATGAGTATTTTTAAGTCTCTTGATTCATACGGCCAAATAGCTTCCCAGAAAGGCTCTACTAATCTACTCACCTACCCAAGCAAGGTAATCTTGCTTGATTTTTAAAAGATTTTAGTTACTTAACATGAGAAAAATGGTTTATGACTTGTGAATAGCATTTCTTTGACTAATAGTTGAATGTGTATATTAGGTGTCTTCTGCACCCTGTCTGCAGTAGCCTTGCTAATTTCCCAACTGCTGTTTTGTTTTTCTTAAGGGTTTTCAGGACAACTGCTTGTTGAAATCGGCCCGTGACATTTCCAACGTGAGTAAACGTTTCTATTAAAATGTGTACACCGTTGTGTACACACTCGCTCTAACTCGGTTTTTATCACTGCATCCCACTGTGACTAGCACCAGTATTTGGACAGCTGTTATTTCTTTGGTTAAAAAAAAAAGAAAAATCGAGACTTCTAGGGAATGACAGAAAGTGGACCGAAGGGTTTACTTTCATCTCAGTACATAAAACTTTAGAGTTCTGGCTTCCACAGTAGCTGAGTGAGGGCACATCTTGCCCCAAAACTATTTCAGATTGTCTCGCCCAAGTCCCATTCTGTTGTTTTCACTGTCTCCTAGGGACCTCCCTTGATGTGGGAACCAAATGAACCAAATGCTCTTCCCCAAACCATGTCTTAGAATGAATTCCTCCTTTGCCCCCCCCCGCCCTCGCCATTTCCCTTTTCAGCCTCGGCCCTATACGGGCCATCTGAGCTATAGCCAGCAGTTGGTTCCTGCATACATGTGCATTCAGGCCTCATTCAAATAGATTATTTTCCTGTAAGAGGGGAAGGGGGGTGCAGAAAGTTAAACCTATGAGCTCCCTGCTGTTTTATTACTGCATGAAGATTGGTTAGGAAATGACTATGGGGGGCGGGGGGATTGTGAAAATGAGCCAGTGATCCACCTAGCACAAATCTGTCCTTTTATGCAAGGCATTATTAGGCTTTCTAGAGCTCCGCCTTCATAAAATCTGTCCTAATCCAATAAATTTCAGTAGATGAAATCTTTGCCTCCTCGACCCTTTCTCAGTCCTGAAGCCTCTTTCTTCTGGCTTAAATGTCCTTTAAGGTACTATGTATCGTTAGGGTTTATGTAACCCTGAGTTCAAGTAACGTGATGTATTTTCAAAACAACGAAGAAGCACAACATAGACTATCAGGGGGGACCGTTGGGCTCAGAATTGCCTCAGAAAGCATTAGCCGTATAAAAACTGCCGCACTATCAGAGCTATTCTGAAACCTTTGGAAACAGGAAAATTCTTCTTTAAGGAGACAGAAGGAATTTAAACCCTGGACACCGTTAAACCATTAATTCACTTCGAGACTCAAGCGCAAGGCCTGAGCAGCGGGAGAAGCGGTGACTGGGGCGAGTCTGCGACGCCTCCCAGAGCCTGCGGGGGATGGACTTCCAGGGAGCAAGTGGGCTGATTACAGACACCAGCAAATCGGTCGCCACCCCAGAATGGAGAGTGCCACCTGTGCCCTTCGAAGTCATTTGTCACCCACAAGTAACTCCAGTCAGTGTTGGCAACCCTGGCTGCACACTGGAATCACCCAGGGAGCTTTTGAGCACGGATGCCTCGGTCCCACCCACCGAGGCCCTGATAAAATCGGGGTTCAAAAGCTCCCCAACTGATTCTAACGTGCAACCAGGGTTGCGACCTGCTGAATTAAGCAACCACCCGGAGCCCATACGTGAACGAAAGGATCCGGGACTGTGGATCGGAGCAACACTGCCAAATACTGGGTGTCCTTGGGGCAATGTCCGGGCCTCAGTTACTTTATCTGCACAATGGGTGATGACTAAGACCACAAAGCCCCTACGGCTGAAAGAGTTCTCTTCTCCAAAATCCTAGAAGCCCACTCCCCTCTCTCCCCAAGCCCTCAGTGGCTTTTCCGGTTTCCGGGTCCCTAGGTGCTCGCCGGGGGCTCCCAGGGGGAAGCCGCGAGCTTGGCCCGCAGCCTCGGGGCGCCTGTGACGGGTTCGGGCCCTGCTGCCGGCGCGCAAAGCCCCTGGCGCTGACGTCAGGGCCCCTCTCCGCGCGGCCGGCCCCCAGTGCAGGCGGAGCCGCGCCACGCTCCCACCCCGGCCCGGCAGCCAGGAGCCAGGAACCAGGAGCCAGCCGCTAGCCCAGCAGCAGCCCAGCGCAGCCCGCCCGGAGCCCGGCCCGCGCACGTGCCCGCCCGACCTGCAAACTTGTGCCACCGGCTCGACTCGTCCCCGGGGAGCCCGCGCCCCTCCCGCCCGTCTCCAGCCATGGGTAAGCGAGCGCGCTGGCCCCGCGCCACGGCCACGGCCTCGCGCCCCCACCCGCCCCCGCTCAGGTGAAGCCTCCCGGGGCACCTCCGCCGCGAGGCCTGGGCGGGGGCGCGGAGAATGGGGGTGGGAGGGGCGCGGCGCAGGTGTCCCGAACGCCCAGGTGCGTGTCCCTGTCCAATCCTGGGGGCGTCCCCGCTCCGGCTGCTCACCGACTGCGCCCTCGGGCGTGCGGCTCGCAGAAGGGAAGGAGCGGGGCTCCCGGCAGGATTGCGGAGAGCAGATGGAGCGTCCCGGCCCGGCCGGCTCCTGCTTTATTTTAAGGGGTCGGTGGAGAGGAGCTTCTTGCCCATTTCCCGGGACGCTGTCCCTCCCTCTCGCCCGAGCTCCCAGCTCCGAGTCCGGTCTCGTCCCACCCTGCCGTGATCCTAGTGGCCTTAAACCCACGTGTAACAAACGCCCAGTTCCC
Organism: Pteropus medius; assembly: GCF_902729225.1. Taxonomy (NCBI): domain Eukaryota; kingdom Metazoa; phylum Chordata; class Mammalia; order Chiroptera; family Pteropodidae; genus Pteropus; species Pteropus medius. Next base: position 1,433,175 of record NW_024340697.1, read on the forward strand.
CAAGTCTCTTGGAAGACCCCATCGAAGAGCCGTGACCCTTGAGACCAGAAAAGTGGGAGGGGAGGGAGACAGGATGGGGCCGAGGGTTTCTTTTCTTTGTCCTCTTCCAACTATCAAAATGCGGACCTGGGTGCAGGTGGAGACCGTGTACCCAGCGGGTACCAGTTGGGGGATCGACTAGTCACGGTGAAAGCCCAGCTCTGGAGACTGACACATCTCCAACCTGGCCCGGGCGGATATTAAGCGGCTGGAGGATTCCTTCTGTCACCTCTTAACACCCCGAAATGCTGCCGTCAGCAACATATCCTTAAATGGGGACTCGGTATCGTCGGGGAAACTCGTAAAGAGTGCAGTGGAAATCAACCTAATTCCGCTGCACCCCTGGAAATGCCTGAGCGCTGTGCTGGGGAAAGGGGGTTCTCTCCCTGCTCTGGTATCCTTCTCTAGTGGCAGGCAGACTCCAGCCACCAGCGCCACAAAAGCCACACACCGAAGAGCCCCTCCGAAGCATTCCTGATGAGGAAGTCAGTGGGTTTAGCCAATTCTCTGCCTGCTGGTCCCCCCACCCGCCATCCCTAGCCACTTATCCCCATCCTACATTCCTGCTGCTGAGTGTGTGTGTGTGTGTGTGGGGGGGTCATTTTGTGCCCATTAAAAGTCACATCACTCACTGCTCCCTCTTAAAAGAGGTTCATAGGCAAAAATCAGGGCGGCCACTCAGCCCGTAACTATTTTGGTAGTGCTTCAGGCAAAAGATGTTGAAGTTACACACAAGTCCAGTAGTGAAGAAAGCATTGACTAATTTTCCCAAAATGAAGTTATGTTATTTTCTGTGTGTGTGTGTGTGTGTGTGTGTGTGTGTGTGTGTGTGTGTGTGTTTAAGAGACTGAGCATTGATTTAAAATAGAGAACCAGAACCTGAATCGCTGCCACATGGACACCTTCTTGAGAATGGCTTTCACAATACCCTAGGCTTAAGTGAGGGTTTTAGTTTTCAATAGGTGTGGAAGTTCTCATGAAGCAAATGCCCAAACCAGAGGCCCGTTCTCAAGGAAGTACTTTGTGTCTCAGACAATTGTTGGTTCTACACTTCAATTGCCAATTTATGTTAATTTGTGCATACCTCACTGGTTCTGGCAGTTTCCTTGGTTTTAGTTTTTAGTTTTTACATTAAAAAAAAAAAGTTCCTTCACGCTAAAAAGGAAACACTGATTTTCTCTGGTAGGTCCTTGGTAAATACACCATAGGGCCATGAACGAGTTTTATTTTTCCAGATGTATTTCATTACCAAACATACCCATGAATGTTTTAATTGAAATGATGTAATGCTGGGAAAATTCCGACTATTGGTCCATTGAGTTGGGGCTTTGGTTTTTATATGCGTCACTTCCTTAACCTGGTATCAGTTAATTTCCTGGTAAAATGGGTGAGGTTTGTGGAAATAAAAGTCCCTTCACACTCAAATTTTAAGGTATTCAAAATCTTTAGGTTGAAAGATAAAATAATGAGCAGTGATGGTGTGTACAATTTTATCTTTCGACGCATCTTAAAACATTTTTTTTTATTGTTGAGCCAATTGATATTTTTTGACGGCTTTTCTGAGATATAATTCACATGCCCTTAACAATTTGCTCATTTAAGTGTACAAAGTCAGTGGTTTTTAGTATGTTTAGAGTTCTGCAACCGTCAGCACTATCTAATATCCTCATCACCCCAAATAGAAACCCTGGACCCATTAGAAGTCACTCCTCATTCTTCCCCTCCCCCCAGCCCCTAGCAACCACTAATCTACTTTCCATGGATTTGCCTATTCTGGATGGTTCATGGGTGGGGAATAGAGGGCGGTGGATATTTGCAGTGTAATTAGATATTCATAACTTATTGTTTTAAAATAAATAATGGAAGATATTTATGTATTATTTGGTTGCAGAAAAAGCACTACCTAAAAGTGAGTGTGATAGAAACTAATTTCACCGCTGGCTGAAGAGTTCTCACATTTGCCACAGTAGGTGTACACACACACACACACACAGCACACACAGCCACACACACACAATACACACACACACATATTCTTGTGTTACTCTGGTTTTATCTGACGGGAATCCCGTTGCCTAACAGAATTTTGATTGTCACCTTGTTCATAGACCTGAAGACATAGCAACTAAGTAGAGTCAATGCAATAACCTCTTAGGGGGCATTTGTGGAATATCCATCCTGTTTTAACATGGATCATGTATCCAGAGAGAAATGCTGATTTTGTTTCATTAACTGCATATAATTTTAAATGAAAATTGAAGGTGAAATGATCAGATATAGCAAAACAGCTAAGTAATTTTTTTAATCCATTTTGTGGTAAGGACATTTTTTTATGAGGATTCTGACTTAAATGCAGTCAAACACTTCACAATATAGCTTAAAAAAAACTGGTTTGGAGCAGTTCTTTAACTGTGATGCGCATACAGATCATCTGTGATCTTGTTTTAAAAAGCAGTTTCTGATTCAGGGCCTGGACGGGACCTAAGTTTCTGTGTTTATAACAAGTTCCCAGGCGGTGCTGGGTCTGCTGGTCCCTGGGGCCAGGAAACTAAGGAAAAGCAGGGCAGCAAGCCAGAGGCCCGGGTGCCTGCCTCAGCAGTTTTACTCACTTTCTATGTGACCTTGGGTAAATCATTTTCTCTTAATCTCAGTTTACTACAAAATGAAAACATTTGATGAAATTATTTCTCTGGGCCCTTACAGATCAAAACGGATGAAATTTAGAAAAAAGAAACGAGAGGGTAATGTTATGCTTGAAAAACAGGAGGAAACAGCTCTCTAATTGTTTGAACACTATTTGTTTCTATGAAGCCAGCATCACAGGCATCATTTGTAGTCGTGTTGAATGCTGGCATCTGGACGAGCCGCCAACAGGATGACTGGCCTTTCTCCAGGGGGACTGGTGAAGGAGTGCTTCCAGCTTTGGCTTCTCCTGTCCTCTTCTCCCTAGATCTGGCTGCTCCAGAGAGCCTTTCCTCACCCCCCACACAGAGTCCAGGCCACCTTCAGAGGCAAGACTCAGAAGGAAACACTGAGGACTCATACATGTAACATTTGGTTCCATAAGTTTGCTCAGGAATTCAGATGCAATTGGAGACAAAGGCATGGTATCCTGATGACTAGCTGGGCAGGAAGTACTCCCAGAATGTCCTAGCCTCCCTCCCTCTGAGCGTAAAGATCTAGTAACAGCCCACCCTTGGTCTTGGAGACCATTTCCTGCAAATCTGTCATGCACACTGAAATTTTGAATAAACCTCATAGCCCCATAGCACAGAGTACTGTTTCTGACAAACAGGAAGTAAGTAATTATTTTGTATATTTTTGCTTCAGAAAAAGCTGTTGCCCCAACCACTTGACCCCTCCAAGGATTTCTTCAAGAAGATTCTTATCTGTTGCATCCAGGGTCAAGCAGTTAGACGGCTTATTGAAAATGCCAAAGGGGTGAATCATAAAAAGTGCCACATTTGTGTCTTGAACATTTAGTCGGTTTTAAACATTAATTCGCCGATATTTTGTTGTAGAGTCCAGGTCTTTGCTTTGAGTGTGAGTCCCGGTTAGAATTCCTTGAAGACTCTTTATTGGCATCTGACTTCTAGTTTCGGATTCTTTTAAAATAGAATGAGACCTTAAGGCATTGGGAACCAATCTCTGTGCACAATCTTTTAGTATCACCTACCCCACTCCCCTTAAACCTTTAAAATTGTCTTACCCGTACTTTTTGGGGGCCATCATTTTTTCCAAGTGACATCTCTTTGTTAAGACTTTCCGAAACAATCAACTTGGTGTTCAAAGAAATAAAAACTCTTTCTTTTGGCACTCATATTTTATTAGTTTGTGTAATATTGAATTAAAATTCATAATTTACAGTAACAAGTACAACAGTCATAAACAGGTTTAGGAACAAACTCCAATTGACCCTTAGGTGCATGGTTCAGCTGGTGACACAAGTAGCCCAGAAGTATTCTGAGAATAGCTTTGAAGCCAAGTTCTGTGGACAATGGTTGGTGTAGTTTACAAAAAGAATAGAGAATATGGGGTAATGTCATGGGTCCATTACATGAATGTTGGTAAGAGCTTCTACTGGATTTTTAAGCCAATAGCATCCATTTAATAATTTTAGCATGATTTTTCTGGTTACTATTGGCTGGCTTGTTAGTGTTTTTCATATGCCTTCTTTTCTGTTCAAATACCAAATCTGTCCAGAACAAAGATTGTTTTATTCATTGTTGTATCCCAGTGGTCATTCAGATGATTGGTGTATTGTAGGTGCTCCACATATATCTGTTAAAAGATAAAAGTTTGTCACAAAATGCACATTATTAAGGTCTATCTGCATTATAAATGTATAGATTTCAAGATATATAAAATTATATTACTGTATTACAAGCTATGATAAATTGTACTAAATTAAATAGGGTAAATGACATTAATTATTGTTCTTTAATACTATTAATACTTTTAGCACAGATTTTCATAGAATAACAGAATTCAGAGCTTGAAGTCACTTTAGAAGTAATTCAATTGCTGTAGGCACACAGACACAAACAATTTAAAGAACATTTTCGTATTATTTCATTACTTTTTTTTTTTTGCCTTTAGCTTTTTTCTTTTGATATTATATAGTATTCTCCCCTCTCTGGTGAAAAATACTTCTTTCTTGTCAGATTTTTAAAGTTCAGGAAAGCTTGGACCTAAAGCACTGTTTCAGTGAAAATCATTGTTGCCCTGAGGAATGGAACATTAGCAACAGCCTTGTGTTTCCGTTCTCAGCTCGTGCAGTTGGGTCGAATGAGTACCTATTGAAGTGCCATGCAAGTAGTGTGGGTCAATCCCTCAGGCTTTGACTTCCTGTTACATGCTCACCACCACGAAGGCTGGCAGGTGCTCACTCACCGAGCACTCGGGGTTCTGCTCAGATGAGCCAGGTACTGTGCTAACTCTTGAAGCAAAAAATAAATAAGCGAGACCCAGTCCTGTCCTCAGATGCACATAGTCACTTCAGAGAGGCAGGTGAACCATTATAATAGGAGTTCAGGGTCCTGGAGAAATTTCCTGTCTTAAACAACAACAACAAAAACATGGGGCGGGTGTTATTTCATGGAGAGATTCCCTGGGGTGGCAGTTACCTTTGATCTGAGTCTTGAAGGATGAACAGGATGACAGGGGCCAGAGGGTCCTGTAGAGGACATCCCAGGCCCTGGGTACAGATGTGCAAAAGCAGGAGGCATGAAGGTGGCTGCTGCGTGGGCATGTTGAGGAGTCGGGCATGGCCTATACGTGGAGGCGCAGGGAGAGCTGAGGCGAGGAGAGAAGGCCAGGCCAGCAAAGAACTTGATCGTTAGCCTGTTGGCCATAGAAAATCATGAAGAGATTTGAAGCATGGAAGCAACAGATGGAGGGAAATGACATTCTACCCGAGGAGGTAAGAGAAACCCACTGAGATAGAATCATTAGTGTCTATTGCAAAATTTCAAATAAAAGTCTAGAAGGAGTTCTGAGAAGACCGAGACCTTCTGGCTTACATGAAGCTTCTGGAGGAGACCTGGATTTTAGGTGTTTTGAGAAGCAGGATGGAAAGGATTAGCGTAAACATGGAGGACAGTTAGAAGTGAGCAAGGTTTACTGGTGAGATCTTGAAGAAACTGGCCTGGCCATGGCAGAGAGTCGGTGTGGGGTAAAGTAGAAAATAAGATGGGGGAAGGGGCACCGAAAGCCAGATGAGGAGGAACAAATTTTAACTGATTCCAAAGGGACACAAATAAATGAATCTTGCAAAAATGTTTTTAATCTTTAGTCTATTGCCTCCTCCCTTTCAAAGCATAAATTGGAGAACAAGGGAAGTATGAACTTTTCTGGCATGGAGAGCATGATCGTTAGTGTGATCCCAGAAGGACTGGCGGAATGGAACCTGGTCCTCGTTTATTTATTTATTTGATTATTAATATTAAAAGTGGCATTATTCCTTAAATATTTGAAAGGATTCACCAGGGAAGCTATCTGGGTTGGGAGCTTGCTTTGTGGAATTTTTTTGAAGTGCATTTCTTTAACAAAAATAATACTATTCAGATTTCTTCTTTCTCTTTGTTTCAGGTTTGATAAGTTGTATTTTTCAAGGACTTCTTCCATTTTATGTTATTATCTTTATTGGCATAAAGTTGTTGATAATATTCGTGTATTCTCTGTTTAAATCTCTTGTCTAAGATCGGTCGTGATGTTCCCTTGTTCATTCCTAGTGACATAGGTAATTTGTATTCTTTTTATTTTTCTTGATCAATCTTGGCCATTTATTTAAAAATTTATTTTAGTAGGTTGATACTTACACCTGAAATTACATCTGATAGAGGAGCTTACCGCTCGTTAAATGAGGAATACATTTTCTAGTAGTCAGAAAATAGGATTTTAATGTGTAGAAGTAAAAATTATTACTTATTTGGTTAGAAAAAAAAAAATCTGCCAAAAGGAAAAAGTATCTAAACCCGATCTTTTGTATTTTACTCTCAATTGCTGTATTCAACTCAGTATATTTGAACTTAGTGTGACAGGATCTATTGTAAATAATCTTGAGGTAGAGTTAGTGCGCAGTATTTGCTTATTTATTTATTGTTTTGTTTTCTGTCGACTGTTAAATTCTACCTTCTTCTTTGGAGCAGCTGGAGACAGATATTGAAATGGAAGAAGTCTCCTTTCCTTCCCTTTCAAGTATACTTTTAAAGCATGGTTTCTCAGTCTCAGCACCATTGACATTTTGGGCTGGATGATCCTTGTTGGGAGTGGCTGCCCTGCGCACTGTAGGATGTCGAGCAGCATACCTGCCCTCGACCCAGTAGATGCCAGTATCACTCCCCGAGTCGTGACAACCAAAAATGTTTCCAAACGTTGCCAAATAACAATCGCCCCATTTTGAGAACCACTGCTCTAAGTAAGAGGGATTGAAAACTTTTTGTTCTTCATGATATTATAAAATTCGAGTCAGAGCATTATGGAAGACTTGGTCGAGCATGTCTGCAGAATGGAAAGCTCTCTGGTTTAAAAAGTGTCATTTTTCCAGAAGGCATGCTTGATTTTTCTAGCTGAAGAGAGTTTTGTTTTTTCACCTTTTTCAACATCGCCAGAGAATCTGTAGATATAAGGGGGAGCCTTTCAGACCACTGAATTCATTCTTTCTTTGCAGTGAAATGGTACCTAAACCATCTCCATAATGAGATCAAACGCCCCTGGGAATAGAGAGTGCCTGGTTTTCCTTCGGAACTTGTTCTGATGTTCAGTGCAGTTTATCTTTGAAAGGATTAAATCTATATGATTTGTTTTGCTTATTCAAATTGTTTTCATCATCTTTTGTTCTCTTCATCAAGCAGAAAGACATCAAGGATCTTATCTCATTTCTTAATTACCTTGATGGCCTTTCTAAATTTAGAATTCATCTCCTTAGCTATAATCATATCTACCCAGATTAAGCCTTTAAGGCAACCTTCCTGCACGTTCTGTTCTGTCCTTAGGGTCTGTACTCATGGCTTCATTATGTTTCTCCATGTGTTTGAGAGACACAGGAGTTGGAAGAGAAAGGACAGATTTTTCCCTCGTTGCTCAGAGATCCTTTTCCAACTTCCGTCCTCCCAGGTGGACACCTTAAGTTGGTGTCTTCTGAGAGATCTGAGCACACTGGGAAAACAGTTCTAGTGTAAAAAAAAAAAAAGCAGGAACACTAAGAAGCGAAGATTAGAAGGAGCCTAGAAGACCTGCTTTTTGTATGTGCATCAGGTCACCCTTTTCGGTTTGGGAATGTGGCGTTTCACGTCCACTCCCCGAAAAGAATGTTTAAATGATGGATTTTAAAATGACAGCTTAAACTGAGGCATCTGCTCCTTCACACAAGGAGCAAAGAATGGAGATGTAATGAGCAGAGAAATTCACACCCTTAAGATAACTTTATTTGATGCAGGACTTTCTTTTATATTTTCCTTTCAGTTTTCTCATGTGGCATATTCTGACAATTTCTATGGTAAGTAAAACAGAAGTCAGAGCACTAAAGACATGAATTTCCATTCCGTGAATTATCGCCATTTTGCAGCGCCACCATCTCAGATTACCGGAAACTGGTTTGAGCTCTATTATTTAATGATATCTTGTCACAAATATTTTTAGATGTTTTGAAAGAGGCATGAATATTACAAAATCATTTTAAAATTTGTTATCGAAGTATAATATATACACCAAAGTGGGCAAATCATAAGCATAGAGCTTGATTCATTTTTACAAAATTAAGTAACCAGTACCTAGATTAAGAAGCAGACCATTACCAGCCCTTGAAATCCCCTGCAATCTCCCTTTCATGTGCCTTTGACCCGGGGGTACTCACTCCTAATTTCTGCCAACATCCTTTTGCCTAGTCTTGCGTTTCATATAAATGGAACCATACAGTGTGAACTCTTATATCTGGCAGCTTTTGATGAACATTAAGAACATTATTTTAAAACTCGATGATGTTTTCTGTCCAGAAAATAGACCTGTTTCTAAATCATTATGGTTAAAAGCATGTATTAAATGCCTTCGTGCGTAGAGCTGTACCAGGTAGTACATAAACCAGTGGTTTCTACCCTCCTTTTTAAGGGGAAAACATTGACAAAGCAGGTGTGAGAAGGACTTTGAAAATAATTGATGAGAGATGAGAATGGTACATGAAAAACACGCATACAGCGGCTGAGATGACAAAGATAAGACGTCCCCATTATCCACCTCGAAATGGAAAGTACATCATGAGGGGATGCGAATAAAGAGGAAGCTGTAGATGTTGCATATTTATTCAGGAAAAGATCAGTA
>NW_024340697.1:1442290-1517305 GCF_902729225.1 Pteropus medius
GAAGATAGAGTTTTAGAAATGATCTGAATTAACAGTCCTTAGTTAACCATTGCCTAGTGGGTGTTCCAAGTGGAATGCAGGTTCGCATTCCACAAACCAAAAAGGATTGTGGTTTTCACTCTGAAAATTTATACTCCTACCAGTAGTGTCTGAGCATTCCAATTTCTCTGTATCCTCACCAGCATTAGGGATTGTCACATTTTAATTTTTCAAAAATCTGAGAGGTATGAAATGGTAGTTCATCATTTTTTTATGTTGAATCACCCTGGAGAGGTTGAAAATTTGGGCAAGTTGTGGGCCATTTGGGTTTTCTCTCTCATTTACATCCTTATTTGGTTTTTTCCTTATTGATTTGTAGCAATTCTTTATACATTCTGAATATTAACCCTTAGTTAGATGTGTTGCCAAAATCATCTTCCTCTCTGTGGCTTATCTTTTGAACACATCTTTTGTTACACCGAATTTTTTTATTATAATAAAGCCCGAATTATCAATCTTTTCCTTAAGTCTTTTATGGTTTGTGCCTTTTTTGTCTTGTTTTAAAATTGTTCCTATCTCCAAGGTCATGAAGATGTTCTTCTATTATAATGTGTTTTCTTTTAAAGTTGTTTTTTAAGTATGTTTTTCATTTTTCAGTCTTTATTCCATTGGGATTTTAGTTTTTTGGAATAGTAAGAGTTAGAAATCAATTTTTATTTTATATTTCCTATGCGTAAAGCACCACATAATAGTTCATTCTTTCCTCCACTATCTTTATATAATACCATCGCTCATGTATTGTTTCCCTACCGTATATGTCTGTACATCTTTGGACTCTGTTCCTTTGGTCTGTTTTGCCACCCATGTGCTAATACCGCGCTGCCCTAATTCTTGTAGATTTATAATAAGCCTGGATATCTCCTAGGAGAACTTTTCTCCTCTCGCTCTTCTTTAAAAGTATCTGAGATAGTCTTCATTTTTTTGCTTTGGAATCATCTTTTCATGTTCTACAAAGATCCCTGTTAGGATTTTGAGTGGCATTACAGTGAATTTACAGAATAATTTTCATGATAGTCATGTGTTTACTATTTTGAACCTTCCAATTGTATGCATGGTATATCTCTTCATGCAATTTAAAAGAGAAAAAGAAAATCAGTCGGAGTCAAATCTAATGCCATGGGATGTCATGGTTTCCTTCCACGGACCTGTGACTTCTGAAAGTGCAGCTGCGTGGACAAACTGGTTCACATTAACACAGAAGCTGTAGGGCGGGCTGGTTTGGAGTTATCACACACCAGCCTAGTTGTGGGAATTGAAGTGAAGCGAGATATTTTTATTTAAACCAACCCTCGACATATTATACATATTGTAATAAGAAAATAAAATCCTCAATATGTTAAAATGTGGATTTCTTCTCAAAGAAAAACATGACCCGATTTACTCCATTACAAAAACCAAGTTTATATTCAAGATGCAAATTCTTAGTTGAAAGAGAAAAAAAAAAAAAAAAGCCCGTTTTCCACTAAGATCTTAGAGCAGTGCAGCTAAGGTAACCCTGGAATGAGTTAAGTGTGGCTTTTCTGTTGGAGTGTTACTTCCATGTTTGGCGATGTTACTTGTGAAAAGGAACTTTTCTTCGTCAGTTCAAGATTACCTCGTTCCTCTAAGTAGTTTAATGGAAAACATTTCCTGGAATATTTTTACATAGCTGCTCACCCTGCAAAGAGGCGGCCAGCACTGGGCTGCAGCGCCAGCTTGATTTATTCCGGAAAACGGTTTATTCAGCCGTCAAATGAGATTACGTACACGGCTGTTACCCATCACTTCACAGAAATATTCTTATTCCTCTACAAGGCCTCAAACTTTTATTTACTTGGAGGTGACAGAAATCACAAATGTAAATTCTCCTAAAACATATCTTTGGAAATACAGTTTTCAGTAGAGTGCTGTTACTCCCTTTCTGTTGACAGTGATGACCAGAGCAAAATGGGACTCCTGGACATTTTCTACACACTGCCTTCTGTCTCCCCACCTGGCGCGTGCGCGCGTGCGCACGCGCACACACACACACGCACACACACGCACCCACACTTCCACACATTTAGATTTGCGTAATCCTGAAAGTCCCCAGTCATAAGAATCCATTCTTAACTTTCACTTCTTTTGGTCATATGTTTTTGTCTTGGAGTGAACTCTCAATGTAGAAACTCTAGAATTTAAGATGGAAGTCTAATTTTGGACGTGAAACAAATTCTTTTTTACTTTCTATCATCTTATTTTAGCGTTTAGGGATTTGAGCAAAAAATGGCAGTATTTCTATTTGGTGATTGACTTGCAGTTTCCTCAGCCTGATACCACAAGTGAGTGATCATTAAAAAGAAAACTAAAACTTCTGACCAAAGTAACTGTGACAGAGAGTGGCTGTTTGCTTAGAAACCTCTACTTGGTCAGTGACTTGAAGATGGGCAGGCTGTTTCCTCAGTGCGACGGGACAGTATTTGGAAAATCAGATGCTCGTTCATAGAGGCCAGAGACACTGCCAAAACACCCTATAATGCACGGGACCCAGCCTTCCCCACGAAAGAGTCCTCTGGCCCGAAATGTCAAGAATGCCAAAGTTGGAAAACACTGATCTAGACTGAACTTTTGAAGTCGTGAAAGATGGTCTTTGCAAATTTTCAAAACATATAGTCTATGGGAATGTTTGGGATTTGGGCTGAAATAGGGCAAGAGACAAGACAGCAAATGAAAGGACCCAGGTGTAGAAGGAAGGTACCTAGTCCTGGACATCACTAATTACTTACTGGTACTGATATGGACCTACTTGTCTAATTCATTTGTTTCCATTAAACTCTTACCATGAACAAGGCATTCTTTATAATAAAAATAACGAAACAAATGATAATAACATGTATGATATAAAACTGAATTATAACTAGCTTTGGAAAATTCTTTTTGCCTGAAAGTTTTTATTTATTTATTATCTCAGCCACTTTCTAGCAAACTCAAATATTCAGGTAACAAAAGAAGATAACATAGAACAGTGAAGTGAGCCAAATATTTTTTCAATAGGTTTAACCTTTTAATTTTCTTCTAAGAGCTGCTAATGAATAGTGCAATGACTCGTTTAAGTATCTTATTTCCTTCACTTTCCTAATCCTTGGTGAAGATCTTGAGACATGAAAGAAACTACATTTGACCATTTGTTGACATATAATATGGCATTTTCATATGGTCCAGTCTAATACAGCCTAGCTGTCCAACAAGCTAAAAAGAAGGTAGCTGCTTTGACAGGGCCATTTCCAGCCTTGTAAGTGCAGTGAGACAAAATAAACTTTGCAGATGAGTCTATAGCCTCATTTCTGATTAGTCTTCAAAGGACTCAGCCTTAGGTTTCTCTAAAAGCCTGAATTCCCAAACCTGGAGTTTCCCTCACAGATACTTAAGAACCAAAGCATGCTCTTCTTCAGGAACTCCTTTAGTGAAGCAAAGAGTCATCCCCTAATTTATCTCCTCTGTAAATGTAGGTTTGTATGTGCTACATTCTCTTCAAGTGTGTGGTACACCTGTCTGGGTAACTAAGTATGAGATGGAGGAAGTTCTCTAGTTACTTTCAGCCTGTTATTTCACTTATACTAAACAAATGCTTCTCGATGTCTTAATATTGGCATAGAAAATTAACTATAGTTGACATTTGCGGGAAAGTTTTCCTTCTATTTTTTTCAGTTGAAATTGGTAAAAATGTGGTCATTTCCAGGACAGTGTCAAATTTTTATGCCCATAGAGTTTAATTATTCCTAAACATATTTGTATTTTCATCTTAGTGTGAATTTTCAATTGGTGCATCTTACTTTAACATCTTTGTGACAAAAATCTGATAGAATTTCACTTTCTGAGATTTCTACGCAGGTTGTTTAAAAGCCTTATTCTTTACTATTATTTCTATAAAGCTGCTGAACATTCATGAGCGTTACCTGAAGTAAATATAAAATTATTCTTTGAGGGTAAAATTAAGAATGGAAAAACCTATACCTTGGTTTCCTAGAATTAAGAGTTCATCCTAATATGAAACATCAAGTAATCGGAACCCTGTTTATTATAGTACTTATCTTTATATTGGAAAGCAGGTGTTTATTCATGAAAATATTGTCAAACAAAAACCATAGAGCCACATATTGGCCAGTCAGGAAATGCTCTTCTTCCCACCTCCCATCCCCACCTCCAGGCCTTTTGCCTAATCTCTCTTTGTGATATCCACCATACTGCTATACTGTTATTTGAAATCTCCGTAATAAAAGGGGTTTGGCCTCTCTTGACCTTTCCCTGAAGTTCAAGAGAGTTTTGATGGCTTCTCCAAATAAGGAAATAAAGGAAGTTGAGAATTTAAGGAAGTAAATGACCATGAAGGAAAGATTCGCCCCATTGTCTGCCTATGAAATTGGGAGTTATCTCTGCTTCCTTTTCCATGAGGAAATGTCTCTATGATGCTACAGAGGTCTAACGTTTTGTCATTGTCACAGTCAGCTATAGAGATGCCTGGGGAGAAAGAAGACTCAATAGCTGAAGCCCAAACTCTGAATGTCCATGGTAGTTATTTGCTGTGATGTTGTTGCTTTGTTTACATCATCAAAGGCATTATTAGAGATATAACTTGTTTTACCAGCCAACTTCCCAACTTTCATTGTGCACATTCATTGCCCGAGTGCAGTTGAAAGTGTAAGTGTGGTGGTGAATAAGAGTCCTTGGCCTTGAGGAAGAGCCTACAGTCTGGTGGGAGAGAAACCATGATAAGGATTAAAAGCGAAACGATAGAAATGTATTCAAAAAAGCATTGTCTTCTAGTGATAGAATGATACCAATATTGGGCTATGTTCCTGCCACATACATTACTAGAGTAGACATTTCTCTCTTCTTTTACATAGTAGCCGACTATTTTAGTGACAGTATTTAAAAGTTTAAGATTTAGTTTTATCTGTTGCTACTTTTACAAGTGAACTTCCTGCTGAAGGGTATTCACTTGGGGAGAATCAGATATTTGAAAAGGGGCATTTTCTGAATGTAGCAAATTTTCATCGATACATTAATGCAGTCAAGAAAATAGTTAGTAATAAAACTGATCAAAACCACAAGTTATGTCCCAGAATAAATTAAACACGATGTCAGTAACCATAATAACATACCGAAACATCATTGTTACATGACGCTTCTTTCTTTAGAAGCCTAGAGACACCATTGCAGGAACCTGAAAACTAAGGTGTTGCTTGAATGCCTGGCAAATTCTAGTCTCTTACATAGTTTAGTCTTAAATGGAATGCTTCATTTAATTATTTCTATAACTTTATTACCTACGAAAAATTATCTTTAGGGTAGAGGAGACAGGGTATATGTTATTGTTGCCATGGTAACTTTGGACTTAAAATGGCAGGCTATGCTTACTTGGTTTAAAAATATCTACAGTTTGATTGCTATAAAAATCTCTACACACAATTTTCTCACGTCCAGTGAGTCGTTCCTCATTTAACTGGCATTTCAGCAAACGACTTGATTATATAAGTTGTTTTGAGAAATGCCAGAGGTTATTACTATAAAGCACTAAACATATTTTAAATTTCCATCATTTAAAAATTTGAATATTTAAAAAATAACGCACATGTGCCTTTGCTATGGTTAATGGAGTGAAACCACCTTCATGGCTTGGTTCTGGATAATTGAGGGACTTGCGATGAATTGTACTGCTCAATACGTGTCTCTTTAGTTAGCAGCAGGCATTGAGGCAGAAGTGCCCACTTTTCACTTGAATCCCTACAATATTGGACTTAAATGTATCAGTCTATTCCTATTTCCCCGTGCTATTGCAGAGCTCCCATTATAGCCAATCTGCTGCCTTGTTTTATTTATTTATTTTGTGAAGGTGGAACCTCCTTAAAACACACGCCCGAATTAATAAACAAACACACGTCATTTGTAAATTAACTTAAGCGGTGCCAAATGCTGCATTATTTTAGGTGCGGTAGCCTGGAGTGAGCTTTGTTGAGCGAGCTTTGTGGCAGCTATTGACCACTCCTGAGTGTTTTCATACTTGACTATTTTACAAATGACTGAGGCCTCCAAAACATTTCAAGTTCTGGATAAGCGGGGAATAACAATCTATGTAGATGTAACCGTGCATAATCTGCGTTCTGTGTCCACATTGGTGCTAGAAATCTGTCCTGCTTTGAGGACATAGGCAATGACCACGCTACCCGCCCCCTCTTTTTTTTTACTATTCCTTCCAAAAACTTAGGGGCAGCGTAGGGAAGAGCACTGCTTCTATTCTGAGCTTCTTTTTGATCCATTTGTGCCTTTATGGAGATCTTTCATTGGCAGTATGTTCATATTTCTATATTAGCATCCTTTTCTGATGGCACAAACAAGCTTCCGTGGTCACTGAGAAAATAAAATTATAGTTCAAAGCCTTGTGAGGCAGGTCCAGAGACTGTGCTTTAGGCACCCTTCCTGCTCTGTACCCACGTGCCACATCCCCCTCCTGGGGTTGGGCCAGAGCAGCTGAAAATCCTGCTGGGCCTTTCAGAGCCCCTTAGGGGATGTTTAAGTGGCAGATGCACTTAATTATTAGGTATATTGCAAGGCAAATGCAAGAGAATAAGATTTGACAAGGTTTTGAACTTAGGACAGAAGGGTACTTTGTTTTTATGAATCAATTCGGTTTTCACAGAAATCAGAATATTTGTGTAAATCTGTCAAGGAAGAGATACCCACACAAACACATATGCATATATATACTTACCCATTATATAGAAAATTAATATGTCATGTATAATGTACATGTCCTCAGGCAACCATGTGTGCATATGTGCATATGTATGTTGTGTGTAAAGCATGTATCTATTGTGTGCATATATACACATACGGTACATACGCATATATGTGTATATACATTTACGATACACACACATATATAAAACATTTACTGAGTTCTTACTATGTGTGGGCACTGTTCTAAATGCTTTATCCACATCAACCAATGTAATCCTTAGATTATAACCACTGTGGTCACAGAGCCAGGAAGTGGCAAGGTCAGTATTTGAACCCCAGCACTCTGGCTCCATCTCTGTGTCCCTCACCTTCTATTGATGGAAGTGGTACAGTCGATATGACTCAATGTTATGGTTGATTTGCTTTATTGGTTGTTTGTGCTTATAACCACAGGGGACCTGCAACTAAAGAAGAGAGATGGAGAGATGGATGGGGAATGGAGAATGTCATTTCTCCTACCTATTTTCTTCTGCCAGTGTAGGAAGGGGAATAGGGAAACCTGAGGCTCTTTCGTTTTAAGGATCTCAACGGTAATATATTTTTGATGCTGGATTAGGTTTTGGGAAAGTGGTTTCAATCATTTGGGCCAGATCCAGTGAGTAAGGTGAGTGACCAACCTGAGGTTTGCCATTTTGGGACCCAGTAAAATAATGTAAATTGTTTATTCTCTCTGGAGATACTTCAGCAGCACCGTTGGATAAGAGGTGGCTTGGAAGAGCAGTTCTCTGTGTGTACACTTTTGTAATATCATACTCACTAGCTGGGTTATAGGTTTATCTACTATAACGGAACCCCCCAAAATATTAATAATAACTTCAGCATGCCCGAAGTTTCCATTCCTCTGATATAAAAATGCTGGCTGCTATGGTGGCTCTCCTCCAAAAAGGAGTCAGAGACCTAGCTCTGTCTTATTGTTCTGTCACACTCAAGACTTGGCTTCCATTTCATGGTCAAGATGGCTGCCGCAACGCCTGCCATCACTTTTACATTCCTACTAACAGGAAGAAGAAAAGGTTGGGCAAACCCTTCTTCTCTTTAAGGCCTTTCTGTGGAAGTCACACATGTCACTTCTGCTCATACCCCAATGGCCAGAACTTGATCATATGATCACACCTAACTGCACGTGATTCTGGGAAATGTAATCTTTAGCTGGACAGCTAAGCTAAAAATATTATTACCATAGAAGAGGCAGAGTATAGATATTAGAAAACAGGAAGCAGTGTCTGCCACAGTTACATATTAAAAGGGAAGTGAAATTGGTAAAAACATAATGCAAACCTTCAGATTTTTAAAAATCTCAAATGTTGGAATAGTTTTATTTTTCTTTCAGAATAATGATATGCTTGCAATCCATGTTTCATATTAACATTACAAATGTAAAACTTTAAAAAATCCACATAACTTATGTTATAGCTATTACTAAAGCCACGATGGACAAGAGGAAAGATTTTTAGATAGTTGATAGAGTTAACACATTTTGAATATAAATTCCCTTGCTTTGGGAAATGCTCCAAAATTAAGACTATAAATGAGATAGGACAAGAAGACACTTAAGTGTTTATTAACATTTGAATGATATGTTAGAGGGTTGGCTCACCCCCTGCTCTTGATTCACATTTGGCTAGTATAAATTGAGGAAGGACACATTTTATAAGATAGAATTACGCTCTAATTTGAAGTTACATTCAACATTGAGGCAGAACCTCAAGTTCAGGAGTAGCTTAAAAAGAACAGAAGGACTGGGATGTACTGTGATTGTCTTCTAATTTTTATTTAAGGTAATATTTAACATATCCCTACACATTAATTAATCATAAGCACATAGCTTTCAGCCCTACAAACTTTTGAATATAAATATTTAATGTTTTTCATCTAAATAAAAAGTAAGATATATACTGTTTTCCTCACACTGATGTAATAAGATGGATTCAGTGATTTTTTTTTTTTCATTCTATGTGGAGTTTTCTTCAGGCCAAGATGTGGAAACAAAATAAATAGATAAAACTGGACATTTTTAATCTTCTTGTTACAGCAACCATATGGGGAATCAACTCTAAATAACCACAATTGAATTGAGTAAAGAAAGCGATGATTATCTCAGCGGCATGCATGAGATGAAGTTTCTTACAATGTCCCATCCTTCCACTGATGAAAGCAGAAATTCTTGCTAAATTTCCTAAGCTAAATACCCCACCTTTTTTTTTTTCATTCTGTGACTTCAGTACTCCCTTTTGCTTTCACGTTATTGGCTTCTCTGTTTAGATGATCATTCTAATTATATTTTTTTTCAAAATTTGAAAAAATACCAACCTTCTTCCAGTTTTGTTTATGAAAAGGATTGCTTCAGAACATCTTGTTTCCTAGTCTTTTACTTAACTATTCTATGCACAAACTTCATATAAACATCAGAATCATAAGGAACAAAAGGAATAGAGAAACTCAGATGATTTGGGGGGCTAGGGTAGGTTTCTAATGGCTTTTGGATGCTAATAAAGCATTCTGTGTAACAGCTGCTTTAAACAGTGACATTTAAATCCACTATTGGTTCAGCACATTACTTTGCTCTCTGAACTATAGAGATTTTTTCAGTAGCAGAACATATCTGTGGAGAAACTGCGGAAAAATTGTCCTATTTTCTTCAATGGAAAGCAGTGCTTTCCAGAATTTAATTTTAGAAGTAGGAAGTGTGCGGGAGGAAGAAACTTTCCTCTTCCTTCCTAGGTTCTTTTGGCTGTTCTAATAATTGAATAGACATGAGGTAGATTAGTGAGTGAAAATGACCAAATTTAATTTCATACATGTGTATGGGAACCCTGCATATGTGAGAGGTTCAGAGACAGAAAGGGAACATGGGTGTATATGACATTCTAGGGACGAGGTTAGGCACCTCGGAGCTTCAGAAGGTCATGGCAGGGAGAGTACATGTTTGGTAATTATTAGTTTGCCCTGCCATATAAATAGGTCAAAAGTCATTTCTGGTGATAACGCTTATCATGGGCCAGACCCCTAATTTAAATTCTTCTAGATAGTTAATTGGAAGAGGGCAGAAGTTTCTCATGAACCACAGGGTCTAGGTTCCTTTTAGCTCAAAATAATCTGCATACCACTGAGGCACGTCTTGGGGTGGCTTGTTCTGAACCTCTACAGAAGCCAATATTTTGGATTTTCTTCTAGGATTTGCTATCTGTTAAGCCTGTAACTATCTGGTTAGACTGTTCACCTTCATCTTGGCCTCAGTTTTCTCAGCTAGGAAAAGAAAATGGTGAAAGGACAAAGGAAATAATAAACACTCTGTGTGGTTGGCGACCGGGGAAGGACTTGGGGTGGTCATGTCTTAAATTTCAATTTGTGGCAGTATTTCGGGCAGGCCAAGTGATTGGCTACTGGTCACTGGAGTTCACATTTGCCTTATCTTGAGACCATTTACAGTTCTTTGCAAACAAACTACATCCTCGACATGCAAGGAAACGGGTGATGGCTTTTCTTCAGGAAATATTTTCCTTGACTACGTTTTGTGAGTCACGTATTCCAATTTATAGCTGAGCCTGCTGTGGTGAATTTGCTGGGCAAATACCCAGTGAGATCACAGATCTCATGCTTGTATAAACCCCTTGGTGGTCTTTTATTTTCAGTAGAGCTTGAGATGGACTGACGAGCTGTTAAATGAGCGTTGAAACAGAGCCTGGAAGTGAATTTGGTTTGAAAAGTAATTGTAACAGGCAAAAATGATAGACCTTTCATGGCCTCCGTAGCTGTGTTTCCAATAGGAAAGTCACTAGCTATTTCAATTTCAATTAGTTTAAATTAAATTAAGTTCAGTACTTTAGACACATCGGTCACATTTAAAATGCTCAACAGTCATATGTGACTAGAGGCTACTATATTGCGCAACACAAATCTAGTATATTTCTACCCTCGCAAAATATTCTATTGGACATTGCTAGTCTATAGATAGGCACCAAAGGAGGAAATGATTATGATATAGCAAGAAGGAGGCTTGGAATGGAAATCAAGAGATGATTCCGTTCTCATTTGAGCCCTCGAAAGCTCCGTGATCTTATCTGTAAACCACTCTAGGCCTCAGTGGACATGTCAATCCTGCAGCCTCTAAACCATAAAATGACACTATTACAGCTGATCCTCACGTTAGCTTTATAATCTACGCGAGCATAGAGTGGACTTTGGAGCCAGATTGCTGGATTTAAATACCTACAAGTGCACTTCTCAGGGCCTTGATTTTCTAATCTGAAAAATGGCCAGTGAAGTACCTACTTTGTATGATTGAGCAGTAAATGGTTTCATATATGTAAATCGCATGGAACAATGCCTGTACCATGGAAAATACTCAGTGTTTAAACTATTATTATTATTAATTATTAGTTATTATTATTATTTTCATCTATTGAGTATAAGGTACTATCAAAAGTTTTTGTTACAAATGATATTTTCAGTTTGTTGGTATTTTATGTTTTTTAACCTCTTTGCAACATGTTGCTATACATGAATATAAACATGCCACATTGTAGCTTCTTAATGCTCATATTGTCCTGCATAAATTAAGCCCCTTTGGAATATAAATTATTTACAACTGCATACTCAAGGTTTGTTCTTTGACATTTCAGCTGTATAATTAGTTCTTCCCCAAAGAAATGAGTAAGCTTAATGTCAATGCTGAGAACTTCCAGGAGCAGCCTCTCCTCCAGTGATATTTGTGTTCATATCTCTCTAACTCCTTAGATCTTGGAGCGAATAAGTCACAAGGGCCACTATTGTGTTCATAAAGGTTTTGTTACACCCCACAGGTCCTTTGTCAGTGGGCGACTTGACTGAAAGAGGAGGATCATGCCTACATGCAGAACTGGGTGTCCACCCGTTGTTTGACTGGTGTTTAATCCTTAGTCTCCTTGTGGATAAAGGGAAATGCTGATTCCTGGGCCCACCCCTAGAGATTCTGATGTAATTTTCTGGAGTGCTGCCTGGACATAGGGACTTTTTAAAGCCCCACAAGTGATTCTAATGTGCAGCCAGGTTGAGAACCACTGGGCCAACCGCCACCTAGTGAGATTCAGTGGACACTTTTTGAAGTGTGGCCCAAACATGGCTGGTTAACGGAGCCACAGCACCCTGGATAGAAGTAGCTGGTGGGTTTTCACAGGGTCCTGTCCAGTTCTCCATTTTTCCCAGTAATATGAATCAGGACAAAGCATGGCAATGAGACCCATGGATGATGAAGTTAAGCCGGAAGGAATATAAAGCCTTTTACTTTAAATAGAAGCAAGTGAACATGTATAGGATACGGGAAGCATAAATAAACAGCTGTGGAGTGGTTTTAGTTGATTGACAGCTGCTGTGGATAGGAGTGTGTACTTAGAAACCATCCTATGTGTGGATCCTGGCTCCACAATTTCCTCCTGGGTGATCTGGAGCATGTCCCTTAACTTCACTGGTCTTCAGTTTCCTCCTCTGTTTAGTGAGAATAATAAAAGGCACCTACCTAATTCTGTTACTGTGAGAATTAAATACGATGATTTATGCAGAATGCGAGTTCAATGCCTGGCCCATAAGAAGTACTCAGTAAATACGTGTTTAGTGTCAATTTGATCTTCATCATCATCCATGTAATAGGCCTGCCCAAAGGGCCAGCAGGATCAGCTGTTGCATTAATACAAATATCTGGGTGAGGGCTTGTTATGAATTGTGACGAATGCAGCATGCTAATGTAAGATATTAATATTCGGGAAAACTGGGAATGGAATCTGTAGGAACTCTCTGTACTATCTTCACAATAATTCTGTAAATTTAAAACTATTCTAGAATAATAAGTGTATTTTTTAAAGTTACTGTCAGGTAGTACTGCCTCGTTAAACGGAAATGAGATATTTATTCATTTTTCAACACATTTGTGTGCCAGTTCTGCTCAGTAAATGGGAAATTAACCCCATTTCATAAAGAACTGAAATGTGTTTGTTTTAAATATTTCTGGGGCAGATAATTCTAAAATATATATTTCCGTATGTCTGTAGAACCAAATTAGATCTATTACATTTTTAAATTTATTTTGAAATAATTTTTAGATAGAGAAAAGTTGTAAAAATAGTATAAAGTTCCTGTATGCCCTTAACCAAGCTTCCCTCGATGTTGGCTTACGAAAGCATCGTACAATAATCAAAACCAGGAAACTGATATTCGTACAATAGTGTTCACGAAATTACAGCATTTACTTGAATTTCACCAGTTTCTCCTCTAGCGTCATTTTTTTTTTGTTGCAGGATCCAGCTCAGGATCCTACTTGACATTTAGTTGTACATCTCCTTATTCTCCTCCAATATGTGATAGTTTCTCAGTTTTTCCTTGTCTTTCATAACCTCTACTCTTTTGAAGAGTAGTGGTCAAGTATTTTGTAACATGTTCAATTTGGGTTTGTCTGATGTGTTCTCGTGACTAGATTGAGGTTACACATTTGGGGCAAGAATGCCACAGAATGTCTATCGTCGTGCTTTTCACAGTGTATTATATCAGGGGACACATAATGTCCATACGTCTGATTACTAGTGATATCAACCCTGATCATTAGGCGAAGGGGCATCTGTGGACTTTTACCTATTTTTAATAAGTATCTTTGCTAATGGACACCACTCTTGTCCCCGTGTTACAAAATAAGGATGAGGTGGGAGGAATTATGCTCAAGCATTAAATGGTTTCAAATAGTGATATTTTTGATGTTTTATGTGTAATTTTCCTAATGTTCTCTCTTTAATTTTATTTGTACTCTCAATGATGCCTTCTCGCCATTTTCGGAGTTCTGCCACAGATAGCAGATGATAAAAGGATAATCAAGCTGTTATAATTGTATATAAAGTAAAAATTAATAGGCTATAGATTAAGACTTGAGAGAGTCCTCTGGAAATGTAGTACATGAACTTTAATTGGTGTTCTTTGAAGCAGGTTTTTTTTTTTTTTGCTAACTTTAAAAATGAAGTGTAATGTTCAATAGTGCATTTAAAGTCAGACAAACTTGGATCTGAATCTTGGTATTGCCCTTAACTACCAAGTTACTTAGCTTCTGCAAGACACAGTCTCCACACCTAAAACCTCTGGGTTGTTATGAAGGGTAAATGAGAGGATGTAAGGGATGTGCCAGGCACTGTGTCTGCACATGGCAAGTGCCCAATAAATGTCAGCTGCTATCTGTGATATTACCCACACAGGGCTCTTATGGCCTCTTAAAATTTGACGGAGCATGGAAGGATAAACAATCAGCTTTATGTCCTAATTAATCTGCAATTGGGTTGTAGACATAGAAGCAGAAAAAGCATATAGACTCTGTTATATATATACACACGCACACATACACATACACACACACCCTCAAATTTAAGTGCAGTTAGATCATTCTCAAGTTAGTGGTCTTGCTTTTGTGACCATCATTCCAGAATCTATCTGGGGATGACTCTAAAACACATTGTTTCCCATAACTCCCACATCACTTACTAATAAAAGAATGATATATTAAGATTAGCGTATTAAAATTGTTTTTGGGAATCAGTTTTGGAAGTAATCTGATCATGGAAAAGAGTTTATGAACTTGAGTGGTGAATTTCTTTCCCAACCCCTACGTTGTTCTCTGAAGCCCTAGATATTTCTAATGAATTTAATCCTAAAATGTGAAGGTTATTAGGTTGGACATTTCTTAAAAGAAAAAATAAATAAAAATGCTACATTTGCTCTGTTTCTAGGATGGTAAAGTCTAGTTAGGTTGTGGTTTGGAAAATAGAAAATTATGTGATCAATGTGCAGTACAGCTACTGAGTTTAAAATGTCATCTAATCATAAATTATTTCAAACTAAAAATCTCTTTATAGCTTAGCTCTATGAGAAATGATTTATTTTTAATATGTATCAAGTCTTCAAAACATGGCGGCCAATAGAATCAAATTAATCTCTTGCCCCCCTCTCTGCCATCCCCCTCAATAGGGACATGGTGTTCTAGAAACAGCCAGACCTATACTAAGTTCCATTTTAGTCCTGAGCCTCCAAAATGGGTCTTTAGAATTAAATTTGGCTATTAGCCCAGATTTACTCAAATTTTTCACAAGCACTGCTTTGTATTTCAGTACCCCCCCTCCCAGCCCCCAACTTTAAAACTGGTCAAGGGAGGGGAAGTGGGAGGAGGTGCATGAACAAAAAACAAAAGCAGCTGCTAGAGAGAAAACCCAGTGAAAGGGGGTGAAGAAAAACAATTCTGTCACAACAGCTGCTCAAATTATCAAAAGAGGAAGCCCTCACATTGCATTTTGATCACTAAAGTTTTCAAAGGTTTATAGATGTTCTTTGGGAAGAAATGAAATGAAGTATGTGTATGAAGTTAGTAGATTATGGCATAAATGAAACTAATATGAGACCAGTGACTCTTAAATCAACATAGCCCTTGTTTCATTTTAAAATGCTGAATTGTTGGTTAATATTCAACATCAAAATGAATATTTTTGTTTGGTTTTGTTGCATCCCATTGTTTCAGAATGGAGGACATAGCTGTCTCAGGCCAAATCTTCTCGCATCCAAGATCAGATAGAGGTTTTTAACCTTATAACAACAGAACAACAAATACACGTGACATAAAGCTGAGCCAACTGGGAAAGCAGGCAGTGTGATAGAGCCTTGACCCTTTCGTGGGATACTCTTGTTACAGAAATTGCATATATGGCTGGTCTGGAAAAATCAGAATTACCTGAGGCAACATGAAAGAGATTGAACGGCTAGCTGGACTAGAAAACTCCTTCTTGGTGATGCTCGTTTCCATGTTGTACAGATGGCTCATGCATATGCAGTATTTATATCATTGCATTTCTTCATACCATAAGTGAGTTCTGTATTTTACAAGGGAGCCCACTCCGAAAGGTAATTTTTTCACTGTACTTAGGAAGTTTTCTATGCCAGCCATTGAGTCTAAGAAACTATAAAGAACTGAAAGGAACCCTTGATAGGAGGGCCACATTTGAGTATGGATAATGTGGTCTACTAAAGCAAGGGTCCCCAACCCCCAGGCCATGGACCAATACCAGTCCGTGGCCTGTTGGGAACCGGGCTGCACAGCAGGAGGTGAACAGTGGGCGAGTGAGCTAAGCTTCATCTGTGTTTGCAGCCGCTCCCCAGCGCCAGCATCACCGCCTCAGCTCCACCTCAGGTCATCAGGCATTAGATTCTCATAGGAACACCAGTCCCTGGTGCCAAAAAGGTTGGGGACCACTAGACTAAAGACCATACGTCCTTGGAGTATTACATTGAGTTTTCTCAAAGGCAGAAACAGCATTAATTTGCAGGAAACCTGCTCTGGCCTTATTCTATCTCAGGCCCGAAGACAAACTTCTCGTGCAGCGAGCTTCTGCATTCTGAAGGTTTAGAGTTTGGGTGTCCCCGAGGATGGATGAGGCATTAGGTGCCTGCCCGGTCAAGCCTTAAGGGTCTACTTGGAGTCTTCAGCCCCTCTTCCGCTTCCAGAATGTCAAACCTGAGCTCCAGCTGGTCCCAAAGATTTAGAGAATTCCCAGCTCACTGAGTCTGCCTAATGCAGGGCCCAGCAAACTGTTTCTGTAAAGAGCCAGCTAGTAAATATCTGTCACAACTACTCATCTGTGCCTTGTAGCACAAAAGCAACACGAGACAATATGTAAATGAGTGGGTGTGGCTGTGTGCCAATAAAACTTTATTGACAAGAACAGGCAGCAGGCTGGCTTTGGCCTTCCTGCCATAGCCTGCTGTCCCCTGGTCTAGAGTGAGGGCTTCTGCAGGGCTCCACAAACCTCCAAGGGGTTCATGGGGATGGAACTCAGGAGAAATTGGGATAGAAATAAAATACAACTGTATTTTCAATAACCTCTAACAGAAACTTAGCATTTGTTCTCTTATGAAAGTGGCCAAGCAACCAGTCATTCCAACAGTACCTGTGACTTTGCCGTTAGTAGAAATCACAGGTAATTTCATATCTCATTACAGTTGTGGCAGATATCTCAAAATATCATTATACTCATAACTACTTGGAAATTGTATATTATACCCTCACCAGCATTAATAAAGAACATATATATTATACATGCATGTATAATTACATTATATGATTACATATATGTATGACATATATTTCAAATTTGTTTATTTTGATAGTTGTACTTCGGTTTAATTCGTTTTATTCCTAATTTTATGTGTTTTATTTCATACTTTAAACACATTCTGAGAAGGAAGCCCAGAGGGCTCAGCAGATCACCGAGGGGAAAGAAGCCCTGTGCTACCGCTTCTTCGGATGACCCATCCCTCTCCTCCCAACCACTGAGGGGCGCTCGTCCCTAGCTCTGCCTGGGATGCCTCTTTCTGGCCACATCCATTGCCTGCCCAGCCTTCAGAGCCCGATGTGGCTGTCCTGAATAATGCTTTCCTCCAGCTCTACCACCCGGTGCCAGTCACAGACACTCATGCCCGGGCCCGCCTTGTGTCTTGTGTCATGTCTTATTTGTCTCTGCTTTTATATCCTGGCCTAGTGAGACAGTCAGCTCTGAAATCCAGTGGATCTGTGATTCCTCAAGGAAGGAACCACTCCTCCCAGACCTTGGAGAACTCCGCGCAGTCAGAGGAATTCATTGGTGTTAGGTGATGGTGACCATGATGGCGACCTTGTGCTGTCTGACCATGCTAGTGTCTCCCTGCCTAGAGGCTGACCCTGCTTTGGGGAAGACCCAAGGGCCTATGTTGCAAATGATGATGAACAGAAGCCTACTGGTAGAATGCTCATGTCTCCATTCTGTCTGCTAACTGCCCGCTTTGGGCAAGTGCCTATATTTATTCTCTCCGAGCTTCAATTTCCTCATTGGTAATTGGGGATTGTACTTACCTGATAGGATGTGAAGAGTAAATAATATCTGACTCTAAGAACAGTGCCTGGCATGGTGCCTGCTGCATGGCAAATGTTCACTAGCAGAAAGGTAGTATTCACCTGAGCGGGTTGATAACTGGGTACTTGGGGTTAGCCTGGTGTAAATCTAGATTCTGAGGCTGACCCTATGAACCCCAGAGATGCCTTGAAATCCTAGGTGGAGACAAAGGGATGAAGATATCCAACGCGTGGTATCAAGGGAAGTTCACCTTGCAGAGTGACTGTGAGCAGTAATGAGGCCGGGAGAGAACTCCTTGGACGGAGCGGCTATGACAAAGCATTAGAGTCTCCCAGGCTTAATGCGTCTATCCCTTGATGAGGTCCTCTTGGGTGATGTGGGTGTCCCACCCCCTGACACCCACATCAGGTTGTGGTCATTTCTAGGACACAGCATCCAGCCCCAGAGAGTCTTGGGATGTTTTCAGGTCACCAGATGAAGCCAAATCATGGACACACCTATTAATATCCAAATGGGTGCCTTCACTTGAGTCTTCTTCCATCTTGTTGGAGTCTGATCCTCAGTACTTTCTCTGTGGGACTGGGTCACATGGGCCTCCTGTGGTTCAGGCTGTAGTGCTACAGCTCCTGTGCTTGAGGAGTAGGGGGAGGGGCAGCAGTAACCGTTGTTGGGAATATCAAGACTGTCCGGGTAAAACGAGACGGGCTTCTCTGTGGTTGGACTGACATTTGGGTTTAAGTGTGGATCATGAGCCCTGACTAGAGAGGGAGACAGAAGCCTGATGGCCTTCTCCTGTTTTCCTTACTAATTTTCTGCTGGCCTTTGGGCAGCTCGTTCAGGTGGGAGCGCTTGTGGATGGGTAGAAGGAGTGAGTGCTGGACTAAGGGTCAGAGACCAGGGCGTTAGTACTGTGACTTCCACTTACTATCTCATAATCTTAGGCAAGCCACTTAACCTCTGTGTGCTTAAGTGACCTCATTGAAAATGGAGTAATACCCTCCCTGAGGAATGAATAAGGCAATATTGAGAAATCATTTTATGGGAAAGCCATTTTCATGAACACAGCGGGGAAAGCACCCTGTCCTTAGCTCAGAGTGGCAGAAGTGGTCATGTGCAATGATCAACGTCAATGGGAAAAGAAATGCAATCCACATTTATGGAATCACCTTGAATAAGAAATTGAGTGAGGGGAAAGATTCATGACTTTAGTATCCTTCTTGTATTTCCACCACGAAAGATATGCGTTAAAGATGATCCCACCATAGTAATGGTGGACTGACAGAGAAAGCACACACTTGGACTCCTGTTGCACGGTCAGCTAATTTTCTGTGTCCACTTACAGCCTCATAATCACATAGGAATTCTGAACTCAGACCAGCAAATGATGAGTCTTGATGCAACAAGTGTCCATTTTCAGTGTAAACTCATGTTGTCGCCCTTTGCTTTTACATGACACTTAGCAATTCTTTTTTAAAAATAAAACTTAAAATCGGAGGTCATTTAATTAATTCATAATGGGAGATAAAATCCGCAGGCCAAGTTCAACTTCAAAGCATCTCTTTCTTGGTTGAGAAAGCTCCCTGGAGTCTAAATTTCAGTACTGGGTTGAGCAGAGAGTAATAGTGAAGAGAGTTTGCCAAGTTCACAGCCCAGTTCTTATAATCTGTGCCCGTATTCACGTAGAAATGCATGTTCTCTGCTCCAGAAGTGGATTTGAACCTGGAGTCCCCCAAATGAGCCGGCAAGAGTCTTTGGACTTTGCAGTGTGACTTCGTCTGCCTGGCTGGGCTTTGGGAACAAGAGGTCCTCACTCCTGGCAGGACTAAGGGAAGAGTGACACCAAGTCATATGACTCTGAAGTTCCTTCAGATGCCACGGCAGGAGGAATGGATTGAGCAAGAATAATTTTTGTAGACTCAGGAGATTGAATCTTCTTTTCTAGACAAAGAAGTGGGACATTCCAGACTGTAACACAAGATACCAGGGAGACGAAAGCTAATAAAACCTTGAGGGAGGAAATGAAATTCTCTCTGGGCTGGTGGAAGAGGCTGCTTTCCCCCCACAGCTTTTTGTGTCTGTAAATTCCCCTAGTGTTTGAGATGTTTATTTTCTATTTTCTCTGTATTTTTATAGCCACCTCAATGACTATTTTATGCCAAGGCAGTGAAATAAGGATGTTCCTAATACATTACCTCTTAGAAGGATAAGTATTATGCCTTCTTCGTGATTATGAGTCAATCTGTGTACAGATTTACATTCCACTGATATTTTAAAGCACTGGCTCAGGTAATTTCAAGATTTACTATCTCATCTGATCCTCAAAGTAGCCTTAGTTTAGAGATTTCATAATGGGGCTCAGGGAGGGGAAGGGATGTAACAAGTCATACAGGGGTTTGGATATAGACTCTAAGTCTAGAACCCTCTTCACAGCTGCTTCCTATCTTCAGCACGTTGTGTGACTTTTGTGAATTCTTGAACTCTGCGTAAACTCAGGAATGGTGTGAGACACTGTTGGAAGCATTGTCATAGGGGAAATGAGCTAGATGTCTCTAGAGGCTTCAGACTCTAGTTGATGG
This sequence comes from Pteropus medius, assembly GCF_902729225.1. NCBI lineage: Eukaryota > Metazoa > Chordata > Mammalia > Chiroptera > Pteropodidae > Pteropus > Pteropus medius. The sequence continues at coordinate 1,462,545 of NW_024340697.1, forward strand.
ATCTGACTCTAAATCAAAATGTCCTTCAGAAAAAGGATCCCTTCCTTTTACAGAACATCCAAGATTGAGAAATTAAGCAGTGTTGGAAGTACAGTCAGTTCCACTATAACTCTTGTTTCGAACCCACGTATGTGTTCCGATATGATCGATATATCGGGGAATAATATAGGCATAATCAGAATTTCACATCTGCTTACGTGCCATTTTTCTCCTGGTGAAACACTAGGTGAAAGAAGACTGTACCCAACTGAGCCGAGCAGAGTTGGAATACACAGAACACACACATGCACACACCTCATACATCTCCAAGCCCCCTCCGTTCACCCCGTGTGTTAGGAGCCACGCCCATCCACACCTGGGGTTACAACCTGCTCTCCGATCTCCCATCACCCTCCTTTCACTCCTTTGCAGTAATTCATAAGCTGCCATCTGATGCCCACTCCAGAAACAAGCTTCAGGACTTTAAGCAAAAGTCCTGAAGTGAAATATGAAATATTCGAAGTGAAATATTTACACTTGTATTTATATATTTCTTAATCATGTAATGTGTAAAAATCATTTTATTAGGTTTCTTTTTTAATGTATCACTGGTGAAGTTTTCGAGTGTCGTGTACCTAACCCCATTTTTTCCCATAAGCTCTGTGTTTCTTATTGTGTGTTTTTGCAAAGAATGGTGGTTTTTAGGACTGTCTGTGTGTCATTAGAGCACAAGTGACTGTATAAACTTTTGCACTAAACTTATCTGTCTTAACCCTGTTAAATAATTTATTTTGGGGAAGAGATAAGAGACTCATCTGTTTACAGGTATTTTATAGTACACTAAAGTTCTATTTATGATTCATTCAGTATCCAAATAAGAAGGAATAGATTTATTGTCGCACCCCCCCCCCCACAAATTAATGTCATTTAAAATCTTACAACTGGAAAGGATGATTAATAGGCAAAAAAAAAAAGATAACATTTCATGAAAACTTACTTTATGCCATGTCGTGTTGGACACCTTCCAACAATCACTGCATTTCAGCTACATGGCAGCCCGCTCAGGTGGTAGGAACCTTAGTCTTGGAGGGAGAGAGAAAATCGGCCAAGGTGCCTACAGCTGGGAAGGGATGGGGCCAGGATTCACAGCTGAGAAGCAGCCCCTCTCTCCAAGCAGCACGGTCCCCAGACCGCTCTGTCCCTGTTCTTCATCATCTCCTGATGCGAATACAGTAGTGAGTCCTGTGGGTTGTTACTACATTGGGGTCTTAGGAGACCTTCTCCTTTAAGACAGTGGTCCCCAACCTCTTTGGCCCCAAGGACCGGTGCTCCTACGAGAATCTAAGGCCTGATGATCTGAGGTGGAGCTGAGGCGGTGATGCCGGCTCTGGGGAGCGGCTGCAAATGCAGATGAAGCTTTGCTTGCTGGCCCGCCACTCACTTCCTGCAGTGAGGCCTGGTTCCTAACAGGCCATGGATGGTATCAGTCTGGATGGTACCGGTCTACAGCCTGGGGCTTAGGGACCCCTGGTTTAACAGATCACTTTTTAAAATCAGTGTCTTTCAACCTTTTTATTTATTGCTAATCTCCCCCACAAGGAGACTTTTTAGACATTTTTCCTTAATTGCCTCTCCTTGAAATCTTAATACCACAGATACGTTGTGTGTATGTTTATGTACTGTGTATATTTATGCTTTATACATAAAAAGTAAGATTTTATTTTGCCCCTCAAAAACCCATTTTCATCCAACTGTGGGTGACTTGCCCCTGTTGAAAATGCATATTCTGTGCCTTCAATTTTTTTTAAATAAATAGATCTGTTTTTTAAATTAATATCGGACTACCTTAGAATGATGGACTTGAGTTTGGGGGGGATAAGTACTGCTGTTGGGTGGTTTGCCATCATGTGTGTGAGCCTGGCAGGGGAGCACCGCTAGCTGACTGTCGTCGAGCCAATCCCCATGAGAAATCCCCTTAATTTCTCTCAGAGAGGGAGGGAGGGAAAGAGGGAGAGATAAGGGGGGTGGGGGATGGGGGAGGGAGAGGGAGGGAGAGAGGGAGAGAGAGAGAAAGAGAGAGAGAGAACAAATGGAAAGAAATCGGCTGTTGAATAATAAATGATTCTGGCTTGGCCTATATTTAGCACCTTTAGTAATGAATCATCTTCTTTATAAGATACTAAATGATAGATTCCAGCCTCTAGGGTATTGTAGATTAATGCTCAGACTTTAATGTGCAGCAGAGTCACCCGTGGATCTTGTTAAAATGCAGATTCTGATGCAGCCTGATCTGGGGTGGGGCCCGAGAGTCTGCATTTCTGACAAGCTCACAGATGCTGGTGTTCCAGGGACCTCACTTTGAGCAGCAATATCCTAAGAGAACATGAAGGCAGCTATAAGAGGTCCTCAAACTATTTTCAGGATTTCAGAAAGTCTAAAATCAGTGGTTATAGACTTTCAGTGGTTCTCAACTGGGGGCAGTAGTTCTCAACTGGGGACAATTTGCTCCCCAGGGACCATTTGGCTATGTCTGCAGACATTTTCAGTTGTCACATCTGGAGGTGGAAGCCAGGGATGCTGCTAAATATCCTACAATGCACAGGACGGCGCCCTCCACCAAAAATGATCTCTAAAATGTCACTAGTGCTGAAATCGGAAACCTTGCCTAAAGGAAAAGCCCCAGTCAGGCAGCACAGACCAATACGAATACCCACTGTCCTCCTTGACAGGAGCGATATTAACCCAGGATGGTAGCACCAAGCACTTCGCAGTAGTCAAGCTCTGCAATTGACATGAATAGATATCTCTAATCAATTTAAATGGAGAAGTGAAGTAATGGTAGTATAAAGAAATGCAATTAAGTAGATTAAAGGAAAACATCTATGTAATCATGAGGTCTACAGAGAAATCTACATGTACATGTAGCAGGAGATCTTGTTGGTGGAAGGATGGAAATGCCTGCACCTCGTGGAGTGTGAACGTGGTAGGCTGGCCAGGCTGCGCATGCTTGGCCAGCACTGTTTATTGGAGTGGTATGCGAGTTAGCCCATATGGACATTTTTGGAACAAACTTGGGACATTCCTTTGGATTCTTGAATATGACTTGCAGCTGGGTAGGAAAGTGGTGCAATGTTATGATGCACAGATTGAAGATTCTTTTTAACCATAGGAATAATTCACTGTGGAAGATTTTCCCCTCGTGGAAGTAACACGTTCTGATTGATGCATCGGTCTACATATGCTTATTAACAAACCAGCCTTGTCTCATTGGAGGTACATGTGGCAGCATCTGGATTTTTTAATGTAGTCATATAATCAGTGTGTATATGAATCATTTAAAACAACAGCAGCAAAAGATAAAAGTAGCTCCTTAGAGGATGAATTGTTTGAAAGTTCTTCTCTGTCAAGTGTAATTTTTCCATTTGGGTTAAAAGAATTTTAATATTATGAAATTTCTCCTGAGAGGTATTTGTAAGTTTACTCTAGCTACAGGCTTTCTTGGAAGAAAGCGTGATGGTCAACTAATGTCAACCAAGTAATGCTGATCTTTTCATAGAGGGCAAAAAGATTTGTTGGGTCATTTAAGATGATTTTAAAACTTGCTGACCCTGAAAGAGAGAAGCATCTAAAATACACAATTCTGACAAATCCTAAGGCCAATGGAATTTTATCGGCTGAGCTCAGCTGTTGGGCAAGAATTGTTGAGCCTGTGGGTTATATATATACTTAAAACAAGAACATCCAGACTCTTCCTACAAATAAAAACATGTCTGCTGAACAGTTGACTGTCATCTGGAATAAATGTTCCTTACTTTTGTAGTTCCTTACTGGTTACATTGAAGTGTATGAAATGGCCAACATGTGACCATTTTCGCTACACAATTGGCAATAATTTCATATGGTCTAGTCTAATGTTATTTAGTAAGGTATTTTAATTCTTCTTTTTAAAAAATAGCTTATAAGCATCGAAGGATAATAGCTAGATATAATGTGTATTTCCTGATTTAGCTGGTACTGTCTGCTGGGTTTTTCATCTCTGTACAGAATATGTTTTCACACCAATGACACCTTTCGCTTGGGGTTGGCACCTGAAATTTCACAATGTGTGAGTTGCAGTGGTCCATTCTGTTATTTTCCAGCCATACCAAAGTCCCATTTCTCTTGATTTTTTAAAATGATAAACTACCTATCTTCTTGCTATATGTATTTTAAAATTCTTATTCATAAGAACCATATTTAAGATTTACAAAAAACCTAATTGTATTCCAGCATTTCTGTCCCATCAAGAGGACACCAATACCTCAAGATATTGACAGATATTTCTTGGGGGAAAATGGGGATTTTTGAGGTCATGGCAGTATCCGGAACACTGAGATTTTAAAAAGTAGGGGCTTTCCTGCTAATCTTCTAAAGTCCCTTACTAATTTCTATGATGGAGACGTAAGTCGTATCATTTTCCAAAGATATTCAACTGGGATACCTACTAACATATCACGAAACTAGCAATCCTCAATATACAGTCTAAAAAATCCTGTTCCACACTAGTCATTTTCCAGAAAGGTTTGTTCCTAATTGGCTACAAATTTTCCCCCAGATGATATCTGTTATTTTTTTCCCCCAGCTTTTGATCCATTCCAAAATACACATGGGCTTGACCTAAGAATTTTGCTAAAGGAATATTATTCTCCTCTAGGGAAATGAAAGCAGCATGTTTCAACACAAGTTTAGAAATCTTAAAACAACTAAAAATGGGGGGGAAGAAACCCATACCAGCTTATTATTATCTTCTGCAGAAATTAGATGTGCAAGTTTAATTCTGGCTATCGTCAGTGCCTTACTGTGGGGCAGGATCATAGCAGGGACATGCTAAGAAGCTTATTGACCCCTCAGCTGTTGTGATTATGTGGATATATTTAGAAGCTGTAATGAAAGCAGAGCATCAGCCAAGATGCCCCAGTAGACACTCTCAAATTAAGATCTCTCCCATTACGAGAAAAATCCCCCGAAGAAAATATTTGCATGGCAAGTAACAAACAGCTCTTTCTCACCAAAATGATGTTGTAACATTTCAGGGAAAACAGTGACTGCAACTCATTTATTATTGTCCGTTATATCTCCTAGGGCTGAGCAGTCCTCAGAGAGGAGAGGAGAGGGGGAGTATATGGGAGACCAGCTTTGGGTCTCTGCTTTTTAAACCTCTGTGTTTTAGCAAATTTATGTGTTATTTCCTTGAAGAAGTTTAAAAGCAGCATACTCTTTTATTGCAGATGCAAGGGATAGAACGTAAAGTGGTTTCATGGCAAATCACTGACCAGAAAGGAATCTAATATTCTGTTTCTAACCAACTGTTTGATCTGCTATATTATTTCTTCTCATGGGGCTTACAAATTTTCGTTCAACGTAAATCAGTGGCAAATAAACTATGATTTAGTTTGTAACGAAAAGCTACAATAAAATCCATCAGCATGTGAATCAGCTATCTTAGGAAGACTGTGCTAAATCCTTGTAACCATAAAATAAATGATAAACTTTTACTGCCTAGCTTGTCCGATTAGCTAGATTTCATAGTATTGTGTCTTGATCTACCACAATAACACAACATCTTTTTTTCCAAATCTTTTGATATAAGAATAGGGGTTTAGTTCAGAGACTAAGAGTTCTGTGTCATTCATACGGTGGCTGTGATGCACCTTCATTTAATCTGTGGGTTTGCTTAAAGACTTACTGGGCTGAGAAGTTTTGGGGTCACCTAGAGAGGATCAGAGAGGCCAGGCTTTGCTCCTTTGTATCCCTTATGCACTGTGGAAACAGTGAGTATTCCCCAAGATGTCCTGGAGAGAGAACTCTTCCCCACGCAACAGTGAATTTCAGTCTTGGAATCATCTTTGCTTAACCCTGGGGAGGATCCAGGCCGAGCGCCAGCAAGTTCTCGCAGAAATCTCTGAGGATGCAGAGAGATGGAATGCTCCCTGCAGAGTTGCAGCCTGTGACTCTAAATCCCCAGGCATGTTTATGACCCTCTGGGAGAAGAGGCGAGAGACTTCCGTGACAGTGCAACGTCCCTGCACAGAAGGCAGCCTTCTCCTGGCACAGTACCCTAGTGACAAAAGCACCCAGGCGCTGTGCTGAGTTACCTGCAGCAAATGAAACAAACCAGTTCTGTGGAAGGCTTCCCTTCAATGACTGAAGGGAAGACACCTTCAGTGAAAGGGAAGACACCTGCTAGTAAGAGACTTCTGTGATATGAGCCCTTACTGGTGGAGTATTAAAAACCTTTGGCTCTCCAGGGACTAGTAACCCAAGACGCAGCTCTTTGTCATGGTCCCCAATTTCTTCTCTCTCTGCTTGCCTCTTTGGCCATCCAGTCAAATATGACCATTGCTTTTTATTAGTATTGACCCTCAGACACAGAGCAGGGAAAAGAAGTGACAGTTAAGCTAGTACATTATACAAATTGTCATCAACTCCAGGAATGTGTTCATCAGAAAGGAGGAGGAAGCCAATATTTGACAGGAAGAATGGTGTCAATTCAGTGTGGCTACCACGCTGTCTCACTCTAGCAAGTAACTCAATTTAAGCTCGAAGGAAAATGTGGTCATTTGAGAAACTAAGATAACGATATGTTTTTAAGATGGCATTTTTAGATGTGAGGTTGAGAGGATCCCTGAGACCGTGTTTAAGAAATTCTACATTTATAGTGAAGATCTTTAACTTGATGGATGTTAAGATAAACACAACTGCCAACTCAGGTATGTAATTTGGAGGTCAGACCTGGTTATGAAATGGCCGTGTAGATCAGCAGGAGGCAAACTATTATCCATCGACCGAATCTGGCTGCCACCTGTTTTTGAATGGCTCACTGCTTAAGAATGGTTTTTATATATTTAAATGGTTGAAAGAGAAATCAAGAGAAGAATAATATTTCATGATATGTCCATATTAAATGAAATTCAGAGTTCAGTGTCTGTAAATAAAATCGTATTACAACACAGCCATGCCCATTCATTTTCATATTATCCATGGCTGGTTTTGCACTATAGTGAAAAGTTGAGTTGTGACTGTGGCTCGCAATGCCGAAAATATTTACAGTCTGGCTCTTTCCCAAAGGAGTTTGCTGACCCCTGATTTAAATGATCCAGAGTATGTTTGTTTAAAGTTTTGTTAGATAACCTTCCAAATGAAATCCCAATAGTTAAAATTGCTCGTGGAGAACTGGTAGATCCCTGAGAATCTACTGCATGCTTACTCAGAACAAGGCTAAAGAAGGCGTGATTGTTCCTTGAGTTTTTCAAAGCCTCTGTCCTACAAGCAAAACCCTCAAGTTGCCCCAAATGGCTCATTGTATATCAGCTGCACTCACCTCCCTGGCAAAAATCTTCCCCACATCTTCTAATAAGCAGAAGAATGACCCGTGAAAGATTGCAGGGAAGCTCTCTCTGTCCCCAAGTATCTGTCAGGAGTTTAGAAATGGGAGGTAACTGAGACCTCCAGGAGAAAATAACCACAGAGTTTAAAATCGGGCCACTAAAGGGAGAAGCGATCTCTACACCATTTTCTCCCTCTTACTCTGAGTCCATAAGGCCTTTCGTTTTCCTCGTATGGGGCTTACTGTGTTCAGCCTTAAACTCTAGTTATCTGGGGAATTATTTCATTTACCTGGCCATCCTGGGAATTTTGTTAAAGATCTTCTGTTAAAGATCTCAGAAATGGATTTAATCATTGATATAAGGGATATAGATACATTTTTTTTACAAGTCTTGGTTGGCTACACCTCTATTTCTGGCCCCGTTTCCCAAATATATTCCCCTATTTACTTTTTACTTCCATCATACCAACCTATTCATGTCTCCCCAAGCTCTCTGTGATCTTTCAGAACGCTGTGCCTTTGCACATTCTGTTCTGGGTCCCTTCCTTGCCTTGTCTGCCTCACTAACCCCTACTCTGCCTTCAGTACTCCTTGGAACCCTTTTCTTCACCCCCTCCCTTATGGTACCATTCTGCCCAGGATGCGCCTCTCTAACCCATTGGATCACATGGTATTATAATCATTTATTTACATGTCTGTTTCCTTCATGAGCCTATCAGCACTTTAAGAGTAATGGTTGTGACTGGTTAAATTTTGTCACCAAGCCTGATGCATGATAAAGTGCTTAATAAACCTTGGTCTAATGGACAAATGGTCATGTGTACATTCACTGGTTGTTTCGTTCTATACTTTGGATGGAAGACTAAACATGTTTTCTCTTTGTAGACCATTCTTGGAACTCCTGTCTCTATTATTAGATAAGTTAATGCATTCTTTTTAGCTCATAACAGTTTTATCCTTAAGCCTACCCTTAGCTTTCTGCTTTAGTGGTAAAACCAAACTTTGGAATGATAAGTGATGAGAGTGCGAAGATCTGACCCTCTTGTTAATAATCACAGCAAGTGCTATAAGGAAAATAGAACTGGAACTCCACACCAGAACATTCTATAAAGGAAAAGAAACTCTTGGAAATGCAATTAAGGTTAAACCCAAATTTTTATGACACACATCAGAGAACAATAGATTCATATTTTCTTTTCTCACTCATTGCCTCAAATTACCTTTACCCGGTGGGACAGACTTGGATAGAATGTGGGGGAATACAAGCATGTTCACCAAAGGGGAGACACAGGTGGCTCATTGGACATAGGAGGAAAACACCTGTCTACTTATTTAAAAATAAAGAAATTAAACTTTATTTTTAATGTACATACTTCTAGTACTTTATATAATCTGTACCTAGATTGACATGGATTGGGACTACATGAACTTTACTTTTTAAATAATAAAGGTGTATTGATAAAAAATTTTGGAGGCTGTTGGAAAAAAAGGTCAAAGTGTATACTTCCTATACGTCATGCACTACCTGTGAGACCATTTATTTTAGATGGAAACCTCAAGATAGAGGCCTCAAGTTCTTTGTAGAACAAACTGGTACCCCACAGAAGACGCTGGAGCCTCCAGTGTGGGAACTGTGGAGGGAAGGAAGGAGGGCGGGAAGGAGGTTACCACAGATGGCTGTTAGCTTCAAGAAAATCAAATAACCAAAAGTTCTCTTTTTTTTTTTTTTTTAACTAGGAAAGAAAGGGTAATAGAAGCTATAGCATTGTTGCCTTTGTGTGTTTTCATGACGTGTTTGCTCATTATGGTTGCAGCATCGCAGGTATCTTTTGAGTGTGCCATCTCCCCAGAAATCACACAGTGTAGCCATCGTCCAACAATCCAATATGTAGATGAGGGAACTGAGCCAAGGAGAGGCAAAGCAGCATGCCCAGTCTTTGACTCGGGCTTGTGTGAATCTCTGATTGAAGAGGTAGAGAATTTGTTGTTTGGAGGGAGCGTTACAGAGGAGGGACTAAAATGAAAATCCATCCTATGTTTACCAGGTCAACTGAATAAAGACCCCAGTTTTTGTCTGAAGAAGTGAGTATTCCTGGACTTCTCAAAATGCCAGTTTGGGGACAATTTGGGTAGGCCACCTGGACATAAACACAAACAGCAGTTGATGGGATGGGTTGTATTATCATGATCTATTTATTACTTGTCAGAACCTATTTATGGAAGATACTGACATGACTAGTCAAGTTGACAAATAATGACTGAGTACTCAGAGGCAGCATGATTTTTCCCAGGCTCGGCCTATGGGATGGTTTAGTTGTCAAGGAGCTACTTGAAACCCTTTTGGCATGTCAATATTCAGCTAACCAGACAACCGCTGCTCTTGGGAACACTTGCTGTTACTGAGAAAATAGTTTCCAGAAAAAGAAGCTCTGTCATACCCAGGACAATGCAGGACAGGAGGTTCAAATGTTCTTTTCCCTGGCCCTGAAATGAAATGGTTCTTAGGTACACAATTCGCTGCCCAGGTCTAGAGCCCGGCCCAGAAAGAAAAATGTGCAGTGCATGGTAGGCAAAATTTTCTGCCTGTGGACATTCACAAGGCTGCATTGTGGAAACAGAAGCTGCTCAAATTGTTCATTGTTCTATGGCTCCTACTTTGGCAGCCAGAAGCGAATTCATTATGTGTGATTGGCATACTTTGCTTCTGTTTATTTCATGCCTTGAGTACAGTAATGCATTCTGTGCTCTCTGCAGCCTTGCTTTGCTTCTGACTGTTCTAGTCTTCCCCTCGCCTTCCGTTCCTCCAGCCCCACTGCTTTTCAAAACCAAGAGACAAGCAGACTTGTGACTTCTCGCCTTAAATCATATGAAATGGTTAGGTGAATAAATTTCCCCCAACTCAGAGAGAAACACACATTGTTCTCACATCTGGGCTGGTCAGCCAGCCAACAAACATTTATTAAGCACCCACGGAGCGCATAGCAGTGTGTCCAGCTCCCTTTTGGGGACTGCAAGCTCAGACAAATGTCCACAATGGCAAATAGGCCACATTTCTCCCTTGATGTTTTCACTCCAGAAAAGTGGCCTCATAGGCTTAAAGGAGGGAAACTGAGAAGCAGCTCTTTTACCATTTGCAAGATTTCTTTTTAAATTTTATCTGAATTGCTTTTTATGCAGCTGGAAAAAAAAAAAAAAGATTAAGGCATGACTCTCACAAATCAAGGTGCTATTTTTTTGTGAATTCCAGAGCAGAGTTTCTCAAACTTTCATGTGCATTTGAATCACTCTGGGGATCTAGTTAAAATGCAGATTCTGATTCAGTAGGTCTGGAGTGGGGCCTGGGACTCTGCGTTTCTGATGACCTTGAGGTGATGTTGATTGCGCAGATCAGTGGAACACCATGCTTGAGTAGCAAGTGCTAGATCAGTGGTTTTCAACCTTGGCTGTGCATTGGGCTCACATGGAGCGCTTTCAAAAATACTGATGCCCAAGGCCCACCCCCAGAAGTTCTGGTTTAACTAGTTGGGGTGTGGCCTGGACAAAGGGATTTTTAAAGTCTCTCCAGGTGGTTTTAATATGCACTATGGGGGAGATATTTCAGCTTTGCATCTATAAGAAGTGGATTTGTCTGCAAGGAATGGAGGATACATCTTCCTTTTGGGTTCTGAGTCAGACTGAGCCAAGTTCTTCAGCCCTTGAAGAAAGCACTTGCAGAAAGCATCCTTTTAACTCATTGGTTCTTGACTGGGGAGATTGTGCCCCCCAGGGGACATCTTGCAGTGTCTGGAGACATATTTACTTCACAACTGGAGAGGGGATCTACTGGCTTTGAGTGGTTAGATGCCAGAGATGCTGCTACGTATCCTACAGTTTACAGGACAGTCCCCACATCAAAGAATGATCCAGCCCTAATATCGATGGTGCCCAGATAGAGTAAGCTGGTATAACTTATGTAACTCCTGCCATCAACGGATTGGGAAGTTCAATGCTTCTTTCTTTCTTCCGTGACTACTGAGAGTAATTCACTAATAGCATTGTAGGAAATAGCTTTTTGTATGTGTCTGATTCTATTTTACAACATGCTACTGTGGCCAGGATTCTGAACTGGAAGGTCAAGTGCCCTCTGTAAAATCAGGCTATGGAAATACAAGCTCCCGAAGTCTCTCTCAGTTCAAACCGTCTGTGATCAGGAGAGGGAATGGGTAATTGCTGTTCAATGCTTATAGAGTTTCTGCTCCTGGTGATGGAAAAGTTCTGGAAACGGATGGTGAAGATGGTTACATAATCTCGTGGATGTGTTTAATGCTACTGAATTATAAAATTTGCATTATGCGTATTTTGCCACAATAAAAAATTCTGTGATCATTGGTTGGACAATAAACAAACCATTTGTTTGCCTAGTTCAAATGTGAACCCACCACCCAGCTTCATATTTTCATTTATACTGGATACTCTTCCTTCCTAGCATTTATCATGGCTTGAAATCGTAAGGATTTGTGTAATTATTTGCGTAATGCCTTTTCCTACTGGACTGTCAGCTTTCTGTGGGTAAAAAAAAAACAACATCTGTTTTGTTTTCCATGGTATCCGCAGGGACCAGCCCAGTTTTCCTGGGATCTAGTAGGCATTTCACAAGTATTTGTTGAATGGATGGATCTACTACTAGTACTGTATATATATTAACCTCCCTGGGAATGGGGATTGGCCGATATTCACACATTTAGATTTACTGTCTTCTGTTTTCTACCAGAGGAGTTGTAAGGTGAAGGGTTTGTGGCTAACGCTTTTTCTAATGTTCTTCTGGGGATCGGCTTACATCAGAATCACCTGGGCCCTGCCCCATGGACTCAAGTTCTATCGATCTGCAGTGGGCTGGCCATCAGTAGTATTTAAAGCTCTCTAGGTAATTCCGGTAGCACCAAGGTTGAGAACCACCATCTTGGACCTTACTTCCAAAGATGCCATCCCAAGACCAGCGATATTAGTACCCCGCTGCCCCCAGCACCCGGTTGGAGATCCAGAATCGCAGGCCCTGCCCCAGCCCTTCTGTGGAATCAATCTGCAGTTTAACAAAGCCCCCAGGTAATTCGTTTGCCTACCCAGTCTGAGCAACCTGTAGGTTCATTTCCGGTTAAGGGCCCATTCTAGTTGGCCTGGAGAGCTGTTGACTCCACCATAAAGGGACGATGCACATTTCTGGGGGCTGGAGAGAGCTCCGCAATGCAAAAATACTTTGCAGAGAAAGAGGTATTGTTACCATCAGACTCAGTTGTGATTCTATTTTAGATAATTGGCCTGGGAGACAAAAGGCAAAAAAAGCCACTTTTTTTTTCCTACTTCATTTCTAGTCTTAGTTTTTAAAAAAATGTCAACAAGCAAAATAAGCAAAAAAGGGGGTGGGGGAGGTGGGAGATGCAGGAACCAAACGGATGGAATAAAATGATCTTGCTCCATGTAGAAGAAAAATGAAAGGCAAAAAGCTACGTCTTTCACTTCCAAAGAAAAGAATGTTTTTCCTGTTTGCCCTCTCTGAGAGCCTGAGCAGAATGCTTCAGCATGTGCAGCACTGCCAAACAAAGAATATAGAAATGGCCGAGAGGACAGAGTTTGAACTGCCAAATATTGGCTTGGTTTGAAACCATGTGACAAATGGCGCCGTCAGTTTCATTTAGCAGGGCGTAAGAGAGAGAAATGAGTACGTTTCTGTCTCCTTTGAGGCTTTGCATGAAAGACAGTTGAAGGTAATTAACTTTACCTTCCCGAGTTTAGCGTGTGCATTGAAAGATCCGTTATGACGGAAAGCTTAGCTTATTTTCAGTACCAAGCTTGTAACCAAATGGCTTTCTGCAAGAAAGTGAACTATACAGTAGTCATGGCTGCATGGAGAAATGCTTCAGAATGGTGACATTTTCCATTAGTGTTTATCACGTTCCATACGTGATGGGAGATGCAATAAGGATCACAGAAAAATAGACTTTGGATGCTGAAAGGGCTTTAGGCATTATCTAATTCAGTGGTTCTCAGTCTGTTTTTCTGTCCCAATCCACCTGTAGAATATCAAACCTGGCAATTGGGAGCATCGGCTCTGTCGTATGCATGAATTTTGAGGGCAGAGAGGTCATTTTGGAACCAAAAACTGCTTAGCAGTTCTGATATGCCCCATCTAACACTAGTTCTCAAAGTTTGCTGTGTGTTGGAATCAGCTGGGCAGCTTTACAAACTATCGTTCTTTGGGTTCCAGCCCCCAAAATTCTAATTTAATTGTTCTAGGGTGCAGCCCGGCGGGGGACTGTGGAAACATCCTCAGGTGATTCTAATGTGCAGCCAACGTGGAGACTTGCGGCCTTAGCCCACTGTTCTATTCTCCCAATGCTGAGAATCATTGTTTCCACCCTAGGCCTCAACGAGGAGGGAACCAAGGCTGGGGGATCGTGTTGATGGCAGGTCTGTGATGGAAACCCACTAGTGGGGTTCTGAGGCTTTCCTGTGGAGAGAGGTGGTGTCCCTTTGCTACTGGCATTTCTGGGGTAGCCAGGCTGGTATGAGGAAGTTCACGTTATTCATTCCAGCACCCTTATCAGTGTCTTCCCCCAAGATGGCCCCGACACCCCGCTGAAGGAGAACTCCAAAGTGATGAACTTAGTTAACGCTCTCCACTTTGGTTATCATTTAAGTTTGTTGCCAGAAGTGGAAACAAAGCATTTTGCAGTGGACGCGGTAGGCATGGACAGAACCACAGTTAGTTTCGTTGGAAGACGAGGGCCACTATGATACAGGCACCTGTAACTTAGTACCCAAGTTCATGCATCAACCGTTGAGAATAAGGGTTTCTATATTGTGCCATTGCTATCTTTGATTCAGCGGTGACCGAAGGTAGAGAGAGATGGCACCCAGAAAAAGTCATTCTCTTTGGTTCCATGTTGATGGTCGGTCATGTTGAGAGCCGGGGAAGGGGCAATGTCAGCAGGAGAATGAATGCTTTAGGCTTTCATGGTCTCTATTCATGTAGCCTAGGAGAGGAAATGTGTCTTGGAATTTGAATACAGAGGACTGAATTACATAGGAACTCTATCCCTTCCATGCCCTGTAATGTCAACAGTGCTGGGAGCTTATAAACACTGTGTATGTGTGCAAGCATTTTTCACATGCTCTCGTGAAACAGCTATATCCTGAAACATACCGGACTGTAAACATAAAGATAAAAGAATGTGATAATTTAAGGGGATTGTTTTAAGATTTCACTGGAGAAAAATGTGGTAGCACATAAAGATTTCAATTGAGTTCCTAAAAGCATTGGGTTAAATTAATCATTGATTAAACATGAAACTTCAGGATGAGATTTTGCTTTGTAATTTATTGCTTAAAATTTGAATAAATTTGCATCAATTCATATGTAGAATTCTAATTTGGTGAAATCTTTTTGCAGCCACAATGTAAAAAACAATAAGCGTTTTATGCTTATGAGTTGTAGAATCAGGAGAAGCGGGTGGGTAGCAAGGTCAATATTGCATTTCTGTTGCTGACTTAACAAATTACAAGTGTATCACAAAAGCTTTTCAGGTATTTGATCTTTTCTAGCAGAGCTTTCGCTTTTCAAAGATGTCAGTTTTTTTTTTTTTTTCCCACTTGGAGTCATTATGATAAGTTTGAAGCAATCATGGTAAAAAGCTAAAACAACCTTCTCAAAATCCAGACATAAAATAGTATATGGCTTTTCTGTATGAGGGCAAGCCTCATTTCTCTGCCACACACACTGCCTTCTCTGCTCCTTTATTGCCGTTGAATGTTCCACCTCAACTGGAAGTTATTCACTCCATCCATCCATCACTCTTGTCTGCAGAGTGACCAAAGGTGGGGGGAGGTGGGACCTCAAGAGGTAGTCCTGGCACTGGGGTTTGTTTACACAGATGTGGGGTTATAAGCACTTTTGTGTCTTCTAAGGGGGGTGACTATGTCCCTCTCCATGCATCCCTCAACTGGCCCACGAAGACCATGCTGAGGAGGGATCAGAAACAGCAAAGTGTTACCGGAGAGTGGGGTCCTCTCCTGGCGCCTTGTCCAGGTTCTTGATGTCTCAAACAAAGAATTGAGCAAGACACCGAAATACAGTAGAAAAGAAAAGTTTTATTAAAAAGGAAAGTACACTTCCAGACGTGGAAGCGGGCCTGAACAAGAGAAGCGTGGTTCAAAAGGCCTGGTAACAAAGATTTCAGGGTTTTTATCCCTTTTAGCTGTGGGTGGTTACTTTTCTTAGAGGAGTGGGCTTCCTTGATTGACAGCTAAGATCGACAGGACTCAATGATTCATCATTTTGCTTTCTGTGCATGTTCGTTCCCAGAATTCAGTCTATTATAACGATATTAATGAACTTTCAGGCATATGCAACGTATTGTAATGATGGTATAATGAGGCTCAGGTGAGTTGAAGGTCGTTGGGGTCTTCATTGTGCAGGTGCCAGTGACTGGCTTAAAGTGGTACCTAAATCTCTGCCTACTGGTTTCTTTGTATGAGTTTAAAAAAATGCCTTTTGGCTTGCTTAATTGTGGGCGGATTAGTGTGGACCCCTTCTAGGATAGGATGACCTCAGTATCTTTGCAGGCAGACCTGAAGCCCCCTAACTAACTTTCCTGCCTAACTTTTCTAAGAGCTGTGAACCCCCTTCTTATTAGTATGGATGTTGAGGGAGGGAGGTCTCTTCTTGCATATCTGCTTACTGCTGAGAATGGCCGTAGTCCCTGCCTACGGAGGTTTCATGGAGCTCTTTCCCTTTCTGCCTCAGTCAGGGTGGGGACTTGGGCTTCCTGCTGAAGTGCCACCTCCGTCCCTAGACAAGGAAAAGAAGATACTTATTATTTAAACTTATTATTTAAATCATATGTCTATTCACTTCTATTATTGATTTGCCTATTAAGTGAGTAAAAGGAAACAGCCTTGGTTAATATATTTCTTAAAGAGTAAAAAAAAGACCTTTGGCTTGAAGTCCCCTCCCCCCTCAGACTCTAAGGGACCTGTCTGACTTAACACCATGTCTGCTAACAATGGGCTGATGATCCTTATCAATAGACAGAAGATCTGAGTCGCCAGGGCAATTATCAGGATTTGAGGGAGAGGGCCTTTTTTTCAAAGAAAAGAGGGAAGAATACTAGGTTTACTAAAAAGATTAACTCTTCAAGAGATGATCCATTTCATTTCCTACTAAAAGATTAAGAAATTTTCAAGTGATGTCTCATCTCAGAAGGACAGTATGGGGGGACAGGTCTACCTCTAGAGGTGCTTTGCTTGCTAACTTTTCAACCAAACCTTCATGGTGCCTCCATTACTGTGAAACCGTAGGGGATATTTTTGGAGATTGCCTCTATTTGCAGGGGGAGCACTTATTGGAGGAAAGAAAAAGTATTTAGCTTACACTTCTTAGACATCTATTTGAACAGTTAAGAATTCCTAAGCTGGCAAGCAAGGTCGTTAATGGAATGCTGAGTGCTTGTGTTAGCTAATCTTAGTTGGGACGAAATAAAATCACAGAGAAATTTTGCTTTTTATACAATGCGTGTATACTTTATAATAAACCAGTCTTCCATGTATAATGATCCTTTATGCAGTTTTTAGACTTTGGAAGAAAAATGGTACAGAATGTTTTTTTTTTTTAAAGCAAAAAAACAAAAAAACCAAAAAAAAAACCAAAAAACGAAACCCTGTTCTGAAAATGCAGAGTTGAGAACAAGATGTCTGCACTAAAAAGTTACTGGATTTCTCCTCAAGTAAGATGACATGCAAACTATATGTAGGTACTCAACAAATGTTGTTTTTCTATCCCTTCCTCTGGGGTAACTTCTCTCTCATATAAATTTTTCTCTCGTATAAATTTCCAGGCAGGCCAAATGCTCTGTGGGGTCACCCCCTCTGGACGCATCCACTAGAGGGTCCTCCTGTCAGTATTTTGAATACATATGCAGGATGGAGGTCCTCTATTTCTTTCTGTCACCTTTGTTTATTTTTGTCTCTTTGATCTGGAGTCCTTGGTCAGGACCCCAGGCTCAATTATCTAATGTCTATGGGAAAACTTAATGCCATACTGCATTATTTTGTAGCTCTCAGGGGGAAAAAATGTGCCAAGGAAGTGGAGACTGCTTGTTATTTATTCTTATAAGATGATGCCAGAGTTTTTTATTGTGAGTAAATAAAGGCGAGGTAAGATCTGCAGAATCTTTAGATTAGGGAGTCTGCACTATCGATTGATAGGTCCTTAAAAACATTTCCCCTCTATTTCAGAAAATGCAAAATTGCTTTATGCACTGCTCTTGAAATAGATAAAGTATAGAACATCAGATTAGTTAGTCTTGTGCATTTGGAGAGGCCCGATGAATTCATTTGACATTCAGAATCTAGAGGATTCTGATATTTGTTTCTAGATAAAAACCTGATTAAGAAAATACGTATTCCAATATGGAAAACTATTCTAGATATTTTATCCAATATGAATGAGTGTAGAATACTCGACCAGCACTGTCCAATACGGATATAATGTAAGCCACTTATGTAATTTAAAAAAGGCTATTACGAATTATTTAAAAGGTTAAAAAACAGGTGAAATTAATAATGTATTTTATTTAACCCAATGTATCCAAAATGTTATTTCAACATGTAAGCAATATTTAAACATTGAGATAGTTACATTATTTTTCATACTAGGTCTCTTTGAAATCCAACACTTCTCAATGGGACTAGCCCCCATTAAGTGCTCAGTGGTGACAAATGGCCAGTGGCTACTGTGTTCAAAGGCATAGCTCTAGATCTTCATTCCTAAATCCAGACAGTGAGAGATTCATAACTAATCAAGATTCTCACCCTCATGTAGAAAGATGACTTGAACGTTGAGAAAAGGAGCTCTTTGAAAAGAAACATGATAGAAATCTGTAATAGTTCGTATTACGAATTAAACCACTTTGTGGAGAAAATCTGTTTTCTTTCGATGAGCAAGCTCTTGCAATGCCTCTGCGCGTGTTACAAGGGCATCCTCTGTCCATTTGCATTTGTGAAAAACCAGATGCCGATGACACTGAGAGGTGGACGTGCTGAATTTCAGTGGCGAGACCATCATCTCTGTAGCTACGGCACCTGCGTTGAGTCCCACCTCAACTACTCTCTGGCTTTGTGGTCTTGGGACAATTCTTTTTTTAATTTAGAGTACCTTTAGCCATAATAGCTTCAAACCAGAAACTACTGGAAACTCCATTAACATTAGAATGAAGAAATAAATCATTCCTGTATTTTAAAACCTTTTTTTTTTTATTGAAGTCACATTGGTTTATAACATTATATAAATTTCAGGTATACAACATCATGATTTGATACCTGTATATGCTATTTTGTGCTCACCACGAGAAGTCTAGTTTCCATCTGTCACCATACATTTGACCCCTTTCATTGAGCATACACCTAAGTTTCTTCATCCAAAGGCTCAGGCTGGTAACTATCTCCTAGGGTTGTGGGGATCAAATAAACTAAGAGACACAAAGAACTTAGTACTAAGCAGTGAGCTATGCTATATAAGAGCCTTAGATCTTAATGAGCATCCTCGTCATTGAAAAGGTTGCCTCATGTCTCACTTTCTACTGGCTTATTCGTTTGCTCACTATTTACCAAATACTTCCTGAGTTCCCATTAGTGTTTTGGTTGCTGAGGCCATAGTGGGGAGTGAGACAAACAAGAGCGGCGCTCTCACATCTCATGTTTTAGTGAAGGGACACGGGCAATAGACAGGCGAGCAGGTAAATGAACAAGAGCATTCCAGAGTGTGAGAATGGGTGCTCCGGTGTCTCCAGGACAGGTTAGCGTGGTAGTGAGGAGCCGGGGCGGGAGGTAGATAAGTGGGCCAGGGGAACTTTGCAGCGAAGGTGACATTTGAGTCGGACATGCACAAGAAGCAGCAGCCAGCCGGTGCAGATGTGGGGCATAGCATCAGGCCCACAGAGTGGCAGGTTGTAAAGGCCCCATGGAGAAACTGATGTATCACATTTGAAGAACTGAATGCTGGCTCGTGTGTTCGGGGGTGTACACAGAAGGGAGCGAAGGTCGTAGATGAAGTCAGAAAGTGGGCAGGGCTGGGTGCTTGGAGACCTGGCAGAGCTTGGAATGTTATTCTAAGAGCAATGAAAGGTGTGGGGCAGGAAAGTGAGAGGTCTGATTGCCTTTTAAAAACAGCACTCTGGCTTCGAAGAATTTTATGGAGGTGGAGGGAGGGCCGCCGCTGTCTGAGATCCATAGAACACGAGCTGAACCCCCTGCAACCAGCTTCTTTGACAGCCCTGATGTCTGAAAACCATCGCTTTCTGCTTGTACACGTGCGCGGCAGGGTCCTTATCCTCATACTTCGTAAACAAAGTATTGGCTCTGACACTCCCTTCCTCCCCCACCCCCGGCCACTGCCCTCCCACAGTGAAACTGATTTTTAGGTAGAGATGATGGGTTTATACTGGTGGTTCTCAAAGTATGGTCCCTAATGAACAGCATCAACATCACCTGGGAATTGGCTAGAAATGCAGATTCTCAGCCCTATCCCAGCGAACCTACTCAGATTCTCGAGGTGGGCCCTGCAGTGTATTTTAACAAGCCCCCAGGTGACGCAGGTCAACATTTTGGAAACCGCTGGTTTTTGCAGATACAGGTGGTCGCTCAGAGTGAAAAGTGCTAAGTGGCCACAGAGCAGGAGGTCCCCTTCATTGTAATCTTTTCAAGTCAATGTTGAGGTTTGAAGTAGCTCCTGGAATCAAGCGTTTAAATCCAGCTCTTTGTGCGTCCAGGCTATTCATGTTTATTTAGGTTCTTCCCATCTGAAGCGACTGTAGGGTGGGATATTTACAGGTTTCTGGGTTGGCTTCTTCTCTGAGTTCTCAGAGTTGTAGAACTGGTGTAATTATGTCCTTAGTCGAATTTAAGTCTATTTTGGAAGGAGCCTCTGGCAGTCCTGATAAAGTTTGTACTGAGAACGACCAGCAGTGCTGCATTTGAATTTAAAAACCATATCCTCAATTGCCCATGGGTGGACTGTCTACACTGCATTTTCCCTGTGTGAATTTTTAATCCTTGGGTGGCTCATGCTGCCAGCCAACCTGTTTGTATGTGGATCTTCCCCTTAGGTATAAGTCATCTGCTTTTCTTAGTCTGTCAGGCTGCTATAACAAAACACTATGCCTTGGAGGGAGCGGTGGGGTGCTTTTAAATAACAGAAATTTATTTCTCACAGCTCTGGAGGCTGGAAGTCCAAGATGAAGGCGCCAGCAGATTTGGTGTCTGGTGAGGTGCCCGCTGCCTGGCTCACAGGTGGCAGTGGGGCGGGATCTCTCTGGAGACTCTTTTATAAGGAAAGGTACTTCATCCCATTCATGAGGGCTCCACCTTCATGATTTAAGCACCTTCCGATCGTCCCACCTCCTAACACCATCCCCTTGGGGGTTAGATTTCAATATATGGATTTGGGGTGGACGAACATTTAGACCATAGCACTACATAAGGAAAGCAGACTGATTTTTAGCTTAAGTACATTATAAAAAGTACATCTCCCTACTGGGGGGAGTGGGGAAATAAACGTCCCAAATGCTATTGTAAAAGCAAAGGCCGTCGTGCCGTGGGGGCTGGTCTTGTGTTTGTGTCGTAGGGCTGGGGCAACAAATGACCACAGATGTAGGGGCTGAAAACAACCTATGTATATTACATATCTATTACATGATTCTGCCTACACAGCGGGCCACTGAACTTCGTTATAGCCTGTTTCTTTATCTGCATGATGGGGATAGTAAAAAGTTCTTGAAGGATCTCCTTGAGGATTAAATGAGATACATGGAGACAGATGTGGCACAGAGCTGTTCTTCCATGAATGCTGGTGGCCTTTAGTCAAGAGTCTGAAATCTTCCAACACTTTTTTTTGTGTTCCCAAAGTCTCTACATTGATTCTTTTAAAAATTACTTAAATGCTTCCTTCTCCCTCCCAGACCCCTTTGCTCTGTTCTTTGACACCCCCGCTGGCGGAGACCCTCCCACCCATTGCTGATAGAGACTGTTAATAGGTAATCAGAACGTTTGCAAGTAGAAGATTGAGGAGGGAAAAACCCTTCTTGTCCACAATAATCTGTTCTCATCTTTCCTCCCTACTTAAACCTTGACTAGAAAAAAAAATCCACAAAAGTGTGGGTGCTTCATTTGTTTTTTTTTTAAATCAGCTTTTTAAAGGTATAGTTTTCAATTTTTATTTCTCTGCTTTCTAGATTTGCTTCTGATTTTCTCATATCCAGGACCTTGTCGAATCCTGGTCTAATCAAACCAACTGTCAATGACATTTGGGGAGATAATAGCAAAATATGAACATGGATGGGTCTTGGATGATCTTAAGAAGTTGTTAACTCTTATAGGCACGATAATAGTATTGTGGTTAAATGGGAAATATGCTTTTTTTGGTACATACTGAAATACTTAGCCGTGAAATATCTTTAGACAAAAGAGATGAAGCAAATATGGTGAAATGATTTTTAAAATATTATATACAATGAATTAAAGGACCCAGATGGCCACAAATATGGTTTCTGAAGCCATTGGATTTTTTTCTTAATACTGCACTGGAGAAATAACTTAGACCCCAGGAGTTTTACCGATCACAGCCCACCCACTCCCAAAACTCTTCTCTGTTCACGCAACTCATGCTTTATCAAGCCCCCGAAGAAAATTGCCTCAGTGTTCCTGTTGGGTTCGCATGTTACCAGTGCTCTTTGGTGGAGCATATTTACATTTTAGAGAATGTTGCCATCTTGGTACATTTGCTTTGTCCCATATCATAGTCCGCTCTTCAACTTCTAAAGGACACATCCCGCTTCGAGGTGGAGAGCATTACTTATTAGGATAGAAAGCCCATATAATCCTACACGGTTCTAGTTGGTATGCATTTGCCACTTGATCTTCGGCTGTGTGGGTGCAGCAGGGGGCTGCTTTGTGGAAAGCTATGACCAGGGAAGCGTCCTCTCCTGCCCCATGACCCAGGCCTTGCAATGACACTGAGACACACAGCTGGAAATTGTATCACCCAGAAAATGGTCTTGCCTGTGTTCTCATATGAACCCTAGACCCCACCCCTCAGCTTGGGAGTTGAGATAGTGCCCCCAAATTACCCCAGCGGCTTGTCCATTATTCCAGGAACTGGACAGGGGGTGACACAGCATCATGGTATGTGCATGATGTCACCTCAGACAGTGCCAGACAACAGGCCCACTCAAGTCAGACATATGGCACTTTATAACAGAGGCTGGGTTCCACTGCGAAACAGCCATTCTCTTGTCCACTGTCCCCTGTGTTGATAGGTGAATGTGCTGTGCTCAAGCTTGCACAGGCCTGCAGAAGCTTCCTTATGCCTTCAGAGTCAGCAGCAGGCCATCTTCACAAGCAGTAGATTGTTCCAGACCCTCCATCCCACCATCTGCCCCGCATGCCGCCATCTCCTTCCCTAATGGTTCTAAAAAAACAGCTTAAAGTTCCCTGTGACATTATCTACTCAGGCAGGGCTTTTGGACAATTCCTGGGTGACCAGTTATGCTGAGAACGCAGGACCTGTGGGCGTTCATCAGAGAACATTTGCATGCAGAAATTTTCATTAACAAGCAAGGCTCTTAAAATTTTGAAGACAAAGATGTAGACATCTTATATATTAATCTGTATGCTTCCCTTGATGAATAACCAACCAGTCAACAACAGTGACCTTCTAAAGATATATTAATATACTTCTGAGTGATCCAGAAGTCTTGTAGGATCTGATCTGTAGTGACAGGCTGTGTAGAGCCCTGACGATGGCCTTGGTTTTTTTGCTGTTGGCTTTCCTTTGATCTTTGATTGAGAAAGGATTGCCTCAGGTGCTATACCAACTTAACCTCATCTCTGTGACAAATGAATTATCATTAGTTCTCTTCTTTCCACATAGCACATCACCCTGTCTCACTCACCGTGGCTTTTGTTATTGTTCTTATAGAACTTTTCTTTGCTTTTATCCCTTTCACTTAATTTATTTTCATTTCATGGTAAAAAACATATAGCATAAAATTTACCGTCTATTTTAAAGCGTACAATTCAGTGGCATTTAGTAAACTCCCAATGTTGTGCAAACATCACCTCTGTATAGTTCTAGAGCATTTTCATCACCCTAAAAAGAAACCCAATGTTCACTCCCTCTTTCCGCCTCTCTGGCAACCACTAAGCTGATTTCTGTCCCTATGCATTTGCCTATTCTGAAAATTTCATATAAATGAAATCATACAACATGTGGCCTTTTGTGTCTGGCTTCTTTCACTCAGCATGTTTTCAATGTTCATGCTCATTGTAGCAGGTATCACTGCTTTATTCCTTTTTATGGCTGAATGGTATTCTATTATATGAATAGACTGTATTTTCTTCATTCATCGGTTGATGGACATTTGGGTTGTTCCCACCTTTTGGCTATTGTGAAGAACGCTGCCATGGATGTGTGTACAAGTTTTTGTTTGAAAATGTTTTTAAATCTTTTGGTATATACCTAGGAATGAAATGCTGGGTCATACAAGAATTCAACGTTTAACTTATTAACTTCCTGGGACCTTTTGCCTATGCCGACCCTCTTCAGCCATATATGTCTATTCCTTTTCAAACCCAAAATTAGGACTTACCTCTACCATTTCTTTTCCCAATGGTTCCCTGCAGCTTCTGATGACTCGTGCACCCTTGGAAGTCTCATGAATGCTTCTGATTCAGCTCTGCCAACAAACTACCCGGTTTTTTGACTTTTCATATCTTCGTTTGTGTCTACCCTGTTTCTTTGGGCTTCAGGGATGTTTGTCCCTCTATCCGCACTAACCGTAGCCTCTCAAGGATGGAGCTAGATACTCGGTCTTCATGCTCAAAGGCTCTTGGGTACTATTTTTGCCTGTCTGTCGTTCAGCTATTCTAGTAACGACTGGAGATTCCAACTTAGGTTTGATTCTACTGCTCATGAAGCTCAAGTTTTCATCGAGATATAGGCATCTAGATTCTGTCATGTTTGAAAGATTAGAATGTCAGAGAATTAAAAAGTAGGCCAAAGAGGAAAAGGGGGTTCGAAGAGAGGGATTATTGTGAATATAGTGTAGAAATTAAAAATTTCTGTGTAATGATAATAGCATTAATGCAGCCTTCTTAACTTTGATCTCATTTAATCTTCACGACCACCGTGTGAGGTGGATCCTATCATTATCTCCACTTGAAAACAAGGAAACTGAGTCACAGAGAGTTTTAGTCCCTGGCTCAAGGTCACATGCCTTTGATCCCTCTTCTCTTCAACCTCTCATGGTCCTTGAAGAGGGTATGACCACGATGGCATGTGTATTCATTTCCTAGGGTGACCGTAACAAAATACCACGAACACGGTGGCTTACACAACAGAAATTTAGTTTCTTGCAGTTCCAGAGGCTAGAGTCCAAAACCAAGGTGCCAGCAGGGTTGGTTCCTTCTGAACGCTTCAAGGGAGAACCCACTTTGTGCCTCTTTCCCATATTCTGGTGTTGCCCACAATCCTTGGTATTCCTTGGCTTGTAGAAGCATCACTCCAGTTTCTGACCCTACCTTCACATTTTCCCCGTGTCTCTCCTCTGTGTCCAAATTTCTCTCTTATAAAGACACACCAGCCATTGGGTGAGGGTTCACCTTCATCTACTATGACCTCATCTTGACTTGATTTCATCTGCAAAAACCCTGTTTCTAAGTAAGACCACATTCATAGGTACTGGAGGTTAGGACCTGAACATGTATTTTTGTTGAGACACAATTCAACAATGTGTAAGTTAGTTTTTTAACAATGTACAAGCTCTTGGCTGCTGCCACACCTTTGTCATTTTGAGGGTGGAACACTGTCATCACTTTTCTGTACTAGCGCTGTAGGTATTACTGATGAGCCTCCAGCTTCAAAAGTGGCTCACCAGTTACGTATCCCCCAGCACCTTACAGATGTGTTGGGTATGCTCGTTGCTCAATGAATATTTGTCGAATCTAATTACCAAGAAATATGCCCAATGCGTTCACTTCCCCAAACATCCATTTTTTGTTAATTTTTCTCCTAAAGCTTAGAAAAGCTTTTTTTAAAATGAAATTGTTCTGATTTATTCCTAGACAAGAGCTTCAATCTTTATTTGCATCTGTTTACAAACTGTTGAAACAAAGCTTTTGACTGCCTCATAATGTCTTTCTTAATTCCATTCTTTTTGGATAAAAATAGTATTAATATCTATTGTAAATCATTGGCAGCTCAATTTGAAATGTGTCTTTTTGCACAATATGTACTATTAAGTATTCTCCTGTGTTGTTGCTCGGTAAGAAAAGATGACAGACTGTTTTTTGTCATTTAAAAAAGCCCAGTCTTTTTAATGCTGTGTTTAATTTTTAGAAGACAAAGTACAGCCTAATGAAATGGGAATTTGCTATTTCGATGATGGAGAATGTGGAGGATGGGATACTTCAGATACATTCTAAAAGGAAATGCATTTTTAAATATAAATGATTGTTTTTTAATTATTCATTAGGCAAAATTGAGACACTTGAATGGCCTAGATCCCCCGAGCACATTTTCGTGGCACTTACATGGAATGAAGCAGCTGGACTATGATATAATCATAATCACAATCAGTATCATTGGAGGGCTTACTGTGTGTCAGCCTTTGTTCTAATTGCTTATTGTGGGTTGACCCATTTCATCCCAAAACCATTTTCTGACGTACATACAGTCATCCCTCTTTTTTTTACTGAAATTTACATAACATAAAATTAACCATCTTAAATTGAACAATTCACTGACATTTAGTACATTCACAATGTTATACAACCACCAACTCTATCTAGCTCCAAAATATTTTCATCACTCCAAGAGGAAACCCTGTCTTCCCTTTTTCAAGAATCAAGAAGCAGAGGCATGAAGATGATAAAGTTACCCAACTGGTAAGTGATGAAGCCCTTGTCTGAAGCTGAGCACCAACTCAAGGCCATGCTGTACCATTGTTGGAAGATCTTGAGCTTGAGTCCTGGCTCCGCCTTGCTCCCTGCACCCTGAGGATCAAAGCACTTAGCCTCTGTAAGGTCATGATCTTCATGTGAAAAGGAGGTACGATTCTTGCTGGTTGCTGTGACCTCAGGGCTAGTCAACATTTCTTGCGCTGTCCCCCCTAAGGCATCAGGACACACCTTTTCTTCCTCTGTCAAACTTCCAAACCCTACTTCAGAGCAAACAGCACACCAGGTGGCAGTTCCCCTCTGTGTTTTGATACGCCACCTGCGCATTTCTCTACGCTCTCATTTGAGAAGTTTCCAATCCCTTCATCAGGGCTGGAGCCAGGTGAAGCAGGAGAGGCGTCTAGGGTGCAAAATATTAAGAAGTATTTACTCTCGGGGCCCTGTAAGCTCAGGGTCTGGGTTCTGTAGCCTCCCCTAGTCCCAGCCTTGTCCTGAACCTCCTCCAGGATCATGTTCAATTGTTACTGCTTCTCATTCCTTGCCTCCCTGTCTTCCCTCTGTTGATCTCTAGGATCCTCCTCCCTCCTGACTCTTCGTCCTCCTGTCTCTGATCATCGATCGCAGTCCTCTCTGAGGTTCCTCCCACTCTGCCCCTCTCCGTGTGCTTGCCTGTTTCTTCCCCTTGCTCTGCACATCCAGCTGAGTCTTTTCATTCACTCCATGTTTTGCCATCTGGGTGTTGATGACTCTCATACCTACATTTCTAGCCCTGTTCTGTCTTCCACCCTCAGACTCAGCGACCATATGTCCTGGTTGGACTCCAGAGTCTCAATTTATGCCTATTGTTTTGGAATCATTATTGGCAGTGCCTCCTGCCACTCTTAAAAGTGACATGTGGTCATGTATGGCAACTTTCCTCCACAATCCCTCTATTCTCATAGAGCGTGCCATCGGCACATGAAATTCGACAGATCAAAAGCAGATTCCTCATTGTCTTGCCTAAAGGCCACACCACCTCGGCTTTCTCCATCTTGATCTATTATATCAATACTATTATATCAATATTATATCAAGGATGAAGGGATATCACCACACCTGGAAGAATCGCTGGACCCAGTGGCCTCCACCTCTGTTCCCTGACATTCACGCTCCCTTGGATATGAGGGGCTACTGCTCATTTAACACTATCCCAGTACTATCCAATAGAGCTTTCTGCCATGATGGAAATGTTCTATGTCTGTGCTGCCCAGTATGGTACCCACTAGCCACGTGTGCCTATTGAACACTTCGAATGGGGCTCATGCAACTGAGGCATACAGGTCACCTGGGAAACTTATTTAAAAGGCAGAATCTGCTTCGGTAGGTCTGCAACAAGACCTGAAATTCTGTATTTCTAACAGGCTCCTGGGCGAAACTGATGCTGCTGGTCCGAGGACCACACTGGGAGGAGCAAGGCTCTAGTCTAACCCAATGATTCTCAGGCCCGGCTCAACATTAGCCTCCTTGGGAAGATTTGAACATCTGCCAGATGCCCAGGCCCCGCCCTAAACCAGTTAAATCAGGACCTCAGTTTCTAACTTGCACACTGGGATGTCTCTGTGTGGTGCCTACTCACCTTCACCTATTAGGGCCCCTGGACTACCTTCTCTCCCAAATCTCCTGAGTTTGGAACAGCTCTAACTTCTTTAAATAGATCTGGAAGCTGCCAAACAGACCTGGCCTCACAGTTGTAAAGAATTTCCCTTTTTACAAAGGATTGCTCTAGACCTTGTGACTTTTCTGACAAAATACATGCAGACCCTGTGACTTAGTTTATACTTTTCTTTGCACACATACATCCATTGTACAGTTTTAAAGAAGTAAAATGCAGAGAGCAGAGCTGCTTAATAGTCGGGTACCGGGTCCAGGGCATCAGATCTCCCCTGAAACAGCGTCAGGGGCTCAGTGTTCTGTGTTCACGCAGTCCTCAGTTCATACCTCATTAGAAGGGTTCTTGTTGCTTTATGACTTTTCTGTCTCTGTGCTCTTCTTCCTTTTAGATTGAGAGCTCTTTCAAAGTAGGACCGCTGTCCTGTTTCTCTCTGCCTTTCCACCTAGGCCTCTGTCAAGATCTCCTGAGAGCCTCACTCAGACCTACTGGTTCAGAATCTTGAGAGGCCAAGTCCAGGCATGTGGATTTAAAAGGCTTCACAGACCATCTAGATTTGTAGACAGGTATGAGCGTCACTGCCCTAGAGCCTACTGTGTTCTCTGGCATGTGGCAAATGTTGAATAAATATCTTTTGAGCATATGGAAATAGGTTTTAAATTTTAGATGTCAGTGGAGAATCTTGACAGTCCCCAGCCTAGCCAAGGGATCAAGGTTAATATCACGAGTAATATATATCGACACCATTTGCCCCGCTGATACGATGCATTGCAAAGGACACCGTATCACGTCTCTGGTTCCCTTCCAGTTGTGCGTAACCTCAATCAGATCATGAGGAAACATCAGACAAATGCAAATTGAGGGACATTCTACAAAATCCATGACCAGCGCTCTTCAAAAGAGGCAAGGCCATGAAAAACAAAGACCGAGGAACTGTTACAGATCGAGGGAGATTAAGAAGATGTGACAACTAAATGCAGTGTGAGATCCTGGGTTTGGATCCTGGAATAGAAAAAGAACATTAGTGAAAACACTAACAAAATCCAAATAAGTTCTGTACTTTAGTTAATAACATTGTATTGAGGTTAACTTTTCAGTTTGATAAATGTTCTGTAGTTATGTAAGATGTTAATATAAGGAGAAGCTGGGTGAAGGATATACAGAAACTCATGTTTTTGTGACACTTCTGAAAGTATAAAGTTATCTCACCGCCCCCCCGCAAAGATTGGTGAAAAATAAATTATAAATAAAGGAATGGAAAATAATAGAAATGTCAATGAACAGGGTATTCTGGCAGGAGAGTAAAGAAGCCCAATGGGAGACAATTGGTTCAGCAAAGAACCTAAGGTGGATAACCACAGATTACAGATTGATGGCCCCACATTTTCATCCTGACTCCCTAATGTTTTTGAACAGCTTTATTGATAAATAATTCATATACCATTACAGTTCACCCATTAAAGTGTACAGTTCACTGTGTTTTAGAATATTGGTGGGATTGTGCAACCATCATCACAATCTAATTTTAAAACATTTTTATCTCACTAAAAAAACACCTATACCCATTAGCTGTCACTGAACGCTACCCCCTAAATCACTCCCCTAGCTCTAAGCAACCACTAATCTACTTTGTCTTTATAGTCATTTTTCATTCATGTCCTATTGTGGACCCTTATTTTTAATGGAATCATGTGATCTTTGGGGTCTGGCTTCTCTCACTTAGCGTGATGTTTTTGAGGTTCAGCTATGTTTAGCATATATCAGTACTTCATTCCTTTTTACGGCCCAATAATATGCCATTTTGTGGATATGTACCACATTTAGTTTATCCATTCATCAGTTAATAGAGACATGCCTTTTGGACATTACTCTGATGGCTTTTGCTCAGAACCTAGGGTAGAATACTCCCCTAACCTCCCACATTCTATGCATCTGCTGCTCTGGAAGATGGACTCTCGGGATAAAGTGCTTACACTATCTCCAAGCATCCCATGCAGTATTGTTTACTTATGTACACGATTAACCACTTTGGAATGTCTTTAAAATTAAGGCAAGAAATGACCCCGGGACCCCAGAAAGCAGAAAAATGTGGATTATGTTATGTCCAAATCAATAATCTCCACTTCAGGAAGCCATGCAATGAATCACTTTATTGAATAAGTGTGAGAAAGGAAAGATATTAGTTGTCCAAGAATGCTATTGCCAAACTTTGTGGAAACAATCTTTTTTTTTGTGGAAACAGCATACATTTTATTCTGCGCCATGGAATTTCTCCTCATTTGACCCAAGGGGTAAAGGAAAACTCTTATGCAACCATCATATTTTTAAAGTTATTCTTTTAGATGTAGGCTGGTTAATAACCAACAATAGACAGTTTTATCTAAGAGAAGATGACTAAGATCCTGTATTTCAGTTTTAGCGAGAGCTGATTTACATATCTAATTCATGCTCTATTAGCAAAAGTTATGAGAAATAGGAAACGCAAGAAAAACCCAAGACTGGTTTTGGATTAGATTAAAAAATCCTGTAGTTCTATTCAGTTTTGAAGATTACTTTCAAAACTCAGGAACCGAGTAAACTGTGAACTTACTTTTTGCTGAGGTATTGACCTTTTATTTCTGGAATCTAGCAGTTGTCAATTATTGCCCTCTAAAAGTTATTTTAATACAGAGCATTTCTTCCCATCATTTAAATAACTTTCCAGGAGTACCTTCACACACACACGCACGTGCGCGCGCACACACGCACAATTTTAACATCAATGAAGACAGCTTTTCACTTGCTGGAAAATTCTTTGCCCAACTTGAATCTTCCTCAGTAATCCGATGTCATACCTAGATGTGAAATGAAGACATTTCACAGAATTTAAGAGTTCAGTATGAAGCGTAATTTCTCATCTTCCCACCAGCCCTTCCACCCAGTTCCTGGACTCCTTGTATTTATTCTTGAAGTGTGACATTGAGAACTGAACACCAAACAACAGATACCCTCTTGGTTCTATGTTTTTGGTCATTCGGTATAAGCTCTCATGGGCCTTTTTGGGTGAACGCATTATTGGGCTCAAGTTGATGTTTATATAAACTGAGCCCTTCAGCTCTTTTCTATGCGTTGCTGGTGGGCCTTTCCCACCACCGCTTCCTGTCACCTCCATCTTGAAATCATGCATTTGGTTCCTAATACCTAAATTTAGGATATGACATTTGTCCTCATGACATTTAACCTTGTCAGCGTCTCCTTATTTTGTTAAGTTCCTTTTGGTATCTGATGATTTGGTCATCAAGTGGGTTGGCCTCACTTCTTAGTTTCATATCACCTACAGACTTAATCAAGAAGGTGTCAGGAACTTTGCCTGAGCTATTGATAAGCATGCTTCAGTCGGGGAAAGGCCTGCCTGGACCACACCAATGAATGGAGATTGCCTGGCAGCTTAATACTTTATCATCGCTAGGCCTCAATATCACTAAAGGTCATCTCTTCCACAGGACAGCTTGAAAGACCTTTATTGGTGCCTTGCCACATCCAGATAGCTTATGTCTGGAAAATTCCCTTGGCCTAACTATCTAATTACCTTCTCAGAAAAAAAAAAGCAAGAAAGGTTAATCTTCTTACATCTAATAACCACTGCATCCTCTCCTAAGTGCTCACAAGACATTCTTTAATAATCTATTCCAGACTCTCGACTAGGATGTCTGTCAAATTCAGCAGTCCATAGGTTTTGAGGCATATATCTTCCTTTTCTTTTACGAAAATTGCAAATGCATTTTCTCGACTCCATTGGTATTACAGGGGAGGATTTAGCTATTTTATCTTCCAGTTCTCTGAATACCTGGGGTGTAATTTGTCATCACTGTAATGCTTGAATTTTTTTAAAACATCTTCTAATCAATTTGGACCTCAGTTCTCTTTTCGTAGTATTTTTTCCTATTCTTTCCTGGCTGAAGGTCATTGTTCTTGTCCAAGAGTCAGAAGCAAAATGAAGTTGAGGAGACAATCAGGTTTTCTTTTGCCCGTTGGAATTACAACGCAAAAGAGCCCATGACCTCTTTGCTCTTTTTGATCATGATGTCATGAACTCCTTTACAGTTTACAAAGTGCTCTTGTGCGCATTTGTTCTTGAGAACTGCTCTGTAAGCCAGTGACTACCTGCACTTTAGAAATGAGGGAACAGAATTGGACTTACTTTTAGTGACATATAGCGTTAGGCGACTTTTCCAAGTCGTCATGAAGCCTGTTCGTAGCAGAACTGGGCACCTCCTGGCCTTTCCACCACCCAGCCTTTGCTGAGTTTATCACACACATTTAAATACTCTGGAAGCCCATGTTTCTGACTTTATCCTTCAGAACTCTCGTTTGTCCTTTAACGCATGCCCTTTCACTCTTTTATATACGCTGCATGGGAAGGGCAATTCTCATAAATCATTCAGCTTCCCTCTGTTTCCCTTTCACTTATTTTGATAAGCATGTTACCAGAATATCATTTCTGAGATTGTCTCAATTCTCCAAAGCTGTCACCCTTTAAAAACTCTGACCCCAGACTCGAAATTGCCATTTTCTGAATCTTTGGAAAGCCCTAAAGCTGAACTATTCCCTTCATGCACCATGCGCCCTGGTGTAAGCCCCTTGCATCACCGGCCGATGTGAGAAGACACAGCCACTTACTCCCAAGATTCCTTTTCCTTCAACTTCCTTCCCAACGGGATATCAGCATTTGGTCTAGTACAGCAGCCCCCTTGTCTGCTTTCTATAGGAGGGAATTGGCAGCAATATCAGGCAAGGAGACTCAGAATTCATCAGCTCTGCTTTCTTGCTGAATAAGACACTCCACAGATCTGCTTTGCTGATTTATTTTCATTACCGTGCGTGTCCTTGGAGAGATAGGCAGAAGGTTAAGGGTCAGCATCGATTTCTTTCAGATTTGTCAAGTCTCTTGCTGATTTTCCATGTTCTTTTGTACTATAGAGTGGAGATTCAAACAACAGATGACCTTTTAATAATATAACTTTATCGATAGAACTTATGGCAACTTTTTCTCTTGCCTTCACCGCTTTCCAGAAATAAATGGGCCCACATCCTGCAGTCATTTGTTATCAATTCTGGATGTAATAAAACGAGATACCATAAAGAATTGCTTTAGGAAAAATACTGATTTGGTTATCACATATGATGCAGAATATGAAAACTGCAACATAAGTATTTATTTCTGGTTTCTTTCATCATTTCACTGAAAACTTAAGAAAAGGGACAAGGATGGGCCAAAGGGAAATTATTTCTCTGTTGTTATGCCAAAGACTTCATCTCTTTCCTTTCAAAACGTCACACATCCTGGAGTTTTTAAAATCACTAGAATTATCACAAGGCAGCTCTTTCTCTGGGAAAAAAATGAGTGAGTTTCCCATTAGGAGATCATAGTTAAAATAATCCGTCGGCGCTGGGACCAAATGTAACTAGAAAACTGTGTTCAAAAGCTGCATTCATTCGAAAGAGAGAAAGAACAACCTTTCTTATAATGAGCCCTGGGAAGCGGCCAGCATGGAAAGAGGTCGTACAATTGACAGTTTGGCATCTGAATAACTACTACTAGCTTATTTTTGCTTGTGGTGCTATAGCCTTTGTGGTTTTTTTCTGGGGCTGAATCCCTGGTGTCTTCAAACAAAGTTTCCACTGAGTCTGACTGTCTTCTTTGAAACCACTCTGCATTGTGAAATTGGAATGTACCATTTTCATGGGAAATGGGAACAGTTACTATGGCATGAGTGAACAAAAGGGGGTAAATTTTTATTTCAAATGGTTGTAGCATGTGGATAGGACATTTGTTCTTACCCACAAATGAGATGTACTAAGGTTGTGTGAAATTATATCTTTTGCTGTTCATTTTTCAAAGATTGCCCAAAGGATGGTTTGATGAAATTATGTAATACGTCAAAATATGAAAGATCCTTATCATCCAAGCAGGACTGAGAAGGATAGGTTCCTGAAGATTTTACTTGCTGCCTGTCCAAGATGCAAAACATTGGCGGGCGGAGGGGGTGTGGAGTGGGGAGAGGGGAGGTTGCTTGCTCTCTGGCTTTCCATGGTTAGGTTATGCCAATTTTTAAACTACATTTCCACAAACCAGGTCAGAAGTGAAAGAGACACCTCTTGGGTGGGGGTGGGGGTAAATTAATATACTTTTCTCATTGGCTATTTTCCCAAAGCTCTAAAATATACATTTATTTATTACTGTTGCTTCATATTATTTTCATTGTACCTACTCGCCCTGTTACACTTATCACTTAATGTTATAAAAGTGGGGTTTGAGATTTAAAGCAGAAACCATGGGATGATTTTTAAGAAATCACAGAAGCCAAGACTGCTGAGGCTTCTGCTGTCTTCATCAGAAGAAACACTCACTGACTCCAGTGGGTCCTGTGATGTGTGTAGTTAAACTCTCAGAAGCTCGGGCATGTGACCTCAGCAAGAGAGAACGGCAGTGTTTTCCCCATTGTCTTTGCATTCTTTACACCCGGATCTTAACCACTCTGTCCCCAGGAAGGTAAGGCCATGGCTGAGGGCAAACGAAAGTTTCTTTTTGCCTTTTAAGCTTCCAAGGACCAAGATACACTTGATAAGTCTGAACTGTGGCATTTTTGCCTTGTCTGCTGGCTTGAGAACTTTTTTTTTTTTTGACGATGACATTGGTTAACGAAATCCAGTACGTTTCAGGTACAATTCAACAGTAAGGCAAGCATATAAGGTTGCATTGTGTGTTCACCTCCCATAGTTAGATTTCTTTCTGTCACCACCTATTTGACCCCTTTTATCCCATCTACCTCCCCCCTCCCCTGCCCTCTGGTAACCACTAGTCTATAGTCCATGTCCATGAGTCTCTGTTTGTTTGTCCTGTTCGTTTGTTGCTTTTAGGTTTATATCCCACATATAAGTGATATTATGTGATTTTCCACTTTTTCTGTCTGGCTTATTTCGCTCAGCATGATTATCTCGAGGTCCATCCATGTTGTCGCAAATGGCAGTATTTCATCTCTTCTAATGGCTGAGTGATATTCCATTGTATATATGTACCATAGCTTCTTCAGGCAATCATCTATCGTAGGTGACTTGAGAACTTAATCCATGACTCTGCCATTCTCCCCACCATACATACCCCTAACCCTAAGATTTGACCCCACTGAGCGGTACTAAGCCAGACAAACCAGACTATTGGTTCTCACCACTTCTGGATCATGGACCACTGAAGAATTTGTTAAAAACTTATAAACTCCTAAAAAGTGTCTATACAGTTGTATGCAGATTTTGCCTACAGTTTTGCAGGGATTCATAGCTTCCGTGTAGCCTATGCTGAGAGGTTTACTTTGACTACATATCCTTTATTTCCATTTTGAGTTTTCTGTTACCATCTGCATATATTATTTTTGTTCATTGAATCTGTCTAGGTTACTTTTTCAATTAAAAAATTAATTAGAAGACCGAGAGCCTAAAACAGGTTTTTCTTATTTGATTAAGTACAATATTGAGTCCTGAGAGTCGACTTGGAAGCACTGTTCATTATTGACTTTTTCCATACCGAAATATATCATCGTGATTGCCAAAACAGGGTTGAGAAGCAAAATAGTACTGGAAAAAAAGATCAACAGTTAAATTTTTATATGAACTATTTGTAAGAAAGAATGGGAAAAAATTGTTATTTAAAAGCAGATGTAAATATGTCCAGGGCTTGACTGTGTTAACGGTCTCGTTCATATGGGGAAACTCTTATGGTTGTCACAGTGGCTATTTGATAGGATCAAAAGGCTAAGAATGGATGATTATCACGTCAGGAACAGAGACATTGGGATACCTCCCTGTATTCCTCCCACCAGAGTTTATTTTATCTGATAGTCATTTTATTTAAAAAGAATCTTCTGGAATTGTAGTGAGTGTTTTGCCTTGGTTGGGCTTCCCATGGAAGCCATCTTTTATACTAAATCTTTCACTGTACCAGAGTGTTAAGATTCCTGTATATTTTAAATGACAATCATATTTTACTCCTCCAACAAGGTTTATGTGACATTTTTGTGCTCTATTCTTAAAATCCATGAAACTGAAATAACTAAAGGGAGGAAAAAGAGGTCGATGATGAAGAAAAAACGCTAGGGAGGATTTTCTTGACTTTTAAAATTCCTCCCTGTTTATAAAAACCACCTGGCCAACTAATAGAGTTTTTCTTTCAATTCACTGTGAAACATTTATCTTAGAGCGTGTGTTAGCACTGAATGATGGTTCAGTTTTTGCTATGATGCGCTATCAGTTCCAAGGGGATAAAACATGGATTTCTTTTTTGATAGGAATGGAGGATGGGGAAGAAAAGAGAGGTGAGCCAAGAAAAAAAGGGCCTATGTAACTGACTGGCAAACACTGGTGAGGTGCATTGTTCATTTATTTCAGTAGCTGTACAGCCTCACTTTCAAACACTATTGAATACTCTGTGGGTGGTAGGATTGTGTGTGGGAAAGAGCATAGTTATAATAGCTAACATTTATTGAACGCTTACTATTCTAAGCACTTTATATGTATTAACTCATCTAATCCCTATGACAACCATATGGGATGACAGAGTCCAAATCCTGACTCTTCTACTTTTTAGCTGTGTAAACATGTGCAACTCCATTTTTTTTAGGTAAACTAAAGGTACTCATCCCTTGGGGTTGATGTTAGCATAAAGGAGATGATAGATATAATACATTTATAATTGTGCCTGATATATAAAAAACTCAGAGTTGTAAAAAATTAGCAATAAAAATAAAATCTGTTTGCACAAAGACTTACAAGCAAATATTCATAGCAGCATTATTCATAATAGCCCCAAACTAGAAACAACTCAAATGTCCTTGAACTGGTAAATGGAGGAAGAAAAAAAAAACTACTCGACAACGAAAAGATATATACATACACACAACAATATGGAAGACTCTCAAACATTATGCAAAGTGAAAAAAAGACAGATGCAAATATACTCTATGATTTCATTTATATGACATCCTTCAAAAGCCAAACTATAGCAACAAAAAATAGGTCAGTGGTTTTCAGGGGTGAGATAGGGAGATCAGCTTCACAGAGATACTAGGAAACTTTGTAAAGTGGGGGATCCGTTCTGTGTCTCAATTGTGGTAAATACACAACTGCATATAATTACTAAATTTCATCAAACTGTACATTTAAAAATGGGTGAAGTTTAATGTATATAAATTATGCTTCAGAACTAAAGGAAATATACTTGCTACAAATTGTAAGGCTATATGATGTTAGATTGTCTTTTATTTTAGAACAGGGGTGAATGGTTTTTACAGAGATCTTGTTTTAGGAACTATTTAGATTATTTCAAAAGAGAATTAATGCAGAGGCTATTGAGCACTTGCCATATGCCCGTCTGTTTTGATAGATATGAAGGATAATGCCAAAGGGACCTGTGCTAGTCTTTATACTTATGGAAATCGTAGGGAGGTTATAACAGTTCATGTACACTAAACCGGCAAGAAATATCTTGAGCAGATAGAATTCAAGGCGTGTGGTACAGACAAGTATTGGGGCAGGTCAGCAAGAAGCGAGAAAATTTAGTGGGAATAGGGGTAGCTAGGGAAGGCCCCTGGCAGAGATAACACTTGGAAGGGTTGCATAGACTGTCCTGGAAATAATTTGAGCAATGGTTTGGAGGTCACAATTTATACCTGAAACTGGCCAGGCTGGAGCATGTTGGGAAGACTCGGATTGTGTAGTACTCCGAGTTTTGTCAGTTTCACAGAAACGATCACAGAGGGTTCCTGATTGTCCAGTGGTATGCTGGAGCCAGTACACACTGGTTCTCGCTCTCATTATAAGTGTCTCCTCCCAATTCCAAGTTCAGTGACATAGGATTGGTAGCTCAAGATTGGCCATGGTAGGAGTATTTACACCCTGGAAAGGACAAATGCTACAGATCTGGGTCCTTCCACCCCATCCCTACCCCTCTAGAGGGCCAGTTGTTAACCATTGACCAGCATACCATTGATTGTAATCCTAAATAATTATGAACTTAAAATAGGGGAGCAAACAGAATGGTCTAGAGGTGGCTGGGGAGGTGTTGAGAGAGAAGGAATTACTCTTAAGGGGGGACAAAAAGGCACAAATAGTTACTGCCGAAAGAGGAGTAGGATGTTTTTTGTATCATTTCCAAGAGAACTGAAACAGCGTGCCTCATCACAGGCACAGAAGTCATAAACAACTCTTATGTAAAACGGGGTGTTTTCAGACCTTCAATAAGGCTCCCTCTTGCCTCAACTTCTTTGAGATGTATGCAGCCCTTGAATTGTCAATACATACAGTGCCAAATCGGGTGTTCCCTTCTCTGTGCCTCCTGGCATTCTTTAGGTTCCTGTCACATGGAAGGCAGTCATAGTGGTGGAATGAATGAAATAACGAACTAATCCTTATCACAGTATAATAGCCAGTACTGTGTGCTTACAAACAAAAGCTTGCTTACTTGTTTGTCTCCCCAATAGTATGAACTCCAGAAGAGCCAGGAATTTTGTATCTTTGTGTATCCTAGCACCTAGTGCCACACAGTAGATGCTCGAGTAATGCTTATTGAAATAATTTAGGCAATTTCAGTTTTAGATTACACGCGGTTAGCAAAAGATCAGTTAGCATCTGTTCAATAAAACGAACTCACGCCTTTCTTAGAACATTAAAAAGAGGCAGCATTGCACGTGTAGAACATGGGCTCAGATCCTGGTATGTATCGGTGGTGGGCACTAGTCGGCCCGCATCTCCATGTCTTTCCACACTATGGAAATTGAAGCCATTTACTATCTTCCATGTCTAAGATGCTATGATTCTAAGAGACTTTGTGGGTTTAAAATCACGGGTCCTTTAACCCATTTCCAATTTTTCCCGAGAATACTTGCTGGCGGCACTGGCGGCTGCAGCATTTACTCCGAGATAACTTGTGGATCACAGTCCTAACCTTACTCCCAAAGTCTGCCACGAAATAATCTCACTTTTAATATTATTGTCACATCGCTCTAGTATATTGATAGTCTTTGGAAACAAATGACATCATTCTATTGATAGCTTCCTGTTTTTAGTACTGGTATTTGCATTTACAAAACATAGTAATTCTCGATTGCCGAAAATATCAAATCCCAGAAAACGTAGCATCCCCATACATGATGTTAACATCGTTCTTGAACAGTCGTTAGCTGAAGATGCATTTGATGATTGGTTTATGTATAAATTTCTGTTACATTAGGATTAGAAACAGGTTCTGTTTAGAAATAACTCCAAGAACAGTTTTTATATTTTATTTTCACATTGAAAAGCAGTCAGATTTGCTTCAGCCTCAAAGAATGTATTTACGTAAAATTAAAATAATGCTGGCAGCTAGCAATACCTTTTTTTCTAAACGGGAAATGAGTTAACTATTGGTGCATGCTGAGGTGCAAAGTCATATACTGCATAGAAATTTTCTATATTTCTATTTTATTTCTTTGATTCCACTACCTCTATAAGTGATAATTGATCAGCGATACTGACTATTAATTAATTGGCTGCATTCCATCCTATTTCTCTTCCTCCTCGTCTGTGGTAGGCTGAGTACTGTTCACTCCCGCCCCCACATCCAGGTCATGATCCTCAGAGCCAGTGACTGTGGTACCTCATATGACAAAAGAGAATTTTCAGACATAATTATGGATCTTGAGATGGTGAGATTACCCAGGTGGGCCCAGTAAATTCACAATGGACTCTGTAAGAGGGAGGCAGGAGGGTCAGATGTGAGGATAGAGGCCGAGATGAGAGGAATAGATTTAAAGATGCTACGTTATTGGTCTTGAAGATGAAGGAACAGGCCACAACCCACAGAATACAGGTGGCCACTGGAAGCTGAAAAAGTCCAAGAAATTCTCCACTAGAGCCTTCAGAAAGAAGCAGCCCTTCTTACACCTTGACTTTAGCCCAGTAAAACCAATTCTGGACTTCCGGCCTCCAGAACTGTAAGAGAATAATGCTGTTTTGCTGTAAGCCGTTCAGCCTGTGGTCGTTTGTTACAGCAGCGATAAAAACTAGTAAGCCATCTCTTCTCAAAAGATTTATTTTAAATTTAGCATCCTTCGTGGTCCAGACTTCAGTCAACATAGGATCGTCTGGATATCGTGTGACAATGCAGAGTCTGATCCAGGGGTCTGGGGTGGAGCGAGGACGTTTGCAGTTGTACTGGGGTCCCGAGTGCTGCCACCCCGCCGCTGGTTTCAGCCCACACTCTGGAGACGTTGCTCATTGTCTGGGCTTCTCTCCTTAATCACCTTCAGTCAACATAACTAAAATATTATATCCCGTCGGGGCTCCTTAGTTTCTAGAGGCACATAGAGAATTAGAAAATGGTTCTGAGGCACACCACAAAGCCTTGGAGTCAAGCCAACATGGGAAGAAGAGCTGCGGTTATTCAACCCGAGGAGAAGAAAGCTGAGGGAGGACTTAACACTGATATGTAAGAAATGGGAGATTTAATACGTGGGAAAAAGTGACTAACTGCCCCTCCCCTTCACTGAGCCGACTCCAGGATAAAATAGCAGCCAAAAGAATTTGGGTTTAGGAACGAGGACTGGCAGGGAATGTTGTGATTCTTGTTGACATGTAGACTTTTGCAGCTGCTAAAGGTCCTGGGAGCCATCTAGCCCCACCCCCTCATATGCAGATGATGAAACAGGCCGAGCGTGACCTTTGTAAAGTCGCAAGCAAATGACAGAGCATGTGGCTTCACACATTCACTGCACTACCTCAGTGGAGGATGCGCAGTAGGTTTAAAGATTGGCAGTTACTCATGTTTTTGAAGTGATTGAAAATTGAGACAGTCTCAGGGAGCCTTCTAGGGGGATGGAAGTATTCTATATCTTGCTCTTGGGTTTAGTTACGTGTGTGTGTGTGTGGTGTGTCTGTGTGTGTGTGTGTGTGAAATTCATCCATTACTCAGGGTTTGTGTACTTGACTATGCCTATTCATCAATTTAAAAAAAATTTGCTAGCATTTTGAAAATGAACATACCGAACTCTTCATAATAGCCCCAAACTGGCAACAATCCAAATGTCCTTCAAGTAGACTGGACAAATAAACTGGGGCATGTTCATACAGTGGATTTCTCTACAGCAGTGAGAGTGTATAAACCACCGTAATGTACATACAGCAACATAGATGAATCTCATAAGCAAGTTGTTGAATGAAGGAAGCCAGACACGAAAGAGAACATTCCATATGATTCCATTTATATAAAAGCCAAAACTGAGCAAATGTATTTGTGGTGTTAAAAGTCAGGGTAGTTGCCAGTTTTGAAGGGGGAGTTAGGGGCACAAAAGGAAGGGGGCCTTGGATACTAGTGATATTTTTTAAAATCAGGGATCTGGTTACATGTGTATATCCATTTTGTGACAGTGAAGTGAGGTGGACACTTCTCATTGTGCATTTTATTTATATATATTATATTTCAACTAAAAATTGAATTTAAATGGGACTATTAGAAGGTTTAGAGAGGAACCTCTCAAAAGCCTTTCTCCTATTCAACTTTGAAGAATTTAATTTTGATTTTTTTTTTTAAAGGTGCACAAGTAGGTTACATTAGAAAATGCGCGTGCACTCATAGAATCATTAGAAAATACATGCTACGGAGATAAATCTCCTCTTAAGAAACTTGTATGTTTAAATCTCAGTTGTAAACCAAAAGATACTTATTCTATAGTCAGCTTTCTCACTGAGCTAGTACAATCTTTCTTTCATGAAAATCTATGAAGGCAGCACCAGCCCTCAGTGCCTTTTTGGCTCTTTGTGGTTCTGTATAGAATGAAAGAATGGGGACATTTTTAAAAAGGAGCAGCTCAAAATAAATAGTAATTTTGTTAGGAGATACTTTTGTCATGCCAAGCACATTTTCCTGCAGCAGCGCCTGCAATGCTGTGGCTGGGTTCTAGTGTGAAGTGGTTCGAGGCAAGCAGCCAACCAATCAGAACTCGTCCCCCTGAGTCAGCATTCGCCAGAAGCCACATGCACTTCCTGCCACTGGCCATCTAGTTTCAAACTAGCTGGGTAGCTTACCTGAAATGATTTTATCCGATGAGATTGTGCAGAAAGGAGTTGACATAGCTGCTCTCTTTAACAAGGCCTGCCTGCAAGGTTGGTCCTTGGCTGGCGTCAGGGAACTTGACTGGTAAATGGTTCCCTTCACGGATATGAAACTTGCCCTGACCGATTAGGTTGGTTCAGGTGCCTAAACTGTACACACAATATGGTTTATGTTGAACACTTGCTTTCCTTTCTGGAGTCTGGAATTTTGAGATGTCTAGGCAGAGCGTGCCTACATGACCAGCATGAGTCTTTCTAATGGCTCCCCTGGGCAGAAACATCTCATGTGTGTTGTTGCGTTTTAGTTGCTGAGGGCCGAGTGTGCCCTGTGTGATTATTCATGGGAAGGAGAGACCGTAAAGAAGACTGCATGTGGATTTCTCCAGACTCCACGTGTGTCTCCCCCTTATGCTGTGTGCGTTCATGCTTTAACTATGTGTTGACCTGTGGGGTACAAATGAGACAGTAAATAAAGGCCGGAGGAGTGAGAATTCTCAATATATAGTTCCTTGTATTGTTTTGCTTCTTTGATCGTGTCACTGTATTACATATTAAATTTTTTTAAATAAAAATTTAAAAGGGCTGAGGAAGCAGTATAGGTGAGGTGTATCAAAATCGTATTTTTATAAATGAAAGTAAGAAAATTTTTACATTCTTTGAACTTATTTTTCTCTTTGCTTGCATTAACTGTGGCCCATGAGTCAGCCACCTGATTTTGTAAAGAAAAAATTTTGGAATACGGACACGCCCATTCTTCTACATACTATCTATGGCTGCTACAATCACAGAGTTGAGTTGGCGGAACTGGGACCCTATGATGGACAAAACTTAAAATATTTACTGAAATATTTATGTGGCCCTGTACAGAAAAAATTTGGTGACCCTATACCCATAGTGTTGATTAATTATGGCTTATATCATAATTAACTTATTTTCTTTTTATCAAGGAAATACTGTATTTATACAAAAAGCATTAGATGACAAGATACAAAATGTGATAACTACTCTGTAGATGCATATTAGATTCATTTTTCAATAGTATGGCTCACTTCTGAGCAGCGGTTGTCAATTTTGAAGGTTCTAGCCATCACCTTGACATATGTTTTCGTGGGGCTTCCTTTTAATAGTCTAAGTAATGTATCTGTAGCAGATGCTGCAGGCCCCTGCCCATGTCCCCTCCCCTTACTTCTTTGGTGAACCCTGGTCTGAATTCCAAGTATTAGCACCTGCATTTCTTCTCCCAAGGGCTTCGGCCATCAGAGACTGCCTTGCTCATC
The DNA here is from genome assembly GCF_902729225.1 of Pteropus medius. Classification (NCBI taxonomy): domain Eukaryota; kingdom Metazoa; phylum Chordata; class Mammalia; order Chiroptera; family Pteropodidae; genus Pteropus; species Pteropus medius. Next base: position 1,505,917 of record NW_024340697.1, read on the forward strand.
TGTTGGCAGGCCAGAAGTTCCAGAGAATTAACATCCTCCAGGAGAGGCCATCGATCAATGGCTGATGGCAGCACGTGTTCTACACTGTCTCTGAGAATTCTCCAGCGGGACTAAGACCCAGTCACCCAGTGATAATTTGCTTGTTAACTTCCCTTTAATGGCTATATTCTCTTCCCTTCTCTAACTTCCCATTCCCCTACCCCTATTTCCTGGGATCAATTTCCAAATGAACTATTTGCAACCAAGCCCTGTTTCAGGCTTAGCTCCTAGAGGAAATCAAACTAAGATGGGATCCTCACAAACCATCTCTTTTGTTTTTATCTTTAGGCTCACATGAGAAATATTTTGAATGCCCTTACTCTTTCTATATTTCATTTCAGGATTTTCCATGTACTTAGTTACCTTTCTAAAAAAATGAATTATTCTATAGACCAAAATACATTAGGTTGTGTAAAGGGAATTCTCTTCACATTCTCATTGAACATATCATAGATTTGGTCCATGATAACTCTAAAAGTGGTTTTCGTTTCTTTATCAGAGTTGATGCCCTAAAGGCAGGATGCATTTTAATTTGATTTGGTCATTCATTTGTAATAGGCAAGGCAAATGGCAATCATTTCAAAGAGGCCATGTTCTAATAACCTTTGAACAAATCTGCATGGCGTTTGGTACGTGCTATGTAGGCTATGTGATTGCTTAGGGTCAGTGGTTGGGGCGGGTGGGGAGGAGGGGAATCCTCTACAAAGACACAAAATAAAATATTAAGAAGCAAAGTAATGAGTAATCTCTTTTCTAAAAATATATATACCTCTGAGATAAGGAAAGGTCTATCTTCCCGGCAATGAGACCCCGGTTAGATGTTGTCTTTAAAGGTTCACGTGATTAAAAATAGTGGAAAGTGGACTTTGCTAAAGGAGACCAAGGTCTGCAATGTGCAGGATGTGATCATTTTCCCTCCATTTCAACTGTTTATTTTGTTGCATGTCAGAGATGACTTCATCTATCCTTCTAGAACAAAACATGTTATTCTTTGAGACATCTAGCGATTAACAAAATCTTCGTGTACAACAGTAAGCAAGTCATATTTTAAATAATCATGACTTTAATAATCATAAATGATAATGATGGCAGCTACTGTTCATTAAGGATCTACTATGTCCTTGGCAGTCTATAAGGTGCTTCATGTGTATTAGCTCTATTTAACCCTCTCATCAATCTTAAGGGGTTATTGTCATCCTCACTTTACAGGTAAGGAAATCAAAGCATAGAAAATTTAAGTTTTTGTCCAAGGTTACCCAGCTGGTAAGTGGCAGAGCTGAAATTAGAACCCAGCTCTTACTCAAAATCTATATCCTGTTCCCTGTACTTCAAAGACTTGGGATAGAAATTAATTATTAGGTAGAACTCTCCTCAAATGAACTTCTAAGTTTTTTTCCAATAAGTGAGCTTAATATAACTTTAATTGATTCATAAAATGGATCACCACAAATATTTTAAATAATAATAGTAATAAAACAACACTTTGATTCTTTGCATGCTTTGCATGTCGTAAAGGCTACACATAACTTCATTCATGTTTCCCACTGACTTTGTGAAAGATGTTTAGTGTTCTCATTTTTTTCCCCAAGGAAGCTGGATGTTGAAGAGCCGAAGTATATTGCCCAAGCTCACATGATTGGTTCAGCCAATATCCTGAACCCTGCTCTGTCCACTGCATTACATAGGCTTAAGACTTGAATTAATAAACAAACAGACCTTTAATTAGGAAGACAAAAGTATTCTTCAAAGTAGTCCTATATTTTTATTTTCCTGCTATATATATATATATATATATATATATATATATATATATATATATATATATATATATATATATATATTAGAGTTTAGAGTTTGCAGATGTTGCTTTTGACTGGTGGATTCTGTCTTCTGCTCCCTTTCTGCTATCAATTATGGTGGTTATTTTCTAACAAATTGATTTTTTAACTCTACTAATGTGTTGATGACTTTAGCAACTCCTGTGTGAAGGTAATTGCTAGTTTTATTGTCTGAATATTATGATAACTGTTAATATACTCCAGAATAATCAATGATATTCATCCTGGGGCTGATTATGTCCAATTGTTTCACCATTCATTTGTTTGTGAGTATTTATGGCGCCCCCATGTACACATTCGACCTCCAGGCAATGACAGTTATACACAAAACAATCAACCGATAATGTAAGGCAGTGTGCAATTATGTCAAAATGAATGGGACAGAGCATTGGTGCCATTAGAGTTTACAGAGTGCTAAAGTGGGTAAGAAAAGACATTATGGAAATCTCAACAGTTCTGTCTTCTCAGCTTCTTTTGAATCAGCCCACCTTTCTCTAATTTCATTTCTACCTGGTCCAGGTGGTCATCATCTCTGACTTGACTATACTTGCTTCCTGCCTATTTCTCCAACACTTATTTCTTTAAACAATTGTATTAAGGTATAATTTATGTACCATAAAGTTCACCATTTTTAAAGACAAATGATTTTAGTAAATTTACCAAATTGTTATGGCCATCACCACAATCTAATTTTAGAACATTACCGTCACCCAATAAGATCCCTTGAGCTTATTTACAGTTAATCGCTGTTCCTATCCTCAGTCCCAGGCTCCCTGGGGAACCACTAATCAACTTATATAAATGGACTAATATAATATGTATTCTTTTATGCCTGGCTTTTTTCATTGAGCATAATGTTTTTGAGGTTTACACACGTTGTAGCATGTATTGATACTTTGGTTTTATTGCCAAATAGTATTCCACTGTATGGATGGACCACATTTTGTTTATCCATTAACCGGTTGTTGGACACTTGGGTTGTTTGCACTTTTTGGCTATTACGACTAATGCTGCTATTAACTTTCATGTATAAGTTCTTATGTGGACATATGTTTTCATTTCTCTTGAGTATATACCTAGAAGCGCAATTGTCATGCAGTGACTCTATGTTTAACTTTTTGAGAAACTTACATGTTTCCCAAAGTGGCCGCACCATTTTACATTCCTGCCAGCAGGCAAAGTATGAGTGTTCCAGTTTCTCCATAGCCTCACCAACATTTGTTATTATCTTTTTGACTATGGCCATCGTAGTTTGTGTGAAGTGGCATCTCATTCTCATATCCAGTTTTGCCAGCAAAGAACATTTGTGATGTGGGACAATTGTCTGAGTAAACCAGAAACGTGTTTGAAGTTCTTAGTTCAGTTTTTGGCAGCTCCCTTAATATCTTTAGAATGGCCACTGAATATTCATGTAGTTCCAGCTTAGACATTAGGAAAAAAAATGTAAGTGTTTATTCTGCACTTCATCTTCTATATCTTGAAACAAATATAATAAAAAAATTAACAGTTTCAAAAATCAAATTAATATTTAAATCACAGTATTTGTAAAGTTGTTTGAAAAAGAGCCTGTTATTCACTTAGTGTAAAAGCTGAATTTGGAGGGCCCTTTTGGCTTTATTATAAAGTCCAATATTGGAATTACTCATTTGGTGTAATATATAGGAACCATTTTCTAATGCGCCAGCATTAATCCACTTAAAGCTGAGTGGCTAACAGATTAGCAAACACTTCCATTTACTATAAAGAAATGGATATTGTGAGGGCCTCAGTGATGATGAGGAGGCTGACTGGAATCATAATTCATGTATTCAAACTATGTGAAAATACAGGCGGAATTAATGTTGCATTAGAGTTTAGATGGGGTTTTTATGCAGTATATTTAGAAGTAATATACCGAAATCCATAATGAATATGAATCCTTGTTTGTTTAAGTAGACTTTGAGAGAGAAGTTCATTGGTAAATATTAAAAGTCGGTCTCTGGATATTTAATTATATCAATAATAGTTTGGATTTTTTTAATTACCTTATTGTCCTCTTAACTGATTTTCTGCCAAATTCTTATGTTTAATACTGAGAACTGTGGCAGCAACTCATACGTAAGGATGTTTGTAGGTGTATGAGAGTATTTTTCTTTATCTCAAGTAATTTTATAAGGTCTCATCTTTATATCATTACTGATTTGAGGATTTTGGATTTATAGTACCATGTTTATATATTTAACATGTGGACACATGACAAATGCTGGGGGAAGGGCTCAATACAAATAGACATATTGACGGAACAACCAAGTCACCTGCTTGTCTTTGTCCATTAGTACTAGTGTCACTGGTGTAGTTCAAAGGAAGCGCTCATCCTTATCGTACATACATCTGATGAGGCCAATAAGTGAGCAATTGTTGTGCAAGTCGGTGATCCACCCCAGTATTGATATTTGGCTAAAAAGTATAAGTCAGTACTAGGAAGCATGATTAGTCAAAGAAGAAAAAGTTAGTAAAAAATAAATAAATAGGTGGATAGGGAGAGGGCCAAAGTCCATATTTGCTCTGGTTGGTGAGAGTAGGTTTACACTTCACCATATGGAACAAGAAAACAGAAATATGAACCTGCAATGTGTGTAAGGCAGACTTTCCATGAGAAGTGGATTTTGTAAGAGTCTTGGTTTTTTTGTTTGTTTGTTTGTTTTTTGTTTTGTTTTGTTTTGTTTAAGGAGGGAACATGCATAGTAGTGCCCAGGGACACAGATCAGAATTAGACAAAGTTCTGGGGCTGACTGAAAGAGGAGATTGATAGATGCATGGAAATTTAGAATTCCATAGAAGAAATGCAACTATGGAAAAGGAACAGTACTCAGGTGTAAAACCCAGAGGTTTAGATGTTACAGCGAGGCAGCGAAATGGCGGAAGAAGGGAAAGATGGAAAATGAGAAAGGAAGAAAAGAATGGAGAGTGGAGAGCAGGGTTTTTGGCATTCTTTTCTGTGGAATGGGATTCCCCACTCATTCCCTCTGAGACAAAGAACCTAGCACTTTGGACACAGTGCTCCTTCTGGCTTAGGAAGAATCCTTAGAAGACACAACCTCCTGTGTGGAGAAGGGGAAGTTTCAGATAAAATGCATGATATGAGGGCCATTGACTTGGAAGTTACACCGGGTTCTGTGTAGGCATATATCACTACAGAACATGCAGCTGAAAATTCAATACCTACTAATACAAAGTTTCCTTGCAAAGTTGCTGACTCTCCTCAGTCTTGAGAAGCTAAACCATCCCCCAGAGGTGGTAGAATGCTAAAGATTTAAACAAAACCCTAAAAAGTGATTTATAAATATGTAACTAGTGGTAAGCTGAAAGCTAAATAACTTTTAGTTGAATATAAATACAAATATATATATTAGAAGAGAGCAAGTTTTTACTCTCAACTTATACTCTTGCAAAGAAAAATAAAATCTGTATTCCATATATATATATAAGAAGGCTTTTGTTTTTGGAATAAGTTGTTGGAATATGTTGGATAGAAGGCCATTTCATACAAATGAACAAAATTTCTGTGGGGTGGAAAATGGCAGTGTATCCTACATAAATACTGAAAGAGCTGGAAGGCTTTCAGGTACTTTAATTTCCACCATAGAAAAGAAAACATTCTGGCAAATGTTAGACGATAATCAAATAAGTGAGGCAAGATATATCCCAGCTTTCTTGCTCTTACTTCATATTAAAGACAATGAATCGTCTCTTGTTTTCTTATTTTTGTTCAGAGTATAGTCAGTGGTAAAGAATGGTTCAAGAACTTCAGAAAGCTCGGACATTAGGAAATATTTTGGTAGATTCTGAGGGAGAATCACCTGTAGCTGTAGACAACTGAAAAGTGCTACAGACCACACCATGAAATATTTTGTCTTACCTAAGTTTGGAGATCCTTCTAGATCCCAGCATTGACCCGGAGAATGACATTCTCTCGTTCCTTGGGCTCCAGGTCTCTTTTGTGTCCAAAGCTTGGCAATCATTCTTGTATCCAGCTGGAACAATAATTCTGATGCTGTTTGTTCAAATAATTCTGAACGTACTAAGTTGATGAACTTGTTAAATAGGATCTTTGACTTCTGTAGGCTGTGAATGTGATAAAAGTACCTTTTAACTATCATGAGATTAAGGTTCTAAAAGTTTTTGCTATCTAATGAGTATCAATCAGGTGTGAAATTAGGTTTTTCCAGTCACTTCTAATATAACCAAAATTTGCGTTAAAATAGAATTTTATCAAAATGGAATTTGAGAACCCAAAATAGCCCAAAATACCAAGCCGCAGTAATCAAGGCAGTGTGCTACTGGCAGAAGAATAGACATATAGATTGATAGGATAGAATTGAGAGTCCAGAAATAACCCTTACATTTGTGATCGATTGACTTTCAACAAGGGTACTGCTACAGACTGAATGTTTGTGGCCACACCCCCAAATTCATATGCTGAAACATAATCCCCATTATGATGGTATTTGGAGGTGTGGTCTTTGGAAGGTGATTAGGTCATGAGGGTGGAGCCCTCATGAATGAGATCGGTGCCCTTATAAAAGAGGCCCCAGAGAGCTCCTTTGCCCCTTTGGCCATGTGAGGACACAGGGAGAAGTTGGCTGTTTAAGAACTGAAAGTGGAATCTCACCAGACACGGAATCAGCTAGTGCCTTGATGTTAGATTTCCCACCCTCCAGAACTGTGAGAAATAAATGTTTGTTGCTTAAGCCACCCAGGCTATGGTAGTTTGTTATAGCGGCCCGAATAGACTAAAATAGGTACCAAGATAATTAAATGGGGAAAGGATACTCATTTCAATAAATAGTACTAAGACAAGTGGATATCCACATGCAAAAAGATGAAGTCGAACCCCGACCTCACACTACTCACAAAAATTAATTCAAAATGGATCATAAACCTAAATGTAAAAGCTAAAACTATAAAACTGTTAGAAGAACACATGGGTATTAAATCTCCATGACTTTGGGTTAGACAATGGTTTCTTAGATGCAAAGTCCAAAGTACAAGCAACAAAAGGAAAAAAAAAAACAGATAAATTGGGCTTTATCAAAATTAAAAACTTTTATATTGCAACCAACACCATCAAGAAAGTGAAAAGTCAACTGACAGAATGGAAGACAATATTTGAAAATCATATATCTAAGGGACTTGTGTCCAGAAAATATTTTAATAAAATCTTACGACTCAATAATAAAAAGACAGCATAAAATAAAAATAGACGAAAGATTTAATAGTCATTTATCTAAAGAAGATACAAAAATGAACAGTAAGCACATGAAAAGATGTTCAGACATCATTAGTCATTAAGGAAATACAAATCAAAATCACAGTGAAATAGTACTTCACACCACTAGAATGGCTAGAAGCAAAAACACAAGGCAATAGCAATATGAAAAACAATATGGGAAAGAATGAAACCCTCACACATTGCAGGTGGAAATGGAAAATGGTACAACTGCTTTGGAAAACAGTCTGGCAGCTCCTCAAAAGGTTAACCATAGTTACCATATGACCCAGCAATTCCACTTTTAGGTGTAGACCCAAGAGAAATGAAAACTTACGTCCACACTAAAATTGGTACATGAATGTTCATAGCAGCATTATTCATAATAGCCCAAAAGTAGAAAGGACCTAAATGTCTATAAGCTGATGAATGAGTAAACAAAATGTGATGTATCATACCGTAGAATATTGTTCATCAATAAAAAAAAAAGGACATACACATGCTACAACACATGCTGAGTGAAAACACTATGCTGAGTGAAAGAAACCAGTTACAAAGGACCACATATCATATGTCCAGAAAAGACAAATTTATAGACAAAGAAAGTAGATTAGTGGCTGCTTAGAACCAGAGTTGGGGTGTGGGGTAGGGCAAGACGGAATGGGGATTGACTGCTAATGGGATCAGAATTTCTTTTGGGGCGAGACCAAATTGTTTCAAATTAGGTCATGGCGATGGTTGCAATCATAGGATTTAAACAACTGGGAAGGGAGGAATAGACTAAAATAATTGAATTGTACATATTAAGTGGGTAAATTATATGGTATCTTAATAAAGCTGTTTTATTTTTTTTTTTAAAGGGGGATTTTGGCTTAATTATACATTATAATCAGTGAAGGAAATACATTGATTAAATGTTAATAATACATTATTTTATGTTCTGTCCATTGCCTCACATTTTAATTAGGAAAATACACTGCCATTGTGTGCCTAACTAAGGTTGATGGGTTTGGGTTGGGCTTTTTGACCATAGAAATTGTTGTTCTTTAATTGGGTCAATAAAACAATTACTGTTGGCAGATGGATGTACCTCCTGTTCAACATCGAGGTCATTTTGAGCCCCTGGGCTTCACAAACTGTAGGTGGAAAATTAAAACCGTTAGTGTTTCTACATATCGAGCCCTACCAATGTAATATATTAAATATGTAAATTTACACTTTAAAATATTCTTTGCCAAATAGTTTCTTTCTAGTAATGAAGTGCTATTTACTTACCAATTTCTTAAAAAGAGATCGTACTGTGTGGTTCATTTTTATTTCTTTAAGATAGAAAAATCATACTCTTTAAAAGCCACAGGATATAAGCATTGCAAATAGTCTGATGATTATTATTTGAAAAATCAGCGAGTTCTCATTAAACGTGACCACATTTTTCTAAACCTAGGCTAGGTGTTCTGGCATGGCACCAGAAAAGTAACATATATGGTCCGTGTCCCAACAGAGATCGGAGTCTTTTTGGAATGTAAGACTTAAATAAATACACGGACACTTCAGAGAAAAAGAATGTCAAAATGTGGGAATTTGGGGGGCATAAGCCTGAGACATGGGTGAGAACCAAATCACTGAGAGGGGTTCCCATGAGCTGCAGCCTCTGAGTTATGCCTTAGAATTACAACAAGTTAAGAGGAGAGGAAAGAGTGAGAATGAAACTGGTCCAAGAGGCAGAGGCAAGAAGGTATGGTACTTGTAGGTAACTGAGAGGAGCATGGCGGGTGAGTATGGGTGGCTGGGTTTGGAGGAAGGTGATCCATGTGGGTCTGTGAGAGCCAACGTGGGCTAGTAGGCAAGGGTAACATTGTAGATTGTGGGAACAACTCAATGAAAGTGTCGATTTTGGACAGACAAGCCTCAGTCTGGGATTTGAGATGGGAGACTGTAGAGGTTGATAACCAGCTAGGCATCTATTGCTACCATCCAAGCGTGAGACCAGGAGAGGTGGGATAGAAGGGCGAGGATGGATTTGAACTACTTACACACACAAACACACACAGTAACTAATCTAATGTGGAGAAGTCATAGCCAACTAGTATGTCTTTTAGAGAGAGAGAGAGAGAAAGTGTATACGGTATGTAGAGGTAGAGAGATTTTGTAGAATTTGAATGTCTGTTCCAAACAATATGTTGATGTGGGACTATATCATGACCATTATGCAGTTGTAGACATGGATGTCCGAGAGGTAAAAGTTAAATTACTTCCGAAAGTGACTTAGCTGGTAAATGAAGGAGCTGGCATTCTGAATGCCTAAAAAAAAAGTTGGTTTTTTTTTGTGTGTGATGATGTGATACTTTTGACAGGAAGGAGAGAATTGGAAAGGATGAGGTAAGCATCAGATGGGGAATCTGTAGAGAAGGGGAATGCAACTTAGCACATTTTGAGTTTAGAATGATAAGAAATATTTAAGTGAAAGTATCTGTATGTATAAATTTGTGTGTACATGTAGGTGCCTGTATGCTGCACATCTGTTTGTGTACATGGATGTATATATAAATGCATGCATTTGTGTGCATATATCTACATGTGAGGTGTTTGTGGCGTGATGCTCAGCCAGGTATTCCTCACGCAGGACAGAACTGTGACCCGGCTGTGGCATCATCCAAAATGAGGCATTTCACATACATTTATTAGCTAGATGAAGCAGATGTCTTCAAAAACTTTTAAACCAAATATTACATGCTCTCTTATGCTATCACTTTGATAAAGTCTACCTTGGCAAATTTTGTTTTTTTGTAGATTGTGCTTGTGGTCTTGTATCTAAACACCCATCACAGAACCCAAGGTCATGCAGATTTTCTCCTATATTTTTCTCTAGGAGTTTTATAGCTTTACGTTTTGCATTTTGGTCTATGATCCATTTTGAGTTAATTTTCGTGTGAGGTATGTGTCTGAGTTCATCTTTTGCATGTGGACATCCAATTGTTTCAGCACCGTTTGTTGAAAAGAATATCTTCTCTCCATCAAATTACTTTTGTCAAAAGTCGGGTGACTATATTTATGTGGTTCTATTTCTGGGCTCTGTATTCTGTTCCAATGACCTCCATGTCTGCCTTTTGTCACAGCTGCACAGCCCTGATTGATGTAGCTTTATAGTAAGTCTTGAAATCGGGAAATGTGAGTGCTCTGACTTTGTTCTTTTTCGGGATGATTTTGGCTGTTCTAGTTCCTTTGTCCTTCCGTGAGAACTTTAGAGTTAGTTTGCTGATAGCTACAAAAAGCCTTGCCAGGATTTTGACTTGGTTGCATTGGATCTGCAGATCAAATTGAAGAGAATTAAACTGTCATTTTGAACATCAGTTTTCAAGTTGAGCTTTAATCCCTAGAAGGCCCAAAATGAGGAGAGACCCAAACGAGAAACTATCCAGACCAGTGAGACATCAGTTAACAGAGAAAAAGGTGCTACGCATGTGCCGTAGATGAGGAAGCAAGATGAAGGTCAGAGCCAAGGGTTTCCGGGGTAAATCAGAGAAAGCAGAGGTAGAGGTCAAGTCGGGGTTAGTGACCGCAGACTCAATCACGCACACAAAGATGAACTTTGGTCCCAATGTGGGGGACTGGGCCTGGGGAAGGGGGCCATGTCCAGGCATCTGATAGTCTGGAGGCTGGCTGTGCTGCAGTGTGGTCGGGAGGCAAAGCAGATGGCCTGACATCATTTTCAGCTGCCTTCCTCTCCCTTCAGGAAGGGAGACAGCAAGGGTGCCTGAGTCACCTTCCAGAGCCACCCGTGGATCTATCGTGACCCTTGGGAGCGCTCCAACACTTCAAATCTCCCCACCCTCTTTTCCTGGGGGCCTTGGAAACTAATGAGCCTAAGCCATGATGATTAAGGCACTGGAGCTTGCGTGAAGAAGAATGTCATTTTAAGTATCCCTGATGGTTTTTGGGTTAATGTTAGAGCCCAGAGCCCACTCAGAGTTTTCACTCTGAGCCAGAGGAATCTTAATTTCTCCCCCTCGAATTGAGATGAGATCTCTTAGAGAATTAATATTTAGCGAAATGGAACACAAATCATTTTTTTTGCTGACCTCTTACAGATTTATGAGATTGATGTTTTTATGACCTTTCAAATGTTCCAGTCTGGTTTGCCAGCCTGCGCCTGTTGTAGCTTTAGGACTCTCTTTTAGCAAAGACAAAGGTGACAGGAACAGCCTCTGAGAAAAGGTGGCATGATGTGATGGCTTGCACCCCATAGTCAGTGTTGGAGTAATTA
>NW_024340697.1:1517333-1539056 GCF_902729225.1 Pteropus medius
CCCCCCTTTTTATTACTGGAGATTGGAAACGTCTAGATAAACATGACAAGGCCGTCCCCTCTGAGGAGTCCCCTTAATAAGCATTTACAATAATTGGATTTCTTCATTTTGTCAATTTCTGCAGGAGGAAGGGAGCTGTCACGCTCCATAGCACGATTGGAGGAAGAGTTTAGGGTTTGTAATTATTTTTTTTAATCAAAGAGTTTAATTGCAATTCAATGACAAGATGGAAGATGTTTATTACACAGTGGCCCAATAAATATTTTCTAATAAGTGTCGAGGCCGTTTGAGAGGAGACTTGCTTTAAGAAAATAGGAAAACATAGCCTCTTTGAGGGAGGCAAATCATTACATTCAGACACTGTTGCTAAGAGCAGCCTCGCCTTCCCCTCCTCCTCCCTCTCCCCTGCTTTTAAAAAGCTGAAGCTTAAAAGCCTCCATTGTGTGGAGGGGAGAAATATGCTAATTTGAGGCACATTTCCCCTCTGAGTCTTTTTTTTGGCCTGTCATAGCTGAGATATGAATGATGATAAAGAGAGGGAAGGCAGTCTTCTGAGGGCTCCAGGCTCCCTATTGTGAGAAAGGGAGAAAGAGGATGAATAGGGTGACAACTCCAGTCACCCGTAAAGCCCTGGTCTGCGGCTGCCCACAGCTGAGTGGGTTCTCATGGGTTTGCTCTGCCCTCCCCCAACACCCAGGTACCGCCTCTTGTCATCTTTGCTAGACAGACATGTTCTTTAGGGGACTTAGGCTGCCCCGCTGCACGAAGGCTGTGTGCTTAAAATTATAGAATGCTAAATGTGTCAGGGTGGGGAAATTATGCAACGGACTCGGAGGCCTTCCTCCTAGACAAGACAGAGCCCAGGAAAAAGAAATCGGCGTTTCGAAATGGCAGCAAAAACTTTATCACTCCAAGACCATGACTCAATGGTTATCTAGATACTTGTGCTTCCAAAGCCTTATCACGATTTAATGCAATTTGGCTCGTGTTTATTTTGCCCAAGTCTTCAGAGTATTACTCAATTGACTCTCTCCTTAGATAACTAGATGTGTAACTAAATTTTTATGTGTTAAACTTGAATTTTTATGCGGCAAACTTAGCCAAGATTTCTATACAATGAGATGACAGTATTGGATGTGGGCTCTTACATTCAGCAATAGGAAAAACATGTTTTCCTTCCTGCTCTCGCTGGCTGATTTTTATGCAGGAAAGTGCACTGATTTAATTCCTTGTGGACACAATTTAGCTCAGTTAGTTTTTTAAATGTGTGAATTTCATAACTGAAGAATAATGCATGCATTACCAAACAGCCATTAAGACCTGCAAAAGTATTTCCAAATTGAAATTTCACATGACTCATTGGAGGCAATTTGTATATTTGTCATGTATACTTGTAGCCTATTCTACATAGTTCATGAAAGAGAATTTTATAGCACCATTTGAAGCTATAAAATGAAAGTTAATTGAATTCTAGCTTTGTGCTGAGTACTTGGTGAAAAATCATGGTGCAATAGTCCTTCGGTATCCTTGGGAGATTGCTTCCAGGATCTTCTTCGTGGATGCCAAAATCTAAGGATGCTCAAGTCTCTTATGGGAAATGGCATAGTATCACAGTTGGCCCTCCATATCTGTGGGTTCTGCACTAGTAGATTCAACCAACCATGGATAGAAAATATTCCAGAAAAAATATTCCAGAAAGTTGATCACTAAACAACGCAGTATAACTATTAACATAGCATTTACATTGTATTAGGTATTATAAGTCATCTAGGCATGATTTAAAGTATACAGGAGGATGTATGTAGGTTATATGCAAATACTACACCAGAAGGAACATGAGCATCCAGGGATTTTGGTTTGGGGAGGGGTGGTTCTGGAACCAATGCCCTGAGGATATTGCATGATGATCGTGGCTGCACATAGGTGACAGCAGGATTCGCCTGCACATTACTTCATTCTTGTGGATTCGGTGTAGTTCTCCACACGTGGAAAATTCAAGTTTGCTTCTTGGAACTTTCCATGATTTTTTCCCCAAAATATATTTGATCTGAAGTTGGTTGAATCCATGGGCACACAACCCATGGATGCAAAACCTGCAGATATGGAGGGCCGGCTGTAGTATGCTTTAGGTATGAAATGAAAATATAAGATGTCTTTATTGCAATAGTCTCTAATGTCCTTTTTTTGAAAAAAATTAAACATTACATCTTTGTTTCTCTTTTTGATAAATTTAGGAAAGCTAAAACATGATGGATTTACACCCACGGAACTTCACTCGATAGAAACTAGGGTTAGAGTTCATTCATTCACCTCTACAAGGAAGTATCTTGTGTACCTAGATGCACACGGGTAATAAATGACTGAGACTGTGTGCGTTTGTTGCTTCCTTAATTTAAGGTCTGGGCTCTCTATTCACTGGCATGGTAAGCACGCTTTAGCATTAAAATCACAGGTTGTAAACATCCAACGTTCGTTTTTCTGATTGAAATCATAGCACGTCAAGGATCTCAGAGTGAAGAAGCAGATCACTCACCTATTTTAGTCACTTAAAATGCCATCTGCTACTGGTTGCAAGCCCAAGACTTGTCTCATTCAAACTCACACAGATCACAAAGCGATGGTTTAACACCGGTTCTGTTTGTTTAACCTCAACTGGTGGCATAAGACCAGTGTTTAAGAGCCATGTTATTCTGGGTCAGGTCTTGCATGTGTTTCTTAGCCAGCTTTGTCATGCCTGGGAACTGCTGCTCTGTTCTCACCTCCAGGAGCTGAAAGCTAGTGCATAGTTTTATTGAGCATTTTTCACTTGTAGCGGTGATCGTGTGCTTATGTATTGCACTATAAAAAGGTAAAAGTTGAATGAAACTGGGAGTTGAGGAAACCCCAAAAGTGAGACTTCTTGCCCCTGATTTGAGGTTGGGTGATGTGTAAAACCCTCTTAGAGACCTCGATGGTCCAGGCTGACTGCCGATAATGGTGTTGGAACTTGGAAAACATCTTGTGTACTGAGAGCTTTTTAAAAAGGCACATGCTTATCAAGCAGCAGCCACGTGACAGTGAGTAGCTTCTATCTACATTACTAGGTATTTGACACTTAATATAGTAGCCAGGAACTGTTCTTCCCACTTTTTTCTATGTTATCATTTAATCTTCCCAGTTCCTTTAAGGTGAGTAGACTAAAGATTATCTGGCTCTTCAGGTGAGGATCGAAGACACAGAGGAGTTGAGTGACTTGCTACCCTTGCAGAGTTGGGGAAACTCTTAAAACTCCTAGATTTTACAGTGGGGTCTAGCACCTGTGAAGAAACTGTGAAATTCCTCCTCCTGCTCTTTATCCTTCAGGTACCCATTCAGAGTGTGTTTCTTCTACAAAGCATTTCTTGCCACCCACAGCCCTTATCTGCCATCCTCCCCCCAAGTTCAGTTTTGTTCCATCCCTGCCCTGTGGCTTCCTCATCTTCCCTGGGTTGTATGAGTTCAGGGAGGCTGAGGACCAGACCCTTCTTGGAGGCCAGTCAACAACATCCATGACAGTTGCCCCAAGCCAGATGCTGGGCCTGCGCTGAAGAATGAATCAGACATGGAGCCTACACTCATAGACTGTCCATTCTGGTGAGAGAAATACTCTGGGATTCCAGCCACCATGACAGTGCCCCCTACATGAGTGGACAGGTGAAGATCTGCTGAATTAGAAGTGACTGTCGGTGTCCTGCTGCTCCGTGGCTCTGTGGATGAAAAGGCACCTCCACTCTCTTTAGATCCACAGTACCTGGCATGCTCCCTGCCACGTGGCTGCCGCTTGATAAACATGTGTCAACTAAACAAATAAATTATTAAGAGTGAAAATATTTATAACTTTTTAGGTATTGCTAGCAGTAAATTACAGGTATTTAAAAAGGAAAGAATTAGCCTTCATCACCTTCTCTGTATTTCTGACTGAGCTTTAATATGTTTTAATCCAGAAATGATGAGAGATCTGAATTTTTAATGAGTGAGGAAGAGGAGGGCAAAGAGAAAGAAATGGAAATGTTTTTGCTGGAAGTTCAACCGTTACAATTTTAGGCAGAGGGTTTACAGAACAGTTAAGGCAGCCTAACTGGGATGCGTTGCAGCAAACATACTAATTGTCTGCTTTTTATTCACAGTGATAAAAGTAATCATGGGCGGATTAAACTGTGAAATAATTTGTCTTCCCAGCCCCACCAAATGTATTAAAACAAGTGCGGGGTTAACAGGCTTGAAATTCATATCTAATTTCTTGTGACTACTTCCACTAAGGTTAGCAATAATTAGTAGAAAATAATCAAATTACTTTTTTAAAAGGATAATTAACATATTGACTGATCAACTATTTAGTCTGAACATGACAAATTACCTGTCACTTTCACCCACGAATCTGAGAGAGCAACAGAAAAGGTTACACAGCAGGTCCGTCAAACAAAATTTTTGACATTTTAAACCAGCTAATTATCACATGGGCAATTAGAAATAAACATGTTTAAATTTTCTAAATACGTTTGCGTTTCATTTTACAACACAGTGCCGTGTTCAATTTATCCTGTATACACCAACCCCTAGGATCAGGAAGGCAGTTTTTTAAAAAGCTACAAACTCTTATTTAGCTTCAGGAATTGAAGAATTAGCCCAAATCAAGAATTTCCTTATTCTTCTCTGTTATTGCAAACAGTAGTGAGCGCTTCCTCTTTTGGCAATATAACAACAACAATAGCTTGGATTCTTTTAATGCTTTATCATTTTAAGTGTTTAGAGACATTTCATATTCCCCCAAAGCATCCATTCTCGGCTGTGGAACGTATCATACCGGTGTGCTACAATTATTGGTGAGAGATCCCAGTCTGTTAATAATGAAGCCTGAAGATGTGCACTGATTTCCTTTTTATTTTTAGAAATGTATGCATCTGTTCTTATCATACACCACTGTCAGTCCCTTGCACTTTGATCCACTTTCCTGAGTGGGCAAGAACGAGTGGGATCTCAGCTTGGGCGCTGATTGCTCGTCATCCTAGATCCCTAAGAATGGTGGATCAGATGACCATTATCCATCCATTATGCTCTGGCCGGGGCTGGTTGACAAGCTCCATCCTGGAGCTTTACTGCCTTCATGAAAAAGCCTTTCCAACCCCACTCCAGTCTCGCCTATTAATCATAACGGCTACTTTTTATTGAGTGTTCCTAGCTCTTGTGCAAAGCCCATGGCATGCATTAGTTCACTTAATCTAATGGCATGGTTTATCAGTGGCTTTTCATTAAAAAGATAAATTGACATTAACAAGCATTGATTTCCAAAGATTTATGTTGTCTTCTCTATAATACTGTTTTGGCTCCATATGACTTTACTTTTAAAAGGTATTTTGTAAAATACATGAACGTGTTCTTCAAAGCTATAATGTATATTTTAGGAAGAATTATCTGTATCTAGTGTCCGCATTGCAGATTTGGCATTTGGGCCGCATCCTAACAGAATATTTCCTTTGATAACTATGCATCAAGCAACAACAAGAGCATATTTGGCTGTGAGTCAAGAGACCTGAATCTTTAGTCGTGTCTTCGCTGATTACAGACTGGAAAAGGAGACAAGAGCTAGATGGTTTTAAAATGTTCCTCCTGCTTTTAGAATTCTGTGCGCACATAACATTTATTTTAAGCAGGGCTAGGAAATCAGGGAAGAGTTGAACAAAATTCTTCTCATTGTAGTTTCTGTGCAGAAATTCTAGGCGGTCCGACTCCAGTGACTTCATCTCAAATGCCTAGGTGGTCAAATGAATGTTAGTGGCCTGCCCTCTCAGGGCCCTAGATGACATTGCCATCTTTGTGGCACAGACCAAGATCAAAGCCCTAGTGGTACAGCACTAGAAACCTTCCTCTCTAATTTGACGTCCATCGTGCAGCAACTACTTTGAAAGCGCATTAGCCCATTCTGATTCCACTTGAGTGTCTAAGTGACCTCAAGTTGTTTATTGATCGAAAGCACAGAATGAACACAATATTTTAAAGTGTACCGGCGTGTTACTGACATTACATAATCTTATTCCCAAAAATATGGGAAGGGTTTTATTAAGTGGCTTGCGAGGTCAGCATAGCAGATGGCATTCACCTGATCTAGTGATCCTATCTTTAAAAAAAAATACATATATATATATATATATTTCTGAACATATATGAATATATATAAATACATATATTCATTTTAGCAATACAGTATGCCATTGATATAAAACTTATAAATTCTATGCAATTTAGGAGAATCTGAAGCTACCTGACCCATCTAAAGTAATGAGTTCTGTGAGTGGGTACTTGTCATCGGCTGGGCGAATCTCACCACCTTCCACAGACTTTCCAGAAGTGCTGAGTATCAGACAACTAAGAAGGAAGCAAAGGTAACGAGCTCTGGGAAACTCTTAACATTCTAGTGATGACAAATATTCTCATTGGTTGAATGAACAATGTTGAAGATGCAGGAGAAGAGTTTGAATAAAATTAATTCATAAAATGTTCATGGGAGAAAGCTTTTTTCCCCAATTTATTGTTATTTAAGTACATTAAGTTCACAAATTAAATATCGAAATAGAAAAAGCATGTTAGTTTGGCGTTACTTGTTCCTCAAGGACCTAGGCTGGCTTCTAGAAATCAGTTTCCTGTAGGAGTATTCATGAGTGACCTGTTGAAAAAATCTCTTTTAGAGTTTTTTTTAATGATGAGAGAAAATTTTTCTCTCCACCTTAGGAATTTGGGCCAGTTTTTGTCTCAGTTCCCAGCATCTCTCGGGTTCAACATGATTATCTATAGCAGGTGTACAGTCACACCCAAAAGTTCTCTCAGGATGCTGCTATACATTGTTTGGGCCTAGAGACAAACTTTTATGTTCCAGCAAAATTGTCAACTTCCCCATTTAGTCATGGCGAACACAACTCAAGTCACAAATATAGCTGTGTGTACCCAGCAGGTGGTTGGCCTTGTTTCCCATTGTCCACTGTTGAGGTTGGTGGCTATACAAAGCTTGGTCCTCAGATTTTACCTTTTCCTCTGAGATGCTCTGAATCGGTAGATTCCCCAATATGAACACATCATATACAATTTAATGAGGTAAAATATTATTGGCATATTTCCGTGAGATCGCCAAGATTTACTCTTCCTTGGTCGCCTTTTCTACACAATAGGATATTTTATGTCTGACCTGGCAGGGATGGTTATTTCAAGTTGTCCTAATGGTTCCAATTTTCAAAGCCTACTGACTTTTAATGGAGTAAAGGACCTAAACGACTTCATCCTACTTCTCCTAATTTTCATCCCAGAAAATATAGAGAAGAGGCAATTTAATAAAATATTACATTGAAATAATGTGAATATGTTTAAAAGTATGTGGATTTTTGTCTTTTTTAGTGTAAATTCTCATCAGCAGTAGACTAAATCACCGGTCCTCAACCTTTTTGGCACCAGGGACGGGTGCTCCTATGAGAATCTAATGCCTGAGGATTTGAGGTGGAGCCGGGGCGGTGATGCTAGCCCTGGGGAGCGGCTGCAAATGCAGATGAAGCTTTGCTAGTTCGCTGCTCACCTCCTGCTGTGCAGGCTGGTTCCTAACAGGCCACAGACCGGTACCAGTCCACAGCTCAGGGATTGGGGACCCCTGGACTAAGTGAAATAGCTCACGTTTTGGTACAATTCATATTTTATGCCAACCCCAGCCCACCGAACAGCTGACCCAACAAGGCACTGGTTTTCTGTAGACTTCTGAGGGCTTTTGAATTATGTACCTACAAGTCCTGGGAGTTTTCCTGAAGTAGCATGAGCAGGCATTCTAACATCAGAAAGTAAATTTCAGATGCTCTTGTCAAGCTAAGTATTGGTGAATCTCAAATATTCTGTCAAGCTACATGTTGCATAATTTTACTCTTCTGTAAATTAATGGTTTCCAGACTTTGGTGTGTTTATATCAGAATCACTTGGTGTGAGACTGCTTGTCTTAGATGTTCACCATCCTTCATCAGGAAGGTCCCATCTAGACTAGAGGGAGAAGAAGGTGACAGTCACATGCTCACCCCAGATTACCTTATTCCACCCTGGCAGTTCGAAGGCTGATAAATATCATAGTCCTTCTATCCTAGCCTGTCAATAGCCTATTTTTTAATTGTAAAAATTACATAAATTTATTGTTTCAATTTTACTAAAAACTATAATCCCCAATCCATGAAAACATCTTAAGCAATCTTAAAACTCTTTCTACCAGATTTTTGGAAAAAAACTGAAACATTAAAATGTGAAACTCAATTTGTGTATGTTCTATTGAATAGCACTAAGTTTTATGCATTTTGTTTCTATAATATATTTCTAAGTGGGTACCAGGGTCTAAATATTTTTATGAAATATCTTTGTGATGGTTTTACTGGTTTCCAATTTCATTATACTCTTAGCAATATGAAGATAAGTTTCGTGTAACCACTTTGAGAGCTCAAAAGACAAAGGTTAGTAAGATCAAAGATGAGAAAAAGTGAATTGCACCACGTACCTTCAAAGAAAAAGATGCTGGCATCTTGTTCCAAAGAATGCCAAGAACTCAGTGGAATCCGCCCTAGGGTGTTCAGACATTAGTTAGAGCAGGTGGAAAGTCATTTGACCTGCACAGCGGAAAGATGACTTAGGTCAGCAGGAACAGCGATGGAGATGAGAGTTGCAGGGCTCCTCCATACCCGATGGTTTTTTATTCCTTATAACCATGCTGCCAAAGTGGTCGCTTAAGGCCCAATGGACCTTAGGGCCAGGACAGGCTTCACAAAGCATCTTGTCCAGTCTTATTATAGTTGAAGAAATGGAAGCTCAGGCATGAATGGCCCAAGTCCTCATGACTAGCAAGTGACAGAGCCAGTGCTTACTCAGTGGTAAGCATAGCATGCTTACCTGGACTGACTTTGAATCTCACCGAACTTCCCATGTCTCATAGGTTCACCAGAATTTTGTGCTTACACGTCATCGTGAATACTATACACACATAGGGTAGCTGGGAGCTCAGAGCTCCTCCAGTCACATACTCTATTGCCCCATGGACTTCATTTGTAAAACACAAGTTCCAAGATCAAGTTATTAAGAATTTCAAAACAATGACATCAGAGTACTAAACCAAGCTTGAGGCCCCTTTGAGGGTGGCTTTCCATGTGCTTTTTTTAAAAATAAAAATCAGACAAATCTAATTTGATCTCGAGTACCCAGGTGTTAGCAACATCATCCAGATTCCAGAAACCAATTCTGACAATTTATTAACACAGTACCCTTGGAGGCATGTCTTTTTTAATCCGATTGCCTTATTCACCTGAGTCCCATTTATTTATTTGACATCGCGTCCAAGCCATAGCAACTCAGGGAAGCCTGGGGGAGGTATGGAGTTGGGGAATGCCTTTAGAAATCCAGTCAGGCCAGACAAATGCTCAGAAGTGAACCCCTCAGGGACAGGAAAAGATCCAGAAGGATGTAGAGTCACCAGCTCTTCCTTCCTCTCTCTACCTCCCCCATGGACCTGTATGATGCTGGGTGCATGGAGCACGGACAAGGTAGAAATAATAGCACTTTGTAAGTACTAAACAGGAGGCATTGTGCTGAGGCTCTATGTGCTGCCTATGTCACTGCCCTGGCAATAGCCTAATGAAGTGAGTTCTATGCGAGTTATTTCACTAGGTGGTGAAGCTGAGGCCCAGGAAGGTCACACGGCATCATAAGATTGGTAAATGGTGGAGCTGGGCTGGAAGGGATGGTGGGCAAGAATACAGACCTGAGAACCTCACTCAGCTGGGACGGTGTGCAACCTCGTGTTTTACCAGAGATTTGGGAGGGCGAATGGGGGACATGCCAGACTACCATGTTTGGGGAGAATGTAGCAAGTTGTGGAAGATCCGTTCCGAGCAAGTCTTTGGCGGTGACCTGGATTCTCTGAGGGAGCCAGTCGATGTAGCTGCTCACCTAGTTCCATGCGCCCTTGTATATGGCTCTTGCCTGACTCCCAGGTTTCCAGCTTTGACATCCAATGGCCTGAGTCAAGGCTTAGCTTGGCCTCCGACCAGCTGTGTGACTTTGACCAAGCCCCTGTGGCTCCCTTTGGTCTTAGTTTCAAGGGGGATAGTTGTGCCCACCTCTTGCTGCCATCATGAAGGCAAAAATTAAAGACTGTGGATTAAAGTTTCTGCAGTGGTGTTGGTACAGAGGGGGCCCTCCATCCCTGAGTGCTGGCCTCTCTCCACACCTCCTGAGCTACTGTCATATCTTGAATGGGTGCAGTGGGCCCTCCAGATACCATGCTGAGTCTTGTTCCTGGGATCCACATCTGGCCAGCTCTTTCACCTATAGCAAATCGAAACAACTCTTGAAGAGAATTGGCCAAGTGTCTCTGGAAGCTGACGCTTACAGTTTTTCCATGATGACTTGCTGATAGTTGCAGATGATTGAGGAAATAGAAGTTGCCCCCAGGACTATTTATGCTTTCTGTTGCTCAGATCAATATGAAGTCAGCACTGTTGGGAGTGGGCTTGGAAGTGTCCAGGTCCCCAAGGGATACCCGGGGGTCTGTGTGCCTGCCCGATCAAGTACCTCTGCTCTGCAGCCCAACAGATAGAAATCCATTAATCTATATATCCATTAATCTATCCATTAATCTTTCCATTTCAGGGAAAGGAGACAGTGACTGCTCCATCTAGGCAAGAAAAAGGCCTCTTTAATGCACCTTGAGCTCTCAGTGTTTAAAGGAGTCATATCACTTTTATCCCTACACTGCAAGCCTTGTCACATAACTTTCCAGCTTCTGTTGTGAGAATTTTTGCAGCCCACATGTCTTGTGATTTAACCGTGGATTTGAAAATATCTAGCTTCCATCAGCAAAACAGGACAAAGATATTGAGACTCGCCTTCTTTGGGGGTACAACAATGAGGTTCGGGTTGGTCCAAGTTGGCATAAGTCTTTGTCTCTCACTTGCGTGGGATGCAGGTAAAGGCAGATAAGTGTCTTTCCAGTGTAGATAGCTGCCATTCGAAAAGGCTCCCATTTATAACTGAGAGACGGAGGGGTGGTTAGAATGCTAAGAGGAAAGTGAGCTGAGTTCCCCAAGGAGGTCTCCTAAAGGAGGCGGGCTTTAGCTGTGCCTTTCAGGAACAGAAGGGGAGCTGGGGAGGCAGCGTGAGTTAGGATTTTGGCAAATGAGATAAGAGAAATCCCCTACAGAGCACCCCAGGTTCACCCAGCTGTGAGGTTGAGCCATCAACTCTCTCTGGCTAAGAGAATACTCTAGCCCCCGTGGTTTCTGGTGAACGGAGTAGGAACTGCTCCAAAGACATGACCCAGGTCCCAATACCTGCTCATCAACAGCTAATGGGTTTGAAAGACCTGCCCTTGTTCTTGTTGACTGATGCTTGCTTGGTGGATGAGTTTGTTGGGAGCCCACGCAAGGAGAGCTCACTGATGGCATGCCACTCTTAACGAGGGACCTGAGCTCCCCGCAGGATGTGATAATCAATCAGGAAGCACGTTGTAAGTAGATCAGCTGTCTGACTCCTGATACACACAGGAAGTAGAAGCTTTCCTTTTAAAATCAAAAGCAGTTTAAAAACCCATCATCTTGTCCTTGTTTCTATTTTGGCTTTAGGTGTGGTTCTGTCCTGGTGGGATCACTTCCCCACAGTGTGATGAGATGCTCAGTAGAAGTATTGTTTGTCTTCCTTGCTCTACCTCCAGTCTCAGGGCAAGCAGCCTCCCTGACCAAGACCAAGACCATCATGCCTTCCATTATGTTGCCCATAAAATGGGGCTGATGGTACCTCCCTCTTAGGGCTATGACGTAGACTAAGTCAGCTAATAAATGATGCTGGACAGGTTGCCCTTTTAATCTTTCTATCACCACCACCTCTTCTAAGATAAACTTCCTTAAATTTTAAATAAACTTTTCCTTTTCCTTCCGTTTCTTTTTTCTGGAATCCCACTTCAGAAGAAGCAGCATTCCATTCTGCTTCCCACAGCTGGTCTCCTGATCTTCAATTCATCATTTGTCCACCTTCGCTTGCATCTTCTTCAATCTCTCTTTCAACCACTGCCATCTTTTCAGCATAAAACATTTGGGGACTCTCTTCCTTACTGTGTTTTTTCCCTCTCAATCTGCCTGCATCTTTCTCTCACCTTCCCCTCAGTATCAAATTTCTTCAGAAAGTCGGCTGCCCCCGCTTCCTCTTCTTCACTTCCCAGTCCTTTAGTAGCCGCTCCACGAACTGGGTTCTATTCTAATCTCTCTATGGATGCTGGTAAGGTCATTGGAATTTTCCATCCCAGTGGCCTTTGCCCAGTCCTCGCCCTCTGTCTGTTTTGACTATGAACCACCTCCTCTTTCTCAAAATTCCCTCTTTCTCTGTGACAAAGCCCTTTCCCAGATCTCCTCCAATATCCTCTGCATCCTTTGACAGTAGTTCTTTCACTAGAGACTCCCAAATTGGGAGGTACCTTCAAGGCTTTCACCTCTGCACCATCTCCTTTGGCATCTAACCCACGATCATAATGATAATTGGTTCCTCTGCTGTTAACTCCCAAGTCTTCATTTCCCACTTCTGCCCAGACTGAGCAGCTGCACATCATGGCCCCATTGTGGCCTCCAAACTCGATAGTCTTGCTCACTTACTATCCTCACCCACTGAGACTTAAATTGTGTCCACTAGAAAAATATGTTGAAGCCCTAACTTCTGGTACCTGTGAATATGCTCTTATTTGGAAATAGAGTCATTGTAGATATAATCAAGTTAAGATGAAACCATTCTCAATTAGGGCGGGCCCTGGTCTAATATGACTGGTGTCCTTAGCAAAAGAGACACAGACACATAGGGAGAATGCCACATAATGACAGAGGCAGAGGTTGGAATGATGTAGCTACAAATCAATGATTGCCAGTAACCACCAGAAGCTGGAAGAGGCAGGAAAGTACGCTCCCCTAGAGCCTTCAGAGAGAGCATGGCCCTGCTGACACTTTGATTTTGGAATTCTAGCCTCCAGAACCGTGAGAGAATAATTACTGTTGTTTAAGCAATTAACAAAGTCGTAGTACTTTGTTATGGCAGTCTGAGGAAACTAAAACATCCCCTGATCTCCCCATGTGTTCCCTATGACACTCACTATCCTTTTAGGGATCCAAGCTGACGTCTCAGAATCAACCTTGAAGCCCCTCTCCCTCACCTTGCTGCCAAGGTTTTCATTTCTGCCTCAACTGGGTGGAGATACTTTTCTACCTCTTCCCCAGTAGAGTGTGGTCACCCCAACTCTATTCTATCTCATTTCCTATCCATTCATCAAACTTCCCTCTATAATTTTCATAAAACAGCTCTGATTTATTGGAATTACCTGGGGAGGTTTTAAAGCTCTTGGCCCACCACACACCTCTGACCCTCAGATTCGACTCTCTGGAGATGGGACGTGAGCATCCGTATTTTCAAAACTTCCCAAACAATTCCAGTGTGCAGCCAGGATTGAGAACCATCAGCTAGCAGAATATCACAATAGCCAGAGGAAACTTAGGGAATGATAGATTTAATACAGTAGTTCCCAACTGGGGGTGATTTTGCCCTGCAGGAGGCACTTAGCAATGTACGGAGAGTTTTGGTTGTCAAAACTAGGGTGGAGCAACTGGCATCTAGTAAGTAGAGACCAGGGATGCTGCTAAACACTCTGCAATGCACAGGACAGCACCCACTCCTAGGCATTATCCAGCCCCAGATGTCACTAGTGCTGAGCTCAACTCCCTAGTTGATGGGAGAAAATGGAGAGAAGCAGCAATGCCGACCTTGACTTTGGGGCAGACAGATACGGTCCATGCAAGTGAGGAAAATGCACACGCTACCTCATGCTGCAGTACTGCCTGAGCTGTGTGCCCATTCATCCGCCTGGTATGTTGAAACTTTTCATGCCACACCTGTTTCATCAGGTGAAGCCTCAGCCTGCTCTTGCCAAACTTACTCTCTTGCTCTCCTTTTGAAAATAAGGTTTAATGGCATTTTTGCCAGAAGAGAGAGGTTCATCATCCTTCAAGCTGTTTTTGCCAAACTTACAAATCACTGGTTGGTGGCTCCTACAGCTCTTAATGAGGACATTGCCTGTTGTTCAATGAACAGCTGATTCGATTGGGAAGAGATTGGCTAACAGAGGCTCCTATGTGCTCGTCGTTATAGATATTAGCCAGTTTTGTGACAGTGGCCTACCTGGGAACCACCTCTACCATTAAAGAGAAACACTAATGATGATGGCTTATATTTTCAGAGCTTTGCAATTTATAAGAGTTTTCATATGCATCATCCATTCTGGTTTGTCATTTCAGCTCTTAGCTTTATGCAATGTCATTTCCTATAAAGGGAAGTATAACGAATATAGAGGAGGTACTGAGAAAATTATATCAGGAAAGAGAATAAGACTAAGGCATTGAGAGGTATTAAAAAATCACATTGGATATAAAATTAGAAATTTCATTCTGATAATGGGAGACAAAGCTTTGCCAAATTGATAAAGCTTTGGGAAGATCTAATTATGGAAAGGACCCAACTCTAGACAATCATATTGTAAATTCCTGACTCTATGCTATATTTCTAGTTTCTGGGTTTTTAAATTTCTGCAACATTTTGAATACAGCATGGAAGTCTTAATATTTTGAATATTCTTGCTACTTTATATGAAAAGTATCTTTTCTGCTTTAAATGTAAGATTTAAGAATTCTCTCCAAAGGCTCAGTTATTTGCTACTAGAACACTGCTTCGATTTTATCATAAGGGGTAATGTGAAAATAGTAGTCACTTAACAATTTCTTTTAAAACACAATTTATTTAAAATTAATCTATTCTAGCAGACGAGGGATTTTCACACTAGAATGTGAAGTGAGGTTGTCTGGTTCTGGGGCTGTTGCTCTGGGTATTGATGTCCTTTGAGGGACAAAGAGAAAGGGTCGTGCCAGGCATGTGAATTATACTGGGACATGGAATGTCTTCCAGGCCCCAGAAACAGTGTGGAAGGAATAAGTCTCAGGGAAACCCACTGGCTTTGAGTTGCCTTTGTCCAAGGTGGTCGCCGTCATATCTTCCATGACTGCACTCTTAGCTCCTTCCTCAGGAGAGAAGTGAAAGGTACATTGGCTAGTTGGAAAGGAGGGGACATCTGTCACCTGGAGGAAAGGAACAAGCCAGAAAGAAATTAGTCAATACCAAGAATGAGAAGCAAGGTGAATGGAAAGATGAATGAGGCTTTGTCCCCTGGAGCTGCAGGACCACTAGGAGGCTCTATCCCTGGGTACTGAGTGGGAGGCTGGACTTCAGGAAAAAAAAATGTGTTATGAAACTTGAAAATTTCAGAGGAATTAGTTTGAAGGGATATGGAAACATCCCTTCTTGGTGATTAATGATGCCCCACTGAGGAGACATTCTGCAACCAAAAGAAACTGAAAATATAATTCTAGAAATTTGGAAGTAGACATTTGACAAACTTTATTGATAGCGATGTGACTATGATAAGTATATACTGGTAGATCATTGTACAACTTGAATTCCCTGTTGACTGAACGATCATAGTCATATAACATACAATAGCGACTCAATTTTTGGCATGCTGTCGGTGCTTCATGAATCTTGGTTGAACAAGTTAATGAATGAACGAACCATTCAACCAACCAGGATGATGTCCATAGGAGCCTACACAGGATTCTCTCACCTCGATCTTGTTGTGTTCAACACTTCCAGCATTTTTTGGGTCACAGGCGTATAAGATACGTAAAGCAAATTTACTATACTTGGAGACTGTGTGGTGTTCTGAATATACTAAGAATCTTTATCTCTGTTTCTGGCACAGAGCTCCTAAAACCATTGGAATTTCCTTTGATAGAGAGCAAGAGAGGTGTCTTTTGTTATGTTAACCAAAGGTGACTTTTGGAACCTAAGGTTGGGGGCTGGTTGCCAGAGGAGCCCACCCTGTGATTAGAGGGTTGGAACTTTGAGCCCCACCCTCACCCCGCCCATCTGCAGGGAGGAGAGAGAGGCTGGAGATTGAGCTCATTCACCAGTGGCCAAAGATTTAATCAACCCATACTTAGGTAATGAAGCCTCCATAAAAACCTAAAAGAATAGGGATTTGGAGAGCTTTCAGCTTGGTGAACACGTGGAGACTTAGGGAAAGTTGCATACTTGGAGAGGGTATAGAAGATGTGCACTCTTTCCCCTTCATCTGGCTGTTGATTCACATCTCTTAATAGCCTTTTTAATAAATGAGTAATCTAATAAGTAAATGTTTCTCTGAGTTCTGTGAGCTGCTCTAGCAAATTAAACCCAAGAGGGGAGTTATTGAGACCTCCGATCTACCCTGTAGGTTAGAAGCTCACATGAAAACCTGGACTTGTGACTGCTCTCTGAAGAGGGAGGAGGCAGTCATGTGGGACTGAGCCCTTCACCTGTGGGATCTGATGCTGTCTCCAAGTAGATAGTGTCAGAACTAAGTTAAGTTGTAGGACACCCAGCTGGTATTGTAGAATTCCTTGGTGGTATGGGGACCACTCCACCACACACACACACACACAGAGTGAAATAGTGAAATTGGTAAGCAGAATTGGTAGAGACAAAATAAATCTGGTAATATCACTAATAGAATAGATCATAGAAGAAAAATCAAAATTATCTTTACAAGTTGGAAACTGGACCAAGATGTACAGGCACAGGCACAAAGCCCTATATGTGAGATTAACATTTCAGTTGGACCACAGGAGCCTCTTATTTTGAGAGCAATGAGTCTTGTTTCTGTCCTCATCATGCAAGCAGAACTCTTAAGGAAATTCTAATGACTCTTTGGTGGTAAAAGGTACTTTCTGCTGGTCAGTCCTCATCTTTGTTGCTTCTTCCATAGCATTTGACGCTATCTGACACTGTTAACTTTATGCCCTTCATGGAACCTTTTCTAATTCTATAATCTCGCTTTGGCCTTGTTCCCTTGATTTTCTAATTCTTCTTTTTTAGTCTTTTTTTTTTTTTACCCTCTCTTTAAAGGTTTTCCTTTACCTTTGTATTTAAAAGTCAATGTTCCTTAAATTCTAATCTTAGTGTATTTGTAGTTTGTATCTCTCTCTGGTCATTTGTTAACCATTCGTTTAAAATATATTTGTTGAGGACCTACTATGTGCCGGGGACTGTTCTAGGATATGGTAATACAGCAGAGGCAAAACAGACAAAAATTTTGGCCCTTAAGGGACTTATATTCTTGGGAGAGAAAGAGATAATAAATAAGTGAATAGAGAGATCAGTGTTGGGTTATGGTTAAAGCAATAATGAAAATCACACCTAGGAAAGGGGACTGGGCATGTCAGGGCTACAATTTTAGTCAAGAAAGTCAGAGAGGTTCCTCTGGGAAGGTGGCTTTTGAGCAGAGCTGGACTTCCTGTACTCCCAAGGCTACCTCTGCACCAAAGATTCCCAGATCCTCATCTCCAGGCAGCCCCTCTCCTCTGGAGCCATATTCCTGAATGCCTCCTGCACAGCTCCTAGAGGGTGTCCCAGGGCACCAGAAACCACACATGCTCATCTTCTCTACCGAACTTCTTCCTCCTCTTTGGATCCCCATTTTGGTTCACAGCGTGATCATCTCCACACTCACCCAAGCTAGAAACTCCTTCACGCCCTTCTCATCCCTCCTGCCACCCCATGCAAACACATCCAGTCAGATGTCATCTGGGTCCTCACTTCCTCCTCACGCTATAATTCAGGCCCTCAGTGTCTCTTGCTTGTACTATTTCAGGAGACTCCTCTACTCTGGCCCGGCCCTGCTGTCTTTCACATTACCAATAGAATGACCTTTGCAAAGCACGGATCAGGTTTGCTTTCAAGCCTTCTATCTCTACCTGTTGCCTCCAGGATTAGCAAGATGTTTGGTTCCCAACTTACTGTGTCAGCCATCTCCCTTCGTTTCCCTCCCACCACCCACCAGCCCACCACACATACACCCTATGCTCTGGACCCTCTGTCAGAAGAATCATCTCCCCAGCACTTTAACAATACCCTTTTTTTTCTTTTTGTACGCTTTTCAGTTTTTCCTGGAACACTCTTTCCCTTCTCTCCCTTTTCCTGCCCGGCAAGTTTCTAACCAACTGCAGTAGCCAACTCAACTCTGCAAAGCTTTTCCCAAATTCTCTTCCCTTTCTTCTCATCTCCTTTGTTGTGATACTATAGTGCTTGTGGCAAGTAGGATCGCCCTGGCTTACGAGGCTTCTTGGTGCTTCCTTAGTCTGTGGGTGACATTGAGACAGACAGGTACCATCTCTTGTCTATGGCTGCATTTCTTGTAGATATTAGTACTTAGAATATTATTCTATGCATGTTTACTGAACTGGCTGGAATTCTTTAGAAGATGTGCAAATACATAAGTCGAACCATATGAAACTACTGTTCTTCTTAGTCAATATTAGCAATTTTGTATGGTTCAATCTAATACATCTATTTTGCATCAATATTTGCTATTCTTACTTTGGCTTGCAGAAGTATCTTACCTTCAGTCAGACTGCCTTAACACATGGGGTCAAGGAATTGTTTTCGGCTCTGCAACACATTTCTCATCCTACTCGTTCTATGTATCCAGTTTTTGTGGCCAAAAATGGATGCATACCTGAGAAATGTTATAAACATCTACTCTTCTTTCGTGCTATTAACAATCTTTCTCTTATGCTTTTTTGTGATTCATATGGTTTATCATCAACATCAGTGAGGTTTTGAGGCTGTTTATAAAGTTACATAGTAATTTTTAGAATTGTCATACATTATCGGCCTAATGAAAAGAAAATGAGAAAGATACGAATGAGGCAAAAATGATGCATTGTTCATTTATATGGAGTTTTTCAGGGTGAAAGTATATCAAGGTGTCAACTGTAGACTTTATGACTATTCTGTGTCATGGTTTTGATTTCCGTGACTGTGATACAGAACCAGAATCACCCTTTGGTTCGGCGTGTCTTCCATATTCTACCTTCCCACTCCTACCAATATTTAAAAGTAATATTCTTAAATCATAACCAGAAAAGTATTCTATCCTGTACGTTCTATAAGTGAATGATTTCGCTAGATGTTCTTAAAATGAAAACTAATAATATAGCCAATCACAATTGTCCCTTTTTGTGCTGAATTGAATTGTTTTGGTGTTAATTCTTACTTGAACTGCAAGGGAGAACAAACCTGTCGCAGAGCAACAATTGCCATCTCTCTTTCTGAATGCACCTAAGTAGTCTTCGCAAAAATGTTTACGACAATCCTGTTTGGATACATCATCAGGTTTTCCTGTGGAGCTAGTTCATCGCAAATGAATCTGTTTTTGAAAGTCTGAAATTTTAGACTGCCATGCTTCTTAATCCCCTTGCCATGAGACAATAAAATTGGCTGGGGCCATAATTTAAGGCAATAGCTGATTGTGGGCTTGGTCTTCTGGTATGATGGTTAAAGGGAAAATGAGATGTAAAGTTAAAAGAAAATGTTGAAACAAGCTAAACTGGTTTTCAAAATCTTTTCTGGTTTAACAGGGCCTTAGGTATTGAATGTAGAAGGCTTTGGGGTTATCTAAAGCTAATGTGTTAAAAGATCAAGTTGTTAGAAGATTTCAATTCAGCTTATACATTTTTTAAAGCATTGAACAAGAAATCCTCAAAACTTGGGAGAGATATTTTAGAAGAGGGTGGTTTATGTTGGCTTCTAAGACGGGTGCTCAACGCAACCAATTAGCATACTCTGTTCTCAGTCACAGAACCCTTTGCCCTGCGGTTATTAATAGTCATCCCTGTATTTGACTTGAGCTTCTATACATTTTTTTGATAGGGACAGTGAAAGTAAGTGGGTCAAACAAATGCTTAAAACATGCTACGGAAATTAGTGATGCTTAGAAACAAGTGGCTCGCCATGATAAAGGCTTATATGCTTGAGTGGGTCGAGAACACTGGTGTCTGGTGGGTCTGCAAGGATGCTTGTGAAAGCAATCAGAATTATTACTAGTACAGTAGCCTTTATGCTGAACATTTTGAATGCTCTTGAAAATACCCTTTGACTTTGTGGGGTTCTAATGAACAAAGTTTCATATAGAAATAACCATGTTTAATAGGAAAAACCACTCTATTTTGATTTTCATTCCAAGAAGCCATCAAAATATCAGCTAGATATACTTGTAGCATACTATGATTATTTTAAAATAAGGACAGGTGTCCCTTTAAGAATTAGGCTTGAGCTGAAGTTTCTCTTTCTATCACATATGTTAGCTAGAGATCAGGAAACAAGTTCTAATAGTAAATTGCTAAACTGTTATTGTTACACCCATGTTTGGGTTTTCTTCCCACTTTACGTATCTCCCTGTCTCATACATATGTTTAGGTCAATCAATCTATTTAGAGATTTGTGAAAGACAAAGATGAAAGCAAGCAAATAAAACAGAGACCGTGGGCAAGTCCTTCAACTATATTCCGCCAGGGTCGGGGGTAAATGAAATAAATCACACTGTGATGCCCCATAAAGGAGTCCCACAGGAAAGAGTTTGCTTATGAAAGACACACATTCCCCCGAGAGAACATACATTCTGGCTGACCAGCTGAGTCACGTGGTGGGAGGGGGCTCTTTCTTCTCCACATCCCCTTCTCTGATGTCACGAATCTCTTCTTTCCTGGGAGAATTAATTAGCATTCATTGGGTGCAGTTGGCAAGGAGAAAGAAGGGCGCCGGAGCGTGTGTTGGAGAGCAGGGAGGAAGGGGCCCAGTGGGGAGCGAGTCCTTGTCCCCTCGGAGCCGCATTGACACTCGAGGCACAATCGGGCACAGAATGGCTGTTTTATAACTGGGATCCTCCGTGACGTATGGCTGCCTGCTCCTTGGCAGCTGTCTTTATGGACCAGTAGGCAGAGGGAAATTGACGCTGACGAGACTTTTGCATCTTGGAAGGCACTGTAATCTACTGTAGTGAAGAACAGAACCTCTCAATCACGCAAGTGTAAATAAGAGACGGAGGGGAGTCCGAAGAAAAGGAAGAGGAGGGGAAAAAGTGTGTGCTGGGGGAGCGGGGAAAAGCATTTTTGGTGGATGGTATGAAGCCAGCCATGGAAACTGCAGCCGAGGAAAATACTGAACAAAGCCAAGAGAGAAAAGGTACCCAGCGCTCTGACAATAGCCTGTTTAAAGCTTTTCACTGGGGGTGCTTAAAAAGGGGTAGCCTGGTTTTGTGTCTCTTGTAAAATAGCTCAGAAGTAATCCCTATGGCACAGTCTTGCTTTCAGGGTGGCTTTTTTCTGTGGGCTGATGTTAAATTAATAGAGCAGCCTCTCTGCAATCCATTCCTGTTCCAAATCTTCCTACCGAACGTGGTATTTCACGGAAGGGTGTCTGCAGTTTGTCATCTTAGTACCTGGATGGGGGAAACTGTCTCTTTTTTTTAATAGAATGTCATGACTTAAGTTCTGTATGTTATATTCCAGGGACATGGGATGCTTTGTTTTCTGCTCATGCCAAGGAGAGGCACACATAGTGATGATTATGCTTTGCTTCTGCGAATGCTGTGGCGATTTGGACATTCTCTCATCTTCTTATTAAATAGACTTGCAATTTCTGTGTATCTGGCCCTGACTATGACATGTAATAAGTATTTAAGTTGGAGCTTGAGAGAAGGGACATCAGCTCTGTCACCTAGTGCTGATAGAAGCAGGGACGGGGTGG
>NW_024340697.1:1539890-1541663 GCF_902729225.1 Pteropus medius
AGAGAATGTTTGTGAAGCTGAGGAACAGAGATGAAAGTTTAAAGCTTCATGATGATCAGAGATGAAGTTTGTGGGTGTAATTGTTTAATGGCATTGTAAGGAAGGCTATCCAAGTTGACAGCAGTTTGTTTTTTTTTTTCCTTAAAATAGATGACTTTGTTTAACACACTCTTTTTATTAATGCGGTGTTTGCCAATGTCAGATGACACCATTTTGGTCTCTGTAAAAACATACCTTTCTTTTTTGTCTCCAAAAGCAAGCAAAAGGCATAAAGCCAATGTAAAATCCTTACTACACACTTGTATATCTCGTCATCATTTAATCTTATGGACCGCTATTATTTTATGTTAATTAATATTATTTAATACCAAATCCACAGGCCGCCACTACATCGCTTGAACATCTGTGTATGAAAACTCATTAGCTACGTATGGTTTTAGAGACAGAGTTAGAAGCAAAAGATAATCCCCGGAAGAACTTTAAAAATTACCGAAATTCATAAAAACTAACTATTTCGTAAGGAATTCAAAAATGCCAAGTTACGAGCTTGAGTGAGAATATGGGCCTGCGAGTGCCTTTTTGCTGCATTGACTGGGGTTGTGATTGCTCTGTGACCTACCCAAAGGGTGGTATCTCAGCTACTCTTCCGTAGACAGAGCAAGTTCATAACTGCACAAGTGAAAACTCACACAAGTGTCACCTTCGTAGTGTTCTCAGTTTGCTCACCCGTTGTCATTCAAGTCCCACGCATAGGCATAAAATGATAATCGCATGTTTCTGCATGCTTGTCACTCCAAGATTCCTTCAGATTTCAGTTTCAATACAAAATAAATGTTTACTTCATTGAAATGATCATTTAAAAATTTGACACAGAGAATGCATTATCTAGTTCTTGAGCTGGTGGGTCTGTTCTTTTATTTTTATTTTTTTAAAGACTTTTAGCAAGGGATTTAATTTACCAAATTTAATCCTATCTATTTTGTCGCTTCCCATAGTTTTTTATGCACATATATTTTTCCCCCTCTGTTCCTTCTTTTGCTCTCAATAGTTAGCACTAGGGACGATATCTGCCTCTTAATCTGGGCTATTACTGCCCAATGGCTGGTGCCCGGTAGCTTCTGAATTAGTAGCTTCGGATAATTACCACAATGTCATTAAGAAATAAATTAAATTTAACTTTATAAACTGACCTTCAACTTTTCTAGTTGGTGTCACTCTTCCTGAGAGTTTGGGCAAGACAAAGAGAGATGTTTCTTTAAATGAAATCTGAATGACTTTGTTCCTATTTTAAATAAAAATAAGCCCTTAAGAAAAAAGAAAGCAAATGTGTTTTTGAAACAGTCTCATAGCTTTTGTCACAGAAAACTACTGGATGATCAAAATTCACAAGAAGTATTTAGTAGTTATTCAGGAATTTTTAAGGAAAGCAATCAGGTTTTCTCGGATGGGTATAAGAAATGCCAAATTATTACAAATGACCGTTTTTAAATTGGAAGCATTAAATTAAATCAAAGTGTGAGGATCGAGTAAGCAGATTCATTGAAGTGGAGTAAGTGAAGGAAATGAGTAAGACAGAATCAAAGGAAATAGATCATGAGACTCAATAATAAAGAATGGAGAGTTAGGTTTCTATTTATTTCTGTGGAGTATTACTTGATGTCAATTCATTTGTGAAAACCAGTGCATCTGGAATTGCTGGGAGTGCTGAATCACGGGGTAGAAAAACAATCGAATCAACTGCTCTGTTGCATGAAAAAAAAAAAACAAAAAAAA
>NW_024340697.1:1553037-1587590 GCF_902729225.1 Pteropus medius
TTTTTAGGGTACAATTATATATTATATAATTATATATATATAAAGTGGCCTCTTCGATAAATTTTGACATTCGTATGTGCCCACGTAAGATGGCGACATGTCCATCAATCCCAAAGTTTCCCTGGTCCCTCTGTAAGCCCTCCCTCTCACCTGCCCTCTCCAAGTGACCACTGATTTGCTTTCTGTGTCTCTGTATTCGTTTACATTTTCTAGAACGACCCTTATGAAGATTTGTTCACATAAATCCTCTCACTGTTTCTGACCTATGAAATGTTGGGTGATGATGGCTGCTTAATAGCTCCAAGCTTTGTCTGATTTTCATCCTTCCTTCCTGCCTCCACTGACCACACCATATGCACTTTGAATAAAACAAAAAGACCTATTCTGCTACCACCTACAGTGGAAGAGTTTAGTTTGCACCCACTCCAATCCGGCCTACACCCCAGTGCCAGATTAACCTCTTAAAAGCATACCTTGGATCATGTTGCTTACCTGCTCACAAACCTTCCCTGTCTCCTCACTGCCTGCCAAATGCAGCCCACAAGGCCACAGACTCCACCCGCCTTTCTGGCTTCTCTCCCGACACTGCCCTGGCATCCTTGATGAACTCGGCCACACCCTGCATTCTCCCCATGTGCCCCTCACCACGTTGGTCCTGCGCTCCTTCCCTGATGCCGTTCCATAGGCCCTAGCCATGGGATCCTTCTGTTCTTCAAGGCCTGTCTCCACTATGGCCACCATACACCCTTTCTTAGCTCCTCGTACTAGGCCAAGGCGATCTGTCCCTGTCTCACTCCCCACGTCCCTGAGTCATCTCTTTATTCTACTTTGATGATTTCTTATGTTTTTCTGTCCCTTGCCTCACTCCAAAGTGTCAATACTGGAAGGGCAAACCAAACCCCTGCAGCTCCAGCACAGTGCCTCGCGTAGAGCAGCAGTTCAACAAACACTCCTTGAATTCAGTGAAATCCAGGAAAGCATAGACACTATCGCCCAGATGGTCAAGGGGGTTGAGTGCTGCCAAAGCTTGATAATGTAGATAGTTCTCAAATTTCTTGAACACCCTATGGATTTCCATGCTCTTAAAATCTGTGTCATCTGAACTTAGAGCTAGCTTCTCCTACTCACCATCGGTTTCCCTGATTCTTTGCTCCCCCATTTCACTAGGCTAAGAACACACACACACATGGTCTTTAGGAAAACCAAAGCCAGTTTCCACAAAGGCAAAGGAAGAAATTAATGAGTGTCTATTTCTTGAATTTGTTTATTCTTACCAGGTGAACATTATCTTTACTTTTATATAATTGCTTATCGTCTACTGCTCATGCCATATTGCAGATGTTTGAAGCTAATCTATTTTAAGATTTTAATCTACTTAATAGATTTCAGGACGAGCTTTTTAAAAGGATCTGCTGAAAAGCAATTCCTTTGATATTATTAAAAAGAGTTTCAGCATTTTAGCATTATATAGTTGAACTTTTACATCAACTACTCTAAGAAGCTCAAGGGAGAACTGAGAAGCAACCTATCTAATAATTTAAGTGATTTCTCACTTAGCTCTTTCACAGGAATCCCCCGTAACTTCACGATACCTTCTTAATGCGCTGTACCCATGGTTCACAGACTTTTAGGAGATAAGTCCCTTTATACTCTTAAACATAATTGAAGACCCCAAAAAGCTTTGGCTTATGTGGGTTGTGTGTGTAAATCTTTTCTGTATTAGAAATTACCACTGAGAAATTTGTTATTAAAAATGCTTATTATTTATTCAAAATAATGATAAACCCATTACATGTTAACATAAATAATATTTAGGAAAGATAGCTTCAGTGAGAAGAATAGTACTGTTTTACATTTTTGCAAATCTCCTTACTATCTGGCTTAATATTAGACAGCTGGATTCTTACATTTGCCTCTACATGCATTCAAAGGCTTCTTGGGACATCTAGTTTGGGTTGAAGTATATGAAGAAAACTCAGGGTCTCACAGATATGTACTTGGAGAAGGGAGGAATGTTTAAATGGCCTTTTCATATATTTGTACTCTATTCTATTAAAATCTCTTGCTCTATCTTGGCTCTGTATTCAAGAATGATTTTGTAACATTACACATTGGTCATTTGAAAAAATCGATTCTCTGAGTTGTGCAGATCTTTCAAATATGGACACATTTCATTGTACCAGATCGAAAAAGTGGCATTTGTTCATACTACCACCAATTGCATCAAGAAGCCTTTCAAGTGTTGGGAAGCAGTCATGTTCACTATGGTAGGTACGAGTTTTCCAAAACTGATTGGCAAAAGATACTATCAATTGTTTCCTTTGACGTGACATGCTCATTTGGGTCATTTTGTGCAAATTTCTGTCAGATACTCAAGTCTCAATCATTGTAACTTGTCAGCTATTTCAAGAAAAAATGGTGTGCCACAGACACGCGCGCACACACACACACACACACACACACACAAAAGATGCTAGTTCAGCTCGTAACTCAATCACACAAGAACTTTGCCTCCAGACAACCATCACATTTTAATACCCACCAGAAGTGCTTTCTGCATCCTTCCCATTTCATCGCACAGATTTTTGAAAAGGTATATACTTGGGTTCAGATCTAATGACATTCATCATTTTTTTCCTGCATCCGGGACATTTTTAAGTGAAACTGTTCATTTTGTTTTTATCTTTGTTACTGTGAGTACATGGTGGTGAAGAATGCACTGCTGATTAGTACCCTTTGGTGCCACTGCCTGATTCGCGCTAAGCTAAGCCATCAGCACTTTTACTGTGCAAATGTCAACACAGTGAATTCAATAACATCTTAGTGCTATTATAAAAAGTTTGAGCCTCGCAGACCTCCTAAAAGAGTCTCAGGGTCTTCCAGGGCTGCACAGACCCCCCTTTAAGAGCCACTGTTTTCTGCCCTTGTGGCTCGGTGCGGGGCCAGTGGACTGGCAGAATGGAATCACTGCCAGGCAGCTGGTAAGACATGCCCAGTCCTCTTCCCAGACCTGCCTAAATACGAATCTGCACTTTCACGAGATCCCCAGGGGATTTATCTGCACATTAAAATTTGAGAAGCCCTACTGTTCTAACAGGGATCCTGGAAAGGGCCAGGTGGTAAATATCTGTGGAAACCAGTCACCTCTGCCTTGGAAGCTTGCAAATAGCCACACACAGTAGATGAATGAGTGTGGCCGTGTTCCAATAAAACTTTATTTATGGACACAGACATTTGAATTTCATATACTTTTCATATGTCATGAAATATTCTTCTTTAAGGGTTATTTTTGAAAATCATTGAGAAACATAAAAAAAGCATTCTTGGCCATACTCGTTCTCCAACCTGGGTGCTCATTGAAATCACCTGAAGAGCTTTGTTTTTAAAATAGCAAACCCTCTAATTCCTGAGTCCCGCCCCCGGAAATTGAGATTTAGTTGGTCTGTGGTGAAGTCTGGGCGTCGGGACTTTCAGACGCTCTGCAGATAATTCTAATGTGCAGCAAAATTTGAGAACTTCTGCTGTACAATATTTTTTAAAGTAAACTTTATTTTCAGCAACTTGTTTTAACCGTCAAATTCAACAGTAACATCAGGTATCTCTGCCAGGATTGTACATTGTAACCTTAGAGCGAGGGGTTTCTCGCCCTTCGTGCTGGTGACATCCACATCCCATCCTTCTTTGTCTTGGGGAGGGGGCAAAGGAGGGGCTGTCCTGTCCTGTACTCTGTCAGGTAATTAGCTGCATTGCCCTCCCCGTTGTGGTGACTGAAAATACTTCCCCACATCCTGCCCAATGTCACCAGGGGCGGGGGGGGGGTGGGGCTGGGCAAAATCGTCCCCAGTTGAAAACCACCGGTCTAAACCCTGCGTACTTATCTCTGCATGCGGCCTCAGGGATTCTCCATCTCACCACTAGTGACATTTGGGGTCAGATGCTTGTTGGGATGTCCTGTGCACTATAGGGTGTTTACCAGCATCCCTGGGGTCAGTAGCACCCCCTCCCCCAGTTGTAATGACCAAAAATATTTCGGACATTGCAGAATGTCCCCTGGAGGCACAGTCACCCCCTGTCTAGAACCACTGCTTGGGCCATCTCAGAATCAGAGAGGTCTCTGTCGCTGACATTCACTTTTGCTTCTTTTAAGTAGAATTCTCTCTGCCTCCATTTTCCTGATGCTGGCTGTTTCTGAGTTGCAAACCTTGGTTGTTCTCTTTTTCTTTTTAATTCTGCGGCTCATTAAGAATCAGTAAAGTAGCAAGGAAGGCCATGCGTAGAGCATGGTGTGTGTGTGAGAGCGTGGAGTGTGTGACGTTCGTTCCCTGGGGAAGAATCTGTGCCTTGTTCCCACTGGCCCTCCTTCTGAGCCAGCATTAAATCTGCAGCCAGGGTCACAGACAACTCGGGGCAAATCACTGGGCCGTTATGAACTCACAGCCATGGCAACGGCCATCCGCAAGCTGGAGGACAAAACGCGTTTTATTCTGTTGTTCTGCACCAAAGGTTCTAGAGATGCTGGAGACAAAATGGCCATTGAGAGTTAGAGGCATCGATGCGTACTTTTTCTCCCTACTATGTGGTTTATATTTAAACTGTCTTAGACTAATAATGCACATCGGAGTTTTTGTGTGAATCAACACCTAAAATTGAAAAATTCTCTTTAGTCGCAGAGACCCGCTAAGTGAAGGCTTAAGACATTGTTAACCTAAGAGTTTTTGGGGGTTTAATAAATAAGAGGTATTGAGAATTACTAGTAAAATATGCTAGAAGACCTGGCCTTGATTTTTTTTTTTTTACTTGAGTAGATCATAGTCATCATCAAAAACAAACAAACAAACAAAGGCTTTCCTCGCCTTTTCTGGTTCATGTTAACCAATGTTGTCCTTGCTGGTGTGAAGCTGGGGAAAACCTGAGTGTGGATTTATAGGCGTCTCCAAGAAAAGCACTGACCAACCTTCGGTAGCATTAACTTGTAGCAGTGTGGGGCTCTGCCGATGCTGAACCCCACCTCCACACTTACAAACATCAGCCTCGCCTGCAACTTCTCATACTGGGGACAGCCTGAATCACAGATCCAGTTCCTTTGTCTGTATAAGCACACTCAGCACCATGGTGCGGTGGGATGGGGGAATCAATCTGTTTTCCCAGACCCCGTCTGTGGTGTGGCACTAAAGCATCTTTGTCAAAAATTCTGAGGTTAACAGTACTTGCTTGGCTCAGAAAAAGCACTCTAGTTGCAGTCTTTTCAAGACAGCTGAACAACTTGGAACATTTTGTTTTCTGCGTCGCTGCCCCTGGAACTTGCCATTTGATTGCAAGTGGCTAGAGTTATGGCCAAGCCCAGCGGGCCACCTCTTAAGGGGAAAACATCAAATATGGTTGAACACAAACCGGACACTTCAGGTAGGCTTGGGACAGCACTCCTGAGACTGGGAAGATGGGACCGCCGACTAGAGGTGGGCTTCTCGAACTTTCCTGTGCGCCAAATCACCTGAGGGGCTTGTGAAAATGCAGGTTCTGATTCAGCTGGTGTGAGGTAGGGCCTGAGAGTCTGCATTTCCAAGCTCCCTGCTAAAGCTGATGCTGCTAGTCCAGGGACCATGCTTTGCAAAGCAAAGGGTCTAAAGCACTTTCAACTGATAAATGGTCCACTCATATCTTTTCTTGACCTCTGGAAGTTTTCATTGCTGTCCAGCGGAAGCTGACAGTATCCATGTTTAGCTCTTTTGAGCTATAGACCCACTTGTCCAATCTCCTACTAGAAATCCTCCCTTAAGATGACATCCAATCACCTCAAATTCAACACATCTAAAACGAAACTCAACATCTTTGTCCTCAAAGCCTCTTGTGGTCAACCCTCGCTCAGGGAACAACACAATATCCATCCGGTTATTTGTGCCAGACATTGAGGAGTCGTCCTTGGTACTCACCAGTCCACCCCCACGCCATGATCAAATCCACCCCAAGTTGTGCCCATCTGACATCTTTATCATCTCTCAGACCTAACAGTTTCTTTAGTCTCCACCGCCTTTGCCCTGGTCGAAGCTCTTGTCATCTTTCATCTGAATCATTACACTGGGTTCCTACTGGTCTCTGCTTCCACTTCGTTCCCATCACATCAGCCCCAGTGATCTTTACAACTCCAGTCTGGTCCCCGTGGTGAAAAATGCTCAGTGACTTCACATGATTCTGAGGATCCTTAAGGTGCCCTAGAAAGCCCTAAGTGGTCGAGCTCCAATAGACCCGCCCCACTCCCCCCCGCCTAACTTTGCCTACCCGGTGGCGTGCATATTCTCTGTGTTCTGGCTTCTTTCATGCCTGGGGAAGCTCCCTGCTCTTTTCCACCATAGAGCTTTTGTTCCTTCTGTTCCTGGAACCCCCTCTGTAACCCATCCTTCTCTCCTTTTACCTAGTGGACTCAAATTCTTCCTTCAT
The DNA here is from genome assembly GCF_902729225.1 of Pteropus medius. NCBI lineage: Eukaryota > Metazoa > Chordata > Mammalia > Chiroptera > Pteropodidae > Pteropus > Pteropus medius. Next base: position 1,559,473 of record NW_024340697.1, read on the forward strand.
ATTTAAACTCTAGAAGGCGTTCCTGTCCTCCTCCCCCCGCAGTACCCTAAGTAAGTCCCCATTGTTTGCTCCCCTGGCGCTTCTGATCTTAAAACCATTTGGTTAATGTCTGTTTCCCCCATAGACTATAAACTCCATTAGACGATAGGCTATGCCTACCGTAGCTCACCATTGAGTCTCCATTGCCCAGCCCAGTGCTTGAGACATCGAATGTTCACTAATTGAATGAAATGGAAGGGGTGAATGGACAGCTGCTCCCTCCTTCCCAATGCTGTCATCCTCACCCATATCTGTTACCCTGCTTAAATGACAGCTTCAATTAAAGAAGACCTTTAAGAGACCCCAATTCCCGAGGTGTTGATACAGCAAGGTTATGGGTAGAGTTTCTCTTGTTTGAGTGAGGGCTGAGCTGTATCTTCAGGTGAACTTGTGCTAACTGTTTCTTTGAAATGTTATAGGTCATCTAATATTGGTTCTTTTAAGTATTTTAATAACTGACTCATTAGCCATGTCTAATGTCTCGAAGACCATTGTTTTGTGCAGTTTTTAGTTGTTTCAGGCAGGAGAATATATTTGGTCCCTGATACTCCATTTTGGCCAGAAGCCAGGAATTGTTTTATGGAGTTTCTGATTCAGTTGTTCTGGGGAGAGACCCAAGAATTTGCATTTTTAATATGTTCATAGGTGATGCTGATGCTGCTGGTCCTGGTATCACACTCTATCAGTGCTTCTGGATATGAGACTGCAAACTTTTTCTGTACATAGCAACTATTTCAGGCTTTGTAAATCATATGCTCTCTGTCACAGCTACTCAACTCTGCCGCTGTAGGGAAAAATCGCCACAGACAATTTGTAAATGAATGAGTGTAAGTTGTGTTTTAATAAAACTTTATTTACAAAAATACAAGGTGACTCCTGGTTTAGGAGAACTGGGCTGTTGACCCTGCGATAGATACTGTAGTGGGTAATAGCTACTCTGTTTCAGAGTGAAGGGCAAGTCATTAATTCTAGGACTTGGCTAGTCCCTTTATATAGAGTTTGACGGTTGCTGTATTTAGGATGATATGGTAGGCAAGGAGATGTCTGCCTTTTCAGGCTGTATTTCTAACACTGTAAAATAAAACAGAATACTAATATGGACATACAAACAAACAAACAAACAAACACAAAGCCCTCTTGCCTCCTCCCACATAAATACACCCAGAACTGACTCCATAATTTGCAGGCCCAGTGTAAAATGAAAAATCAGACACCCTTGTTCAAAAATTAAGAATTTCAAGATGGTAGTGGTAGAGCACTAAATCAAACACAGGGCCCTCGAGACTGCACAGGGCATCCTGAACACACATCATCATGGCCTCCACCAGCACCTCTGCCACGTACATATCTACATGTTTTTCAAATCAGAAATGCTATTTATGTGAGGACATTAACAGTATAGATATCCACTTTGTACAACAGTTCGAGTTTCTCTGAGATAAGTGTGTGGTATGCGACCAAACTGTCCAGTGTTCAAAGATACCTTACACACTGCAGATAGAGGTAACTTCTAGACTGACATAAAAGGTACAGTGGGGTGTAATCCATTTACAGATGGTTGCAGATCCACCGCACATACAATTTTAGCCCTGCGGGTAACTGGTCAGCCAAGCTAGAGTAAATGATGTACCCAGCTGTATCATTTCCTATAAACTTTTCCCATGTTGATTCCACAAGCTTCTACTCACATTGGCCAGCAGGGTCCATAAGAGCTTTATCTGTGCACGTGGGACAACGGTGACCAATATGACTTCTGTAGGAGCCAGAGTTTCTATTAGCCACAAGTAAAACCATCTGCCGAAAACATAAGCGCACTGGCATCTGCTGAGAGACTATGATTCATTGAAGTGATCCCCAAAATTCTTCAGTCCCTGGTTTTCCCTGCTGTTATAAAACCAGACCCACAGCATGGGACATAGAGTCCTTGAGAAAGATAAATTGGAGGGAAACTTTAGCCTTGATCTAGTGGTGAATTTGGGACTGAAAAGCAGCGTTCTAACCCACTTGTCTTTTTGCGTCGGAGCGGCTGTGCTATTTCCTTTGAAAGAAGCAGGATGCTACAACCCTTTGGATGAAAGATTGTTTTGAAGCGGCAACTGTGGATGAGTTATATTGTTAAAGGACAAGTGTGCTGTGCTGTGACACCAAACCTAACTCCAAATGCTGAGAAAGGATGTGGGTTACAAAAATATTCAGAAATAAATGAGCATTTTATCAGATTATATGTCAGTGTCACCACGTCAGTTGCTTATGTATTCTGCATCCGAAGTCTGTCTACAGAAAGCTTTTCCTAAGCCCTCTCCCATGGGAATTATATTCCCTCCCGTTCTCTTTCTCCTTCCTTGCCCACCATCCACTGGCTCTCCAGCAGTATCTTGGCCCTCATCGTGCTGTACCATAATAATTACGTTATGTGTCTGTCTGCAGCATCACACTGATCTCCTTGAAGGCAAAGAAGAGGTCTGATTTCCTAGATGTATCGCTGGTGCCAAGCACAGTGCTTAGCACCCAGTAGATCTTCAGAAAATACTGAATTAACTTAATGAAACCCAAAGTAAAACTCAGAACCCAGTTCATGTCACAGAAAGTCAAATAAGTGGCAGGTCGAACTGTGTCTTCCAAAGCAATGTTCTATGATGATAGAATGTTTTATATCTGCTCTGTCCCAGATGGTGGCCACCAGCACATGGCTGTTGAGCATGTGAAATATGGCTAGTCCGACTGAGGAACTGAATTTTTATTTTATTTTATTTTATTTTATTTTATTTTATTTTATTTTATTTTATTTTAAGTAGCCACATGAGCTAGTGGCTACCATATTAAACAGCATCGTCTCAAGGCCACACATCTCTACCCAATAAGGCCCAGCTATAACTGCCAGGGAAACAGCCACTCATCTTGTTCCTTACATCATCATAGAGACTAAGGATGAGGGATGAGGGAGGTCGTAAATGATATAACACATACAGGTCTATTTTGTTTTTATGTAATAGGACACATCCGGGCTGGGGATTTAAGTTTCTCTTAGTTTGAGAGCCTGGAAAGAACTTGAACTTTTAGTTACATCCCTCTCACTTCCACCCCCAGAAAGTCATATGACAAAATCAGATTGAACTCCATCATTCTTGTTCACAAATCTCAGGTGCCTGAAGCTTTGGAAGATACTGACTTGCTGTGAACTTGAACTGTATTGTGTACTGGGTCTTTATGTAGTTTTATAAATCCACTTCAGAGAGGTTGGTCTTAATGAACACAGCTTGTCACCTTCTGAAATAAAAGGAAGCATGCTGTCTTATGAAATCCTAACATTTTTTATTTTCCAAGGAATTAAAGAGAAATCTGATAATGAGAGTTCACAGTCAACTCTTGCATTAGGTTGAAGCAAAAGCTAGTTTAGAATGGGATGCTCATCAAAACGGAAAAGCCCGCCTCCGGTGTTTTACACTGGGTAGTCATTCCCTGTCTACTGTAAAGACCGCTTGGGGAAAAGAAATGTAGCTTAATGTGCTTGCCTTGAAGTAATGAACTGCCCGTGATTGCTATGAGACCTCATAATGCAGGCAGAGTTTGATTTCCCTGACAAGCTATTTACTTAAGGGTCTGGATAACAGAACCAGAGATGGGAGGTCGGGAGGTAGTGACATTATCCTGAGGCCAGCACTGCTCTACTGAAACTAAATGTCTCCGAATGGAAAATGGTACCCGCCTCTGCCCGTGGATGTCTTAAGTAAAAGGTTATTTTAAAAAATGGATAAAAGTCTTATCCTTCTCAAGGTGAAGAGTGAATTGTGGCCCTCTCTCCTTCATTTCACTTCATGGATGCTCATTTTGTCTTTTTTTTTTTCCCTTCTGTTCCTTTTCCTTCTTCAAGTACTTAAATGCCACCCACCAGTTCTGGGTTCTTACTCTGAAGGTGTGTGTCGGGGGAGGGGGGCAGATGGAAGCCGGGGAGGAGGAGGACTGTGAATAAACTGCTTGCGCTGCCTGGCTGGGGGACATTTTTATCACAAAGTTGAGGTAATTTCTGATACTGACATGAATGAAACTTGAGTGGACCCACTTGAGTGGCTCTTGGTGACTTTGTATGTCTAGGGACCAAAATACCCATCACCTTACCAAATTATCACGTTGATATTTTTCTGAACGCAGCAACAGTATAATTACTGTGTTTGATTCTTCTGGTTGCCCAAGAGGTAAAGGCTCGGGCAAAGCCAATGGCTGCTACAGAGTCACTTAAAACCCCCGAAGGTTGAGGTCGGGGGGAACTTGCTGGCCGCTTTTCATAGAACTGTGGCTTCACTGCTTGCTGTCCCCTCTTTTGAGTGTTAGTGGAATGATTGCTCCTCATCGTCACTTGAGCGGGTCCCCCCACCAGCCCCGGGTCAGTTGGGAAGCTGCAGAATTGTGACTTACTCCATAACTATTTGTCAGTTGGCTTCTCTGCTACTCACCCCGAGCATATTAAGCTACATTCCCTCTCGGAGCCCCAGGGTCCTCACCCACAGAATAGGAGATGATGACAGCAACCCCAGTGGCCCTCATGCTGTTCAGCGAGTAAGCATAGAGCATGAGAGGGGAGGTGGAGACAGACGGCCTACTCTGCTCATGTGTGGTGCTCATGAAGGCCAGAGACATCTTGGCCATAACAGCTGTGTTTTCTCTCCTTTGGGTCCAGGCTGCTTCGAATGCTGCATCAAGTGTCTGGGAGGAGTCCCCTATGCCTCTCTGGTGGCCACCATCCTCTGCTTCTCTGGAGTCGCCTTGTTCTGTGGCTGCGGACATGTGGCTCTCGCGGGCACCGTGGCGATTCTTGAACAACACTTCTCCACCAACACTAGTGACCACGCCTTGCTGAGTGAGGTGTAAGTAGCTACTTCCCTTTAAAAATGTATTTAGAATGCAACCATCCCGTGATGTTTTCAAAAGGTATACAGCTGATGCTTTTCATTAAAGCTTGCTATATACAGAAAGAAAAAGGTCCAGGAGAGAGGGAAATAGACAGAGCCAAGAATGCAGTGGGCGTTTGCCCCTCCCCTGCTGGGTAATTTGGGACTGCACATCTCACCCAGGGGAATAGGAATGGCAAGATGCACACCGAGGACACTCTGCACACTGTAGCCGTAGACATGGGGGACCAAGGCAAGGCGATATAGGTTGATGTTGCCAATTATCACACCAGAGAGTTTTCATGGTTCCCGAGTAACAGGCGCCCTCCAGTGTTCTCACAGGAAATGACCTGTGGTTCCTCCTCCCTGGAATGATAGGAACCCTGGTGAGGACTTAGCCTAACTTGAAGTCTCTAGGAGCAGGCCCTTGGCATTTAGTGATCAGGCAGAAGAACAAGCCCCAGAGTGTCTTCCAATATAGAAAAGGGGAAGTTTAAGGGTGGAGCCCGAAATCTCTGTCTTAGCATTCTGGAATCATTCTCATTGGAATCTGAACAACTCATGCTCGGATTCTCATAACTGTGCAAACTCAGCAACAGTGTATTTATTTCTTTCATGTCTTTTCCCCTTTCTCCATCGCCTTCAGTGTTTTTTCCTTGACTCCCAAAGTCTCACGGTGTTGAGGTTTCTTGTGAGTATAAGAAACTTCTCCACCAGACTGAGAAAGGCATGAATTTTTATGGAATAATAGAATCACGTTGGAAGAATCTTGAGGGAATTTTAGTCTTTATCTTTTTTTTCATCAATGACATTCAAAGAAATGAGCAGGGCAGGGGGTGCTTTAAGGACAATCAAGCAGGACAAGGCACTCATCGAGCACAACTACATGCAAAGAAGACCAAGAAATATTTACCACGACTGAGCCTGGGAAAGGTGTGTTGATTTAATCAGCTAGTGAGCTCGGTAAGTGGCTCTCAAACTTCCAGGAATCTTGAAAAATTCCCCACGCTCACGCTTCACCCAGACCAATTAAGTCTGGGGATAGCAGCCAGGTACCGGTATTTTTTAAAGCTCCGCAGGTGGTTCCAATGGGCAGCTGAAGGTTGAAGAACAGTCACAGGGGTTCCCGTGAGCCTTCATACGATAAAATCAGTTGTGAGTTAACATTTCGTATCAAACCTACTTGACATATTATCACTTGTGTAGTGAGGCTCTCAATGCACACAACACCTGCCCAAGTTACTCCTTGGGCAAAAAAGCACTGAGTACTAACTTAGGGGTTTTAGCAGAATAACATGAACCACTGATTAGTGGTTGGGAGACATTCGATATGGCAGAAGGAGCATGTTGTCCATTGGACCAGTTTAAATGCTGGCTGTGCCACTAACTCTGTATCCTCAATGCCTGTGTTTACTTATGTGCAGCATGAGGATTCTAACCCTCACGGCACAGGACTTGGCTAAGTATTAAAAGGTTATGACTGGGCCCCCAGCCCCGAAAGGAAACCCCTCCCTCGTCTGGGAAGGCTGTCCACCTCAACGGTGGGCTCGCCTTGGAAGAAAGGCCAGAATTGCGGGGCGGTGGCCAGGGGCGCCTGTCGGAATGCCCCGTGAGCCCACGGAAGCCATCGCCCTGTGTCCTCCCCCCAGAGGCTGAAAACGTGTTTACCACCCGCCGTGGATTAAACTTTTCAGGCTCTCTTCTTCCTTTCCACAGGATCCAACTGATGCAGTATGTCATCTATGGAATTGCATCCTTTTTCTTCTTATATGGGATCATTCTGTTGGCAGAAGGCTTTTACACCACGAGCGCAGTGAAAGAACTGCATGGAGAGTTTAAAACCACCGCCTGTGGCCGATGCATCAGTGGAATGGTGAGTGCGAATCTCGGCTTGTCCGATACACAACCAGAGCCACACCTCTATGTATTGCTTTGTATGTATTGCTCTGTAAAAGCTACGAGCTAATTGGGAGTGGATGGAGAGTCCACACCACAGATACAGGCAGATCTTACGGAGATCGCGGGTTCGGCTCCAGATCACCGCAGTCAAGCGAGAATAGTAGTAAAGCGAATTGGAATCTTTATGGTGGGGAAGCTCTTGCCTTCGATTTGTAAAAAAGACATCTGTGAAGCACTGTAAAGCCGAGGCATGCCTGTAGTGTTCTTACTAACGTAGAGTTAGGAATGTGAAAATACCTTCAATACATTAGCGATAATAACTGAAATGGAACATTTCCCTTATCAACATATAGGTATTAAGGGTATTGAAGACTTTTCAAATACAAAGTTCCCACTATGAAAGAAGATAACTTTCATACTGTCTCAGTGTTCCCCTTCATTTGTCTTTGAATATGGATCCTGGCCATAAAGACTTACATGTATCATGACAAACTGGCATAATCCTTCTGGAAGTAATTCCAAAGCACTTCTAGTAAGCAACTACCTGGGGACTTTGGTAGTCATTGAGGATGCAAAGATTAAAACACAGGCTCATGGCTTCAGGAAGCTTATAGTCTAAAGAGAGGCGTTAGCACACTCTGGCCCCTGGGCCAAATCCGGCCCGCTGTTTTTGTACAGCCCATGAGCTAAAAATTGCTGTATATCTTTAAATTGTGGGGGGGATAGACAAATGAATAACATGACTTGTGAAAATCATACGAAATTCAAGTTTCGATGACCATAAATAGTTTTATTGGCACCTAGCCACATCCAAGCGTTGACATATTGTCCATGTCCATGCTGAAACAACACAGCCGAGTGGTCGCGACAGAGACCGTAAGTGGCCTGCAGAGCCTAAACTGATCCCCATCTGGCCCTTTGCAGACAAGGCTTGCTGACCTCTGGTCTAAAGAGCTCATTAAAAGGTAGGGTTATAAAGTGCTGTATCACAGAGGGAAACTCAGAGTGGGGTTGAGAGGCTAGGAGGGAAGGGGCCTTTATAGAGTTTGATTTGGGTCACGTTGGATTTGAGTTTATAAAGGCCTGTTCACGCCGAAACACCTCCCAAGCATCTCTGTCAGTTTGGCATTAGAAGGAGTCGTCAGGTGTCAAGAAAACAGTTTGGAAGTAGACAGAGAAACGCTACCGCTGGGGAAGGAAGGCTAGGCTGGCGGGTGAAGGCGCTGGCCCTCCGTGGAGGGACACAGAGGCCCTGGACGGAAGGCTGCGGGATCCCTGCTGCGTGGGCCACACCCTGCGCTTTCTACCCCCTCCCCCCGGGAAGAAGGGATAGACACTGGCTTAAAACAGATGGAGAGCCTAGTGTTCATAAAAATCCTCTTAAAGGAGGCGCGTGCATTGTTGCGTACTTCTTTGTGACTAGGTGGGAGCCTGGGCACGAAGGGTCTGTGATACAGTGTATATCAAGTTTCTTAAGGTTGGCGCGATCCTTCCCTGGGTGCATGTGTCACTGACAGCTGCGCCTCCCAGGAGGGGACCTCGGGTCCTAGAGAAACTGTGCTGAGATACGCTGGCCCTGCTGCTTCTCTGTCTGGCCCTTAGTTCCTGCTAAGTTTCTGAGTCCTTAGCTAACAGCCTGGGAACTACAACAGAGATGTGTGCAAATGGCGGTAGGGCACAGGGACAGTGGTGCTGGCGCTGCACGCAGACCTGGGGAGGGCGTTGTGGCAGGCGGGGTGGAGGAAATTGCTCCATAGAAGATCCGAGAAGGGGAACCAACATGAGCAGGGGAGAGGCCCAGAAAACAGGGGTTGCTCCAGGGAGCCAGCGGTGCACCCCGGATGGAAGGGTGGAGCAAAGGAGGATGGAAGCGACACTGCTTGGGAGCGGGGACAGGAAAGGCCTTGCGTGCCAGGCCAGGAATAGACTTGGAAGACAAAGACGAGCAGAGACGGATACGATCATGCACATCGGAGCGAGACCTCCAAGTGACATGCAGGGAGGGTGGAGGGAGGGAGGACAGGTCAGCAAGAGGTGACGGCAAGGCTCATGCTAGGCAAAAGCGGAAGGCTGAAGTAGGCCCCAGTCGTGGACTGGAGGACGAGGGACAGATTCAAGGACTGTGGGCCAGACTCGGCATATGGAAGGGAGCACAGAGGAGGAAATGAGTGCCCAGCCTCTGGCTCGCCACGTGATGAGGCTGCCCGACAGGAGCGTGGGGAGTGAGGGGGACAGGATGGAGACCTGCTTTCTGTGTCATGTGTCAGGCTTGATGTGCCTGTGGCCGGTACCCAGCTGGAGTTATCTAGGGTGTCACAGAGACTTGGGCTGGGGTTTCTGGGAGCACTCTGGCCTGAGATGGCAGAGCTGTCTGTGTGATAGCAGGCATGAACAAGCTTACCCCAAGGCTTCTGGCCCAGCCCCCGTTGCTGGGGCACCCCGCAACACTTTCTGCCCCGCTTAAATGGATGTACTCCCAAATACACTTTCAAACTTCTTGAAAAAAACTTCAGTGCCTCTGTTTACCTTGGAGCAGGTGTTAACATCCGGGGAGTGGTATAGAATATGGGGAGCTGGTACAGGAGGCAGGGGGCGCTTCACCCGGAGCCGGTGGGAGGCTGCTGTGGGCTGCGGTGTGGGTGTGTGTGGGGGCCCCTGTGCCACCGTGCCGAGCTGGAAGACCCCTCCCCTCACACACATGTCTCTGACCTGTTATATAAGTTAGGTTTCATCTGAGAAAAAAATCTGTTCTAAAAAGTTGAAAAGCCAGTTGTGCAGCGAGACCTGGGCCGTCTTCATCCATGTCCTCACTGAGCACCTGTTCCCTGCTCGCTGCGGTTCTGATACGTTCAAGGGGAATCACTGAACAGACCCGCCTTTGAGTGCGCGAGGTGATGGGAAAGGTTGTCTGAGGTGAGGATAAATGAGCGCTGCCCACCACCAGGCCTTGCTCCGGCTGGTCCGTTATGGGCAGCCTCTGCCCGGACACTCACTACGGACGCAACTCTGAATGCTAGAGGCTGCCATGATGGGATGCCCCCACGGGCTCTCCCAACGGGACACTGGCTGCCCTCGTGGGCCCTGACCGCTGTGGGGAGGGAAGGCTCACCGAGCAAAGAAACAGCAGGCCTTTTTCCAGTCTTCGTAGTGTTATCAGAAAGTTTTCTTCTGACGGGCAAGAAAAAGAAACCCTAGTCTGGAGTAGCCCATCCATAAGCATTGGGGAGGAAGGGGCTGTGAAACTGTTGAAATTTGCTTCTTTGAATATCTTTAGAAATGCAGATGCTTCTAAAAGTATAACTGGCCTTGAGATAAACCAAAATGACTTGTTTCCGCAGTTTCCTGTGGTGACCAACAGGAAGTAGCCTGTCTGAGCCTGAGCCCCAGGCCAACCTGGCACAATCCAGGTATTTCCTGCAGTATGGAAAGTCAGATGGAACCTTCAGGTCCTCAGCATCAGCTTGAGAAAATAAAAGCCAAACTAGAATTTCAAAGCTTCACCCACATACTGTGTGGGTGCACATTCTGAAAATATAAATACCACAATGTTTTTGAAACAGCCTTTTAACGTTCTCTGAAAATTGGTAGTCAAGGCAGGTTAGGAAGAAACTGAAGCAATATGATTATATTCTTCCTGAAATCACCCATGGCAACGTGTGGGTGAACACGATGAAGATTTTTCCCTAAGCCAGGGCTTTGCTTGCAGGGCTGCTGTGAATCTTAAAGATGAAAAAACCTGGAGGGAAATAAGAATTTCATCAGATTTACTGCACATTAAGCTTGTGTTTAAGGCTATTTTAAACTCTTAATAAAGGTTCAAGCATCTAACACTTCATAATTTCACAGGATCATGAAACTAGGGAAATGCCTTTTGAGAAAGGGCTTCCTGTAGCAATTGCTATTATACCACCCATTTATTATGTAAAATAATGGAAATCTGGGAATATGAAGTTATAATTCATGTGACCTGTGAAACCATCCAGACACCAGCCCACGGTAAGTACAGAACTGATGTTTAGAAAGAAAGCCACGTGGGAGGTCCTATCACTAATTAGCTCTGTGACTTTGGACCAGAGAGATCACCTCCTGGGGTCTCAGGTCCCTGTTAAACTAGGGACCTAAAAAGTCCCTGAAGTGGCTTCCAGTAGTAAGTCTCGATTCTACAGCTCTAGAGAGTGTGACTATCCTGCCCCGGCCGCCAGCCCTCGATTTTCCTCTCCCTTGTCACTTTGCCTTGTCGCTATTGAGTCCATGCAGTGCTCTAAATTGAATGCATCCCTCAGTTCAGTACCAGGTCAGAAATCGAGAATCATTCCTCCCAGGGGATGCGCCTTAATGGGTTCAATGACAATTTTCTCTTTCTCATTTTTGGCTTAGTTCGTCTTCCTCACCTACGTGCTGGGCGTGGCCTGGCTGGGCGTGTTTGGTTTCTCTGCGGTGCCCGTGTTTATGTACTACAACATATGGTCAACCTGTGAAGTCATCAAGTCACCCCAGGCCAACGGGACAGCTGGTGTGGAACAGATCTGCGTGGATATACGGCAATACGGTATTTCCTTTTAATCCCCCGGATTAATTTTTACTCTCTTGTGCGTACTTCTTAGTTTTGCACACTTAGATTTTAGTTGTTACATGGCCATCTGTTTCATACATTCTTCTGTTGAAATACTGTATACGTTTTGCCCGAATACACTCTGTTTTCTGAACAGAAAGATCATTTAGGCTCTTAGTTGCTAAAAGGTGCCATTCAAAATTTTGTTATATTTTCAAGTTAGAAATGTAGTAAAAGAAACTTTATAATGCAGTTCAATCAGAAAAAAAGAAGTCTGGATGTCATCTATAAAAAGATGACATAGTTTTTCTTCAATTTCTTTTCCGTTTTGTACCATCCAACTTTCCATCCAAGATATGCACTATATAACCCAATTAATTCGTATGTCTGTTCGACTCTTGAAAGCAGGTCTTTTTGAAAAGACCAATTGTTGAAAGTTCATCTATACTGAAAAACACAATATAAGATCCAGATGTATTTTTAAAGTCATCACAATGGACTCTATAAAATGGCTGTTGGAAACACGTTCACACATATTTTCAAATGAACAAGATCCTCAATAGGCAGCTCAGGTTGGTTCATTCTGACAAGCCACAGATGGGGCCGTTGCTCCTCCTTCCTGTTCATTAATTTGACACTTGACTTTCCTGCTGAGTGAGAGAGGAGAGCATCCTAAGTAAGGAGTTTAATTAGTTCTTCTAGCCAAGATGGTAGGAAATCCTGTTCTTGGCAGAAATAATCAGGCGGGGGAAAGCTTTTCATTAGAATCGAAGAAGAAATAACTGTTCTTCCAGCGCTTTTCTAGAGAAATGACTATTTCATTTGTGCTGTTTGTTTTTCCTGTGTGGCTTATCACCAGCCTCTTACCTTACCACATCATAGGAAACGTGCCTAAAACTGCCCATCAGGCTAATAATCTCTTTTCATAAAGACCAAGGCTCAACCACACTGCTCTTTATAATGGATTGAAAACAGAGCCTAAAGTTGATTTTTAAAATATTTGTAAATGAATGTCTAAATGTATATCATTTCCCTATTAAATATTTTCACTAAAAATTTTCGGTTATCGGTATCACATCTCTTTATATCTATATTTGAAATCCCTGGTGTCACTGACAATTTAGGGACTTGTCATTTCCCATTCTCCTGAAGCATAAAGACTTCCTCTTGGCCCATGGCAAGGATGAAAGGAATAAGGAAATTTTTTTAAATCTTCCTTCCTTACCTCCTGAGAGAAGTATAATTTGAGTGTTTAATATTTAAGCACTCACCTGTGCATTCATGGCAAAAAGAGCAGCAGCCCACCTTGGGCGGTGTCACAGCGGGGGAGGAGGGGGGCATTGGGAGGGTCAGGGTCACTCGCAGGCAGAAAGCACAGACCGTGCTGGCTCCATCTGTGGTGAACAGTGTTTTCAATCCCAAACTATTTCCAATACATTTATAAAACTCAATAAACATGAATATAAAAGCAAAGACATACCAAATACAAGTCCAAATTACATAATATAAACATAAATCACTGTCAAATTGCCATGAAACTTTCTGAGCACAGACTCTCGACTTCGGCACTTATAGCAAACCACTAACAAAGACCTCAAGTGCAAGGCCGCAGACCAGGAAATTCACGGGGAAATGGATTTGACCTCAGCGTGTTGAAACGCTTTATGAGGGGGTCGTCCTGCAGCTGTCTAACTATAGTTCATAAATTCACATGAAGGAAAACCTAGCTTTGAAAAATCAATGTTTCCAGATACCAGCTCAACTAAACAGAGCATAATTTGCAAGCCAAAAAAAAAAAAAAATCAGGTTAAGTTTCTTACAGACTGCTTGACTTTGCTCTTGCCCTGTTGTCTAAATAGGACTTAACTAGTCTGAAAAGCCCATTCTGCAGAGGGCAGATGAAGAACGAAATAAATAGCTGTGTTGTAACTGGCACCCACAGCGCTGAGGGCGGTTGACTGTGGGGCACTGTAGTTTGCATGTGTCCCTAACATTCTATTGGGCTTCACTTCATAGGTATCATCCCTTGGAATGCTTTCCCGGGAAAAATATGTGGTTCTGCCCTGGAGAACATCTGCAACACAAATGAGGTAAAGCCCTCTCCTGCCAGAGATTTGCAGATTCTTCTCTTTCCCCTTCAAATGGTTTTTCAAAGTAGAACATCTGTCCCAGAATAAATGTAATTTTCATAGGTCTCCCTGAATTTATATATAAAGCAAATTTTTATAAATCAAGTCACAGATAAATCATTTATATTTCCAGAGTGATTTACTGTTATTCCTCATTCGCCCTTAGTTGGCACTAAATCCTAACACGCTCCAGTGTAAAATCTCTTGGCCCCAGAATATTTTTCGGGCATTGGTTTAAAACTGTTTATAAAATTCTTAAATGCACTAGTGGGAGCCACATATTTAAGAGAATCCTAATATGTGTTTGGAAAGCGATCGGTGACTGAAATAATCAGCCCCTACCAACCTGGCTGGTCAGCTTGGATACCCCCAGTGTGGACTGGCTCAGAGCAGGGGCTCCCAGCCTCGGCTGCAGCTTGCAACCATCGAGGAGCATTATGATATAGTCATGGTAAAGGCTCAGCCTCCAGATGCTCAGATTTAATTGCTCTAGGGGGCAGCCTGGGCATCTGAGAGTTTTCAAAGCTCCCCAGGTGATTCCAACGTGAGGCCAGCGTTGCCAGCTGGGCTTGCAGAAAACAGCTATAGAGGAAGATGACTCTGCCCACTGGAACAGGTGTAGGCCATTTCATTACACACGAAATGCTTACGTCGGTGCCCTCTTCTCTCCTAGTTCTACATGTCCTATCACCTATTCATTGTGGCCTGTGCAGGAGCTGGTGCCACCGTCATTGCCCTGGTGAGTAATGGCCCGAGGTCTAGCTCCCCGCTCCCAGCAGTCTCTATAATGACAGATTTCCCTTCCAGCAAACAGCCCTGGGACTCAAGGTTGATTAAATTTCACCTGTGTACACTTACCACATATCTAGATTGCAGGAAGTACTAGTTGGCTGTCTTGGCACCGGCTGCAGGTAATGTAAATCGGATTCTGGGGGAAGAAGAGAGGGTGCTAGTATCTTGAACACCTATTAACTAGGACTGGAAGATCGTGTTATTGCATATTTAGCCCTTACTGTCATGAATTCAGTCATGGACCCATGGTCACGTGAGGCATTGCCCATTTCTTTGTCAAGAAATCTCCATTTTTTCAAAAATGGAAATATGCATATATACATCCATACGTGTACAGTTGATCTTGTTCTGTGCAGTAGTTATGCTCTGTAAAGCCTCCAATGCCGAATTAACGAATACCAAGCCATTGCTCCTTGGGGAAACAGACGGCGAGGTTTCTGCGAGCCTCTGGTCACAACATTTTTTGTCAAACCAATCAATACATAACCTCGTTTTGTGTGTTTCTGTTCAAAGACACCAGATATAGTGTATCCTGCCGATTCACTAACACGAACTCGTGGGCAACAGCACTGAGACTCGCAGTGAATGCAGCTCATTTAGCACACACATTTTCTAAGGTACCTCAGTCTTCCTGCGCTTAAAAACACCAGAGAGCACTTCAATTAGCGAACATTTAAGGAGTAAAATCACAAAAATGCAAAAAACATGGCACTAAACAGGCTGCGTAAAGGACACTTGCTTACAGACTAAGAGCTGAAACAAGAAGGCAGTGTCATCTCGGTTGACTTCAGCTGGGAGACTTAGCTTTTTCACAAATGACCGTGAAGTTGCTGAGTATTGATTTGGGGGGTCACAAAGAAATTCTGGCACGTAGGCAAATTCGCAAATATGGAATCTGTGAATGAGAATCAACTGTATACATGCACACGAGTATATGTATGTATGTATGCATGTATGTATATATGTATGCATGTATGTACTTGCATATAGATATGCAATCTGGGAGGGCTTGGTTTGTGATTTCAAGAAATCTAAGACTGGTAGAACGAGGGGGACATCTGTTTCATCTGCTCTGAAAGAAGTCATTCGCAGGTTTTCCAGCCACTGACTTATTCCCTCCCATTACAGCCCATGAAAAGAAAGCTGTTACATCGCGGTGGTGGCCCACTCTCCAGGCTGCTGCCTGTTCTCTTGGCCACATAATAGGCAGGAGGAGGACAACTGCTGGGAAAGATGATGGGAAATATAGGGCATTTAGCTTCATCTCTCCATTGCTGCTGACCCCAGCGCTCTATTCTGTCATTCTTTAAACATATCCAAGTCTTTTTAATAAACGTACTGAGGGCAGAGCCAAGGACTGATATTGTATATGTTAAATGAGAAAAAGTTTGTATGTGCTAGACTTGAAAATCTTCCACTGTGATTATAAATGGGGTAAAAAGGAACACCTTAGGCCGAGTTGGCACCCTGCCCCCCCCACCCCAAGTTTAGAAGTGTCATGGCACCGGCCCTCACTGCCTGTATCTTACTGTCCTGTTTTGTTCTCTTCCACCAGCTGATCTACATGATGGCTACTACATATAACTATGCGGTTTTGAAGTTTAAGAGTCGGGAAGATTGCTGCACTAAATTCTAAGTTGCATAAGGCCACTAAGGAGCTTTAGAGAGCTATACGATGTAGCATGAATATCACTGACACCCCAGACTAAAGCAGAGTCTAGGTTTCCGCAGTTTTGTACCAGTAATTTGTAAATAGCTTTAGTCGACTCATTTCGCATGGTAGATTAATAAGATGACTTACCGTACATGAATTACAAAATTATGAGATCTGGCTATTTCCACATATTGAAAAGGATTCAGTTATTTACTGACATTGGTGAGCACCCATTAAAAAATAATTTTCTTAAACTTTGAGCAGTATCTCTGAATGAAGTATTAAAACTTTGAAATACCTGCGTTTTCCGTTATTTTTGCTGGCTTGATAACCAAGTTGAAATGATGAAAATGAAAACAAGTGAAGATGAAATGGAAGAGAACCAGCTTAATCTGGATTTTTGTCAGACTCCTGGAAAATATTTTAAAAATAGATTCTAAATTTGATTTTTTTTTTATGATTACATGGTTCACCTCCAAATAAATGCCCCTCAAATAAGCCAGATGAAAATGTGAAGAAAAATAAAAGCCACCCATTAACACAGTCCTTCCTTTCAGAGCCCACAAAATTGATAACCTTCAATTGTTGTTTCGGTGAGTGGTAACTGATTCCTCAAAGCCAGTTCTCAAACTGCACGTAAGATTTTAATGGAAAGAGAAATTGTTCCTGGATCTGAAAGTCTCAAATATGTTGAGAAGGAAATATAAAATCTAAGGAAGTTGAGATGTAGATTTTGCAGGAAAGATGAGGAAAATAAACGGGAAAGGAGTGTTTACCACATCGACTGTAAAGAATAAGGAGTTTTATGTTTTGTGAAATGAAATAATGGCAGTTATAAAGTGGAAAATGTAGTTTCATTACTAAAAGTTTGTTAACACAGAGACTGCATGCTTTGCTTACAGTTCTTAAGTTTGGTTTTGACATTCACTTAATTTTACATGTTAAATACGTAGTTTTTTATTATTTACTCAAAATAAACATTGTTCACACTCTTAGGCCTTCAGGGGAATTAATTTTTTCCTCAGATAGGAAAGACCTTTGCACCACATTTATTTTTGAAATAACCACACAACGTGTTTCTGAACTTCTGCATTAGTTTTAAAAATTACTCTCAAAATGGTAAAAAAACACCCTCTTGTATTTTTTGCTTTTTCTTAACAATAACTTCGGCCATTTTTTCAAGTTCACTATGTTTGTATACTAACTTTTCTTCAGCCTTTTAATATTAAGCCTACCAGTAGAGCATGCTTTCAGTATCTGATGCCTCTGATCGCAGAATGAGTATTAATACAGAATAACCCTCTCCCCATTTACAGTAAAGATTGTCTAATCTGCCTAGCAGCTTGCTTTGCCTTCTGACATGCTCACTAGCCATCATGCTCACCCTTCTTTTCCAGATCCACTTCCTCATGATACTGTCTTCTAACTGGGCTTACTTAAAGGATGCAAGCAAAATGCAGGCTTACCAAGATATCAAAGCAAAGGAAGAACAGGAACTGCAAGATATCCAGTCTCGGTCAAAAGAACAACTCAATTCTTACACATAAATGTTTGCCAGAGTGCTTCAGCCGACGAATTTACAGCTCTGACAAATCATCAGAGAGCTGCCCTGCAGTGCAGATGTGTATCCCACCAAACAAACTAGTGTACAAGTACAAACACTTCACTGTCTGTCTCGAGCTGCCGGGATATATTTCTAGGAAAACCTTCCAGTAGGTAAATCTTTTGCTTTAGAACAGATATTGGAGGTTTTATGCTAGCCATTTTAAAAGGCAACACTTTGACAAAACGATTGTTCATCCTTTTGAAATTTGTGGCATGTTCATATTTATTGCTAGAGCAAGCCTACCAAGACAGGCAATGAGAATATGGCATACTCCTTGATAGGGACCTGTGATGTGCCGGCATCAAGGGATGTGACCATAAATTCATGTATGCCATCTGTCCTCAAATAAATGTATCTAAATAGGAAATAGAATGGAATTGGTGTGAATTTCCATTTCTGACAGCAGACATTTATTCAGCTGTGGCTCATCAAAGATAATATGATTCTCACAATTGACCAGGGCACATTAATTTCATAATCCAATCAGAAATCTATTTTTCGATAATGCTAAAATGAGCTACTATACTGCTGCTACACCTGCCATTGAAGAAGCTGGATTCTGGTTCATTGACAGGCTTCCAGAATCAATTTTATAAAAGATCTCATTTTAATAAAATGACCCGCTTGTCATCATTCTTCTTGGGAAATAAATGTCAGCTCTGCCTTAATGAGTATTTGCTTTAAATTTCTAAGAACTTATATTACAACGGGAGACCCAAAATCCTTCATAGAATTTTGTTCCACAAATGCTTTTCTTAATTAAGAAGTGTTACCTTATTAAAATGACCACCATTCTAAACCATTTTTATGTGGTCTGAAAAGCGAGTTTACAGTTTCATACCAACTATCTAAAACCTAGTTACAAATAGGCCACAGACCTCCTACTTTTATAGACTTGAATACTTAAGTAATTTAAATTAGGGTTGGTATTTATTTCACTTTTTCTTATCTAAATCTTAGTTTCCTGGAATAATAAAAAAAAAGTCTGATAAACAGGAAAAAAAAAACTAACAAAAAAAAAAAACCTGCTTGCGTTAAAGCCATTTTCAAAAGAAACTTGCCTTCTAAATCAGTGTGTTCCAGAACATTAAGTGACTATAGATATTGGGTATTAGTGATGGTAATCTTTGTGTTGTTCTTTATGAAATGATACATAGAACTGTTGGGTGCATCAGTGCTTTTTAAAAGGGGCTGCGTAATATAGGGTTAACTATGTATATTCATGTTAAGAATTAACTTGTGGTTTGGCTGTTTCCTGGATTTTAAAAACATACATGTGCAGAAATGTATTAAAGTGAAAGGAAGCATACCTTTGTCAAGACGCTATTAAAATTAAACATCAAGTATAATATTTCATCTGGATTCTTTTTGTTGCTGTTGTTAATGCCTAAAAATGCCCATTTGGATCTTGATTGTTTTCTTTTTCATTGGGAGAAGCTCTCTTCTGCGTAGAACAGTTGTTCCAGAATAGCTTGGTGATTTGTTCTCCTGTTGCATGACAGACTTACATATTTTTTTCCAGCAGTGGAGGTGCTGTTAGAGTCCAGTGTTCTAGAAGAAGCAGTGTCTAAAGCCTAATTTTCCTTTTCTAATTCTGGTAGCTATTACCAAGAATTTTTGAAAGTTTTGTTTAAGTAGTCTAATATTTTTTATGTAAAGAGCATTAAATTTTGCTATGTATAAATTTTTGTAACCTAACAGTGAATCAATATTTTCTATCAGTGCCAAGGGCTTCCTGTAGTTCTATTCAAGTGTTACAATAAATATTTGTAGATAATAGTCAATACTTGTGTATGCTTATTTTAAAGATCTATTGAGGTGGAAATAGTTGTGGATGTACTAAGAGAAATTAAATAAAATTATAGCTTCATTCACTTGCCTTTTTACCATACATAAATACTATCTTTCTCTGTCCTCAGTATTGGTGTCATTTTTAAATAGTATGCATAATCAAGATTTCACATTCATATGGAAATAAAGTTTCTTTTAAGCGAGAGCGATTTGAGAAAATAGTGTCACCCACTGGGCTATATTTTATATAAAGTGCCACTAACACCTTATAGGTCTCTGTGAAAAGTATAGAATTTTGCTGACCAACTTCAATGAATGAAAGCACTAGTCCTATGGGATTAACACAACTTAAGTTTGGGGGGAAAAAAAGAAAAAGAAAAAAAAGAAAAACGTTTGGGAAAGTATAAATAATGAGGAACCTTCATAAGGGTCCGTGTGCCATTGGCTATTTAACAAACCCGAGGTATAAAAGTCTACTGAAAGAAGATTTATTCGGGAATATTTTTTTAAAAAGATCTAGATCTAATAGTTATTTTTTAAAGCAGTGGAGCTAAACTCGTTACTTGGGATTTCATTTTATAATCTGTTTAAACTACTTTGTTAGCATGATTATACATTTGGATTTTTTCCAGCTGACCTTTTTAATAAGGACCAGATGTTGTCACTGTGGACACAATGGCATTTCTAAATGAGGTGCTGCCTGCGGATCATCACCCTTCATACATGTCCAGCAGGAGAACAACTGAGGAGCCCAATTAGAATGCTATTTGTCACACTACTTGACACCTGTTTGTGTAGCATCTGGCAATTATTTTTTAAGTTACATGAATCACCTGATTAAACTATGTGTAAATCATGCCTAGATAAGATCACATGCAATCTCCTAAATATCAACAGTAATCCTGCCACAAATATAAAAATCTTTAGAGGGTAGAGCAGAGATTGTTCCATTTCTCTTGTTATACCATGTGAAACTTAACTTTCTTAAGAGATAAAGAAAGTCAGAATTTTAGGGGAAGAATTTCACAATAAAAATTTTGAAACAATCCTTTTAGTGCTTTTTAATGTTATGACAGCCATAACATTATGAAATTTAAAAGAGGCAATCTACTTTATCGGTATCCTTTCCTAAGTCATGGCATCGTTCCCTAGCTAGTGCAAGGCTAATCTGTTCTCAAATGTTTATGAAAAATTATAGATTTTACTTAAGGCCAACTTTTTCAAAATGAATATTAGGATGAATAAAACTACAGAAAGTTTTGAGGAAACAAAAATAGAAATGGAGGTAAGTCAGGTTTGACAAAGAACATTCTTTTTCTAAACTGCCCCCCAAACTTCCTCACTGTTTTGCTATTTAAACGTTATTTTACCCACCTGGGGAAGACGTTTGCTCGGGGGTGGGGGGTGGGGAGGTCTAGTAGAGGCAGAAGCAGAAGAGGCTGCAAGGGAGGGTCTTGATCTGCAATCTGTATTCATAGGCATTCTAGATGATGTGCCATCTGAAATGCTACAGAAGAAATGACTTATTTTTCTTTAAATGGACTCTGCCCTGGAGTATTAAGAATATTTAGAATTTAAGTTGACGGGGGATGGGGTCGGGTGGGGGAAGCTATAATCCCAAGCCAAGCTAGAAAACAAAGTATACAATGAGTTATTTAAACAAGGGCTTTGAAAATACAGGGTGAGGAAAAGCTGAGTAATATTAGAAAGTATTAAGAAGTTATTTGAGGGTTCTGGTCCAAGATGGTGACATAGGAGGCCCCTGAACTGAACTCTCCTCTCCCAGACACACTGAACGTACCACTACACATGGGACAATTTTTCCTGAAAGAAATCCAAAAACTAGCTGAGCTACTTCTTAGGTATGCAGTGAACAAGAAAATACATCAAAACAGGTAAGACAGGCTGAGACATGCTCTTACCATAAACTCCATTCCCGCACGCCACCATACAAGGAGGTGCCTCCCAACACCACCGTTCTCCCCAAAGAGCAGAGTTTGGAACCCATGTCTAGTGCTCCAGCTTCTAAGACTCTGACCTGAGGGATGGGTACCCAAACACCTAGCTCTTAAGTCCAGCAGGGCTTGTGTCTACCAGACCCACAAGACTAAAACAAACAGTTCTGAACCAGTTCCAGAGGACTCACCAATTCCTGCTCTTTCCCTGAAAACGATCTATTTGTGTATATTAAAAGTTGCTGCCTGAGAGTCAGGCTTCTAATTTACCACATATCTAGGGGCTGACTACCATCCTCCCCAGAGACTGGGGAGGCCAGTGGATGCCTTCTGCGCCTGCTCCAAGTCACCAGTACCTCCCAGGAAGGAGCGTATATACTCAACTATGCCCCAGATATAGCAGCTGCCACCCAAAGGACAGATCCCTGGACTGCCTGCCTCTGACACCCAACGGAGCTTACAGTCACAAGTCCCATAGGACTGTAGCAAAGAAGCAGTTCTTAACAGGTGCAGGAAACCCCACCTGGGTACCCCCACCATGGCTATACACCCAGGCCAAGTGCAGAGGGATTAGGTGAAAATGCCCATCTCCCAGGAAGGGGCCTAACAACAGTAGTCCACCCTTATGCACCGGTGATACATTCCAAGACCCCCAGTGGATGCCTGAAACCGTGGAGAGTACCAAACCCTATACATACTATGGTTTTTTCTATACATACACACTTATTATAAAGTTTAATTTATAAATTAGAAACAGTAAGAGATTAATAACAATAATAATAAAGAACAATTATAATAATATACTGTAATAAAAGTTATGTAAGTGGCTTCAGGGCCATTAAGTAAAATAAGTGTGGCTTGAATACAAGCATTGTGATACCGCGACTGTTTATCTGATAACAAAGGTGGCTACTAAGTGACTAACAGGCAGATGGTGTATACAGCATGGACGCGTTGGACAAAGGGATGATTCACATTCCAGGCAGGATGGCATAAGATTTCATCACGCTACTCAGAACATGCAATTTAAAACTTATGAATTATTTCTGGAATTTCCCAGTTAATATTTTCATTGGGTAATAAAAATATTGACCATGAGTAACAACCTGCAGAAAGCAAAACACTGGATAAAGGGAGACTACCATACATAGTTTCCCAGCTGTTGAGAGTCCAGCTTCCAATCAGCCTGCATCTAGGTGCTCCCTGTGATCCTCCCCACTGGGACATTGACCAGTCTTGATATACCTTTAACTACTGGGCGGCACCAAGAACAAAGAAGAAGGCTCAGACAATCACAAAGGTTTGAGATGCAACCAAGAGCTTGGGCTGGGCTGACTGACACGGTTCATTTCCTACACAAGACCACTCTGTTAAAGACCGGGACAGTTTTATCTAATGTGCAGACACCAACACAGAGTCAAGGAAAACAAACAATGGAATATGTTCCAGATAAGACAAAACTCCAGAAATAAATGGAAATAAATTACTTACCTGAGAGTTCAAAGTAATGGTCATACAGATGCTCACCGAGGTCAGGAGAACAATGTGTGAACAAAGTCAGAATTTCAATAGAGAGAAAATATTTAAAAGTACCAAGGAAATCAGAGAGCTGAAGAATACAATACTGAAATGAAAAATTCTAGGACATGGACTAGAGACTAGTGGTTACCAGAGAGTAGTGGGGAGGAGGGTGGGGGGAAGTAGACAGGGTAAAGGGGGTCAAATATCTGGTGATAGAAAGAAATCTAACTATGGGAGGTGAACACGTAGTGTAAATATATATGCCTTACTGTTAAAGTGTATAGCTGAAACTTATTGGACTTCGTTAACCAATGTTACCATAAATAAATAAATAAATAAATAAATAGAAATCTAAATATGTGGTTTTACTACCAACTAAAGACTAAATTCCTTCTAGCTTGCTTACTTTTTAATTTCCAGAAAATCCATATCAAAGTATTTTACCTAAAAATCTGTATAAAGGGTACACTGTACTATATTTTTTATTCTTTGGGATAGTCAAGTCTGAAAAAATTGCTATACTAACTTAGATATGTGTATTTTTGGTCTGAAAGAGAATAAAGTCAAATTTTATAGTGGTGAATTTTCTTGCCAAAATAGCCTGGAGCAATGGTTTCACAGCTGAATTTCAAATAAAGTGATGTAACATTAACCAAAAATAAAATTTTATTGAGGGGTTCAACAACGGACTAGATCACAAGAAAAAATAAGCAAGCTTGAAGACAGTCCAGTGGAATTCATCCAGTCAGAGGAGAAAAAGAGTAAAGAATGAATATATATATAGAGAGAGGGAGGTCCATGAAGGAAAATAGAAAGGGGCAGAAAGAGAAAGTTCATTCAAAGAAATAATGGCTGAAAACTTCCCTGATATGGGGAGAGAAACAGACATCCAGCTCCAGGAAGTCCAGGGAGTTCCAAAAAAGATGAATCCAAAGGGATGCACATGAGACACATTATAATTGAATTGTCAAAAGTTAAAGAGAATCTTAAGAGCAGCAAGAGAGAAACAAATTGCTACATACATGGGAACTCCCATAAGACAATGAGCAGATTTTTCAGCAGAAATTTACATGAAATTTTGCAAAAGAGAACGGCAGGATATGTATCCAAACTGCTGAAGGAAATAAAACCTGTCAACCAAGCATATTATATACCTGGCAAAGCTGTCCTTCAAAATTGAAGGAGAGATCAAGAATTTTCCAGACAAGCAAAAGCTGAAGGAGTCATCACTACCAGACTGGCCTTACAAGAAATGCTAAAGGAGTTCTTCGAGCTGAAATAAAAAGACACTAATTAGCAACAGGAAAACAAACAAAATAAAAAAACTCACTGATAATGGTAAATATATATTTAAATTCAGAATACTTTTGTAATGGTGGGTAAATCACATAACTCTAGTAAAAAAATTAAAAGACAAAAGTATTAAAAATGACTACGCAATTGTTTGTTAGTGGATACAAGGTATAAAAAGATGTAAACTGTGACATCAAAAACAAAATAGGGGAGAGTGTATAAGAGTAGAGCTTTTACATATGTTCAAAGTTAAGTTGTTATCACCTTGGAGGAGACTGTTATAAATGTTTTATGTATGCCCCATGGTAATCACAAAGCAAACACCTACAGTAGATACATAAAAGATAAAGAAATCTAAGCCTACTGCTACAGAAAATCATCATCAAATTGCAATGGGAGAGAACGAGAGAACAAAGAGATTACAAAACAACCGGAATATTAACAAAATGGCAACAATAAGTCTGTACCTATCGATAATTACTTTAAATGTAAATGAACTCAATTCTCCAATCAAAACACACAGAGTAGCTGAAAAGATTTAAAAAACAAAAACAAAAAACAAATATGCTGCCTACGAGATACTCACTTTAACTTTTTAGCTTTAAGGATACACCAGACCGAAAGTGAAGGGATGGAAAAAGATATGACATGCAAATAGAAGCCAAAAGAAAGCAGAGGTAGCTATATTTACATCAGACAAAATAGGCTTTAAGCCTAAGACTGTAACAAGAGACTAAGAATATTATATAATGATAAAGGGGTCAATTCATCAAAAGGATATAACATTTGTAAATATGCACCCAACATAAGAGCACCTAATATAGAAAGCAAATATTAACAGATCTGAAGAGATAAATACACAACAATACAGTAACAATAGGGGACTTCAATACCCCCACTTTCAACAATGGATAGGTCATCCAGACACAAAATCAATAAGGAAACACTGGGTTTAAACAACAATTTGGATCATATGACTTTAAACATTTACAGAATGTTCCATCCGACAGGAGCAGAATACACACTCTTCTCAAGTAGACATGGAACATTCTCCAGGATAGATCATACGTTAAGCCACAAAACAAGTCCAAACAAATTTAAGAAGACTGAAATCATATCAAGCATCTTTTCCAACCACGACGGCATGAAACTAGAAATTACAAGAAAAATGGAAAATTCACAAACATGTACAGATTAGACAATGTGATCCTGCCAAGAAATGGGTCAAAGAAGGAAGAAAAATAAAAAAAAAAAAAGCAGCTCGAGACAAATGAAAATGGAAACACAACATACCAAAACTTATGGGGTCCAGCAATAGCAGTTCTAAGAATGTTTACAGCAGTAATCGCCAACATTAAGAAACAAGAAAGATCTTAAATATACAACCCAACTTTACCCCTCAAGGAACTAGAAAAATAAGAACTAAGCCCAAAGGTAGCAAAGTGAGGAAATAAAAATGAGAGTAGATATAAATGAAATAGAAACTGAGAAAACAACAAAATAGATCGATAAAACTAAGAGCTGGTATTTTGAAAAGATAAACAAAACGGACAAAACTAGCTAGATTAACCAAGAAAAAAAGGGAACTCAAAATTATAAATCAAAGAGGAGACATTACAACTGATACCACACCAACATCAGGATCATAAGAGACTACTATGAACAACTGTATGCCAGCAACTGAACAACCTGGCAGAAATGAGTAAGTTCTTAGAAACATATAACCTTCTAAGACTGAATCATGAATAAAAATCTGAAGAGATCAATTACTAATAAGGAAATTGAATCAGGAATCAAAAATCTCCTAACAAAAAGGGTCCAGGACCAGAGATGTCTTCACTGGTGAATTCTACTAAACATTTTTTTTAAAGAATTAACTCCAATTCTTCTCAAACTCTTCCAAAAATAGAAGAGGAGGGAACACTTCCAAACTTAACCTCATACCGAAATCAGACAAAGATGCTATAAGAAAACTACAGGCCAACATCCCTTATAAAAATAGATGCAAAAATCCTCAATAAAATATTAGCAAACCAAATTCAACAGTACATTAAAAGGATCGCACACCATGATCAAGTGGGATTAATGAAGGGATGCAAGGATGGTCCAAATCAAATATGATATGCCATATTAACAAAATGAAGAATAAAAATCATACGATCATCCCATTAGATGCAGAGAAAGCATTTGACAAAATTCAACATCCTTTCATGATAAAAACTCGCAACGAACTGGGTAGAGAGGCATCCTGCCTCAACACAACAATGACCATATATGACAAGTCCATGGCTAATGACACACTCAACAGTAAAGTGTCTCTATTTGCAGATGGCACGATATAATATATAGAAAATCCTAAAGACTCCACCAAAAAGTAAAAAACTATTAGAACTAATAAATGATTTCTGTGAAGTTATAGGATAGAAAATCAATATACAGAAATCAGTTGCACTTCTATACACTAACAATTAACTATCAGAAAGGGAAATTAAGAAAACAATACCATTTGCAATAGCATCCAAAATCATACAGTACTTAGGAACAAATTTAACCAAGATGATTAAAGATCTGTATACTGAAAATTATAAGACGCTGATGAGAGAAATTGAAGACACAAATAAATGTAAAGATATTTCATGCTCACAGACTGGAAAAATATTGTTAAAATGTCCATACTCCCCAAAGGAATCTACATATTCAATGCAATCCCAGCAAAATTCCAAAGGTATTTTTCACAGAAATAGGAAAAAACAAAACAAAACAAAACAAAAAAACACCCTTAAATTTGTCTGAAACCACAAAATCAAAATGAAAGAAAACCCAAATAGCTACAGCAAATTTAAGAAAGAACATAGCTGGAAGCATCACACATCCTGATTTCAAACTATGTTACAAAGCTATAGTAATAAAAACAGTATGGTATTGGCATAAAAACAGACATACAGATCAACAGAACAAAATGGAGAGCCCAGAAATAAACCTACGCAAATATGGTCAATTAATTTACAACAAAGAATATACAATAGGGAAAGGACAGTCTCTTCAATAAATTGTGTTGAGAAAATGGGATAGGCACATGAAAAAAAAATAAAACTGGACCCCTATCTTGTACCATACACAAAAATCAACTCCAAATGGATTAAAAACTTGAACATAAGACCTGAAACAGTAGAATTCCTACAGGAAACATAGGGGGTAAGCTCCTTGACATCAGTCTTGGTGATGATTTCTTTGGATGTGACACCAAAAGCAAAGGCAACAAAAAGCAAAAATAAACAAGTGGGACTATATCAAAGTAAAAAGCTACACTGCAAAGGCATAGGACCATCGATAAAATGAAAAGGAAACCTAGCTAGAACAGGAAAAAACATTTGCAAACCATATATCTGATAAAGGGTTAATATCCAAAATATATACTTATGCAACTCAATAGCAAAAACCAAACAATCCAATAAAGAACTGAACAGACATTTTCCTAAAGACAACATATAAATGGCTAACAGGTAGATGAAAAGGTGCTCAATATCACTAATCGTCAGAGAAAAACAAATCAAAATCAGTGAGATATCACCTCACACCTGTTAGGATGGCTATCATCAAAAAGACAAGAAACAACAAATGTTGACAAGGACGCGGAGAAAAGGGAATCCTTGTGCACTGTTGGTGGGAATGTAAATTGGTGCAGCCACTATGGAAAACAGTATGGAGGTGCCTCAAAAATTTAAAAATAGAACGATCATATGATCCGGCAATCCCACTTCTATGTATTTATCCAAAGGAAATGAAACAGGATCTCAAAGAGATATCTGCACTGCCGTGTTCACTGCAGCATTATTCACAGAAGCCAAGATATGGAGACAACCTAAATGTCTATCAAGAGATGAACGGATAAAGATATTATGTGTAAATACGTAATGGAATATTATTCAGCGATGAGTAAGAAGGAAATCCTGCCATTTGCAACAACATGGATGGACCTCGAGGGCATTGTGCTAAGTGAG
>NW_024340697.1:1598775-1788993 GCF_902729225.1 Pteropus medius
CAGACAGCGGGTCCACAGCTTCAGCACCTTATCTGCTGCGTCATGGGCCTCTTGGATGATTTTCATGTATTTCTCTAAAGGGTTTTCAGCACGAGCAGATTTGTCTTTCATTTCTTGAATACTTCCTTCTAATTCTTTCTCCATTTCAATCTTCAGGGACTCTTCGATCATCCGCTGTCAAATAGATGGGCAGCAAAATAGGAAACATACAAATATATTTTTTAAACACCCAGTAATATAATTCTGATCCTTTAAGTAAAACCGGCATACCAGAAAACTTTTTTTTTTCTTTTGAGTCACTGCTACCATCAAAAGGGGACAAACATGTCAACTCAACAAAGGAAGGGATTAATTTGCCTGAAGTGTCCTGTGCTTTAAACCAAATTAACTAGGAGTTCAGGGAACATCCACACAGATTAATTTATGTAAGATTCAGCAGGCGTGTGAAGTGGCCAGAATAATGCATCTGGCTGGGACCAGAATAAGGACGTAGAAGGCCAAGGAGAATTAGGAAGGAGGAGGGCAGGGGAACCTGTGGAAGCCACCACGGACTGGCAATCACCTCCCCTGGCTCCGTCTAGTCCCAGTTGGCTGACCTGTAAACCCTACTTACAACTTGCGGTCCGCCTCCTTTACGGGTGTTTTCAGCACCAGACGACAACGCATGCAAATGAGCTCGCAACAGCCCAGCTTTACTATGAAACCCCTAGGGTGTATGCACAGCCTTTCCCAGCACTTTCAGCAAAGGAGGGTCCGCAATGCCTACGGCAGGCTGTTTACAAGTGACCTACCGCTGCCAAGCCTCTGGGACACACTAAGGACTCACGTGCCTGAGAGCAAGGTACTTCATAAGGGTGCACCATGGAGAAGTTAGGACAGAGAAGTCAGCTGTACATATATTACCCTTTCTTGATCCAGTTTTTCTAGCTCTCTTCGTTCCCTTTCTAAAGCTTCTTGTTCATTCTGCTTTCTTTCTTCTCTCTGCCTTTGTTCTTTCGCCTGCTGCTCCCATACTTTTTCTTCTCTCTTTTCTCCAATTTGTTTCTTCTGATCTACACCTAAAGGATCAGAAAATAAAGAGCGAGTAGCTTGCAGCACGTTTTTCAAACAGGTGCGGGACCGGTTCACGGGGCCCTGCCGAGACTCAGGGAGACTGCCCGATTCTCAGCGGGCTCTGCTGAGCTGCTGGTCCATCGTCAAGGTCTTCGGCCCCCCGCCCCATTCCTAGCACCACGGGATCCCTTTGCTTTACTGAGATGAACAGTAGTCACCCTCACCACCAACTACTTCGACGGTCGTCCCCTCCACATCACACTTGCCCCTCCTCTTCGCCCGGCTCCTCCCTCCTTCATGCTTCCCCAGGCAGGCCCCGCAATGCTGCCTCTGCACTTGGGGACGACCCCTCCCCTACCTTTAGGTTCGGACTTAACCATTAGGCCCTATTTATTGACACAGCAGTTCTAAGCCGCTCCCCTGAATCTGCAAAGGCACTCGAGCCTCTGCTGCTCAGACCAGTAGGAAAGTAGCACACATACCACCCGCCTGCTCGCCAGCTCGCTGTCATTCCCCACCGCCTCCGGGCTGGCCCCTCACAGGGTTCCAGCTGTCGCCCCTGCCCCACACCATCTTCCGGAGTCCTGATCTCTCTCCCAGCCTCACATCCATGTTTCTGAAGGATTCTCTGCCACCAGCACATGGAGGAACCAGCTTCCTGAGTTATCACTCCTGTCTGTCCCTTTAATCATGCTCCTCTACACTATGCTCGCTCAGCCACCAGGCTTACAGCTTAACTCCTCCTCCTGCTGCCATTAGGATCCTGATCACCAACTACCTGGATGGCTGAAATAACCTAGTCAGTGCTCTCCCTGACATCAGTCTGCCTTCAAGCCACCCATCTTCATCGGCATCAGTCATTTCCTGAAGAGAAGGATCTGCTGTGCCCCGTCGCCACTACGGCGGAGTCCACACTTGCTGTGATCTAGGCTCCGACAATGTGCCTTTTTCTTTCTGGACAGACTTCCTACATCCCCGTAACTTTTGCATTCGAAACGTTTCTCTGTAGCAGCATGCGCACTGTACCCGAACACAGGTAGACCTTCCTTGCTCTCTGCCTTCGCTTTCACTGTCTCCTGAACTTGATGTGCTGCTCCTTGCCACTAACCTCTCCCACAAAACCCCACCTACCATGCCACCTCCTCTCTGAGGTCCTCCTTATTCCTAAAGTGACAATTAGCCTATCCGGCACTATAGCCACTCAGTATTCTGCGCCTGCCTTGTCAAAACCATGTGTGTCTGTTTCTCCTACTTCTGTCCTCTGGGCTTTGTCTGTCCCGTATAGCTCTCGGCGCAAGTCCCTTTGCCTCACAGGTTTAACTCAATCTCAATCCCACAGATCATACTGACCTCTCTCCAGAGAAATTCACAGTTTCCTCAGAGGACTCTGAACCCTGTGGCTCTGCCCTGTTCTAAGTCCCCAGCAGAAACTCAGTGAGTTTTACTAACGAGACAGAGGCAACACAGTGTTTTCTGTCTCTTGATCCTGGTCATGAAATTCAAACACCAGAGGAGGCCGCTGATCATTTCCACAGACAGAAATGCACTGTCCTCCCTGCTGGAGGAAGAAAGGTTACTCCTGTGGCATCGCCTTCTCACATGGAACTGCAATCTCAGAATAGGAACGCCGTGTGGCTGCCAACTTAAAAAGATAAAAAGGGCTACTTCTTGGTTGTAGGGTATACTGTCATGCGCTGTGTAACAAAATTTCGGTCAACAACGGACCACATATATGACTGTGTTCCCATAAGATTATAGTGGAGCTGAAAAATTCCTATCGCCTAGTGACGCTGGACCTGTCATAATGCCATAGCACAACGCATTACTCATGTGCCTGTGGCGATGTGGTGCAAACAAGCCCACTGCGCTGCCAGTATAGCACATGGAATTATGGACGATACATAACACCTGATAATAAATGACTGCTCCTGGTTTACATACATACTATGCTAGACTTTTTAATCATTATTTTAGAGTCTATTCTCCCTACTTATTATGAAAAGTTTGCTATAAAACAGTATGCCATGTTACTCCAGCAGCAGCCTCACACATGTCATGTTTACTGTGTCTCTTGATTGCGTCATTTTCTCTGTTGCTGGATTTAATCTCGTGCTTTGTACATAACATGCCATATGTTGTTTTTATTCCATACTCAGGTCTCTGCCAAATGGCTTCCTACCAGATCTGCTCCCGGGTGGCCACTGTCCCTCCTCAGTACCTGTCCCAATGGAGGTCTTTGGTGATGGCTAGCTGATTGTCCAACTCCCCCACTAGAAACTCTGTGAGGCAAGGGCTTGGCTCGGCTCGCTGCTGTATGCCCGGCACAGAGAAGGCTCTTGATCAAGTCTCACTGACTGAGAGCTTTCTAGAATGATTTACTCTGGAATCAGCAACGTCGACCCTCTCAAAGTGTCTTTGTTCAGTAATTCCTCATATTCCTGAGTGTAGAGACTTAATCCAAGAAACTGCTCATAAGAGGCTTTGCATACATAGGTTTGGGGGATGATAGTCCCTCTCAAATGTTGGGAAAACAAGAGGTGATTTTACTTGAGGAATTTCCTTTCAAGTTTGAGGCTTAACCGCTTTGGTCCAAGGAAAAGGATCTGGCTGGAACAAAGCTCAAATTCCCCCCCTACAGTGTTTGTCCCTGTCCCTCCACACTGGTGAGGGGAGTGGGTATTCTGGAGAAGAGGAAAGAGAAAGTGGGCCAGACACGAGAAGTCTAATGACCAGTTTTCCTCCAGTGTTATCAGCTTTTCCGAAGACCGAAATATAAAAGTTTTTACGCCCTAATTTTTTAAGATATGAAGATAAATAGATACAAGAAGAAATGTTACCATTTCACAATCGTATTGAAGATGTATATGGGTATTAACCATTGTTTCGACTTTATGCTATGATTTCCCAAGATGATAAGGCTCTCAAGGAATGGCTTTCACAGAAGAATCTTAAGCAAAAATGTAACTGCTCTGTCACACTTCGGACAAGTAAATAAAAAATTTTTAAGGCAATTCGCCCAGGAAGACTAAATGAGAAGCCTCTCCTTCATAGCTTTCTCCTCAGCACTGTCTTTACATGTCCAAACTGAGAGCTACTTCAGAAATGTCATCAACAGTAACACCCAAACCAAGATTTTGAATAACTTAGGCTCACAGAAAGTCCTTCGACAACACATGAAACAATTTCCAGGGCAGAGACTGATGGTCAGTATTCCGTCACGTCAGCGGTTAGTTAAAACCAAGACAAACTTACTTGGGAAGTGACAGGAGACAGGTGTGGAAGCAGTGGCTGCGGCAGAGTCCAGATGAGGCATGTCGCCAGCGGGATGGAGGCCATCCACTTCAAACGGCTTTGGTAGGTCCCCTCCATCTATACAAGGTGTGAACAAGTGTCCTGTGAGCCCTTAACAACAGCAAGAGACGGGAGTGCAGCGCAGTGTGGGCTAACTTCCAGTGGAGCACTTAAGTTTCAGCCACAGCGACCCGCCAGTCCTTTCCTAATTCTAAGGCGTTTTCGGCATAACACTTGGCAATGTATTCGCTTTTCAAAGTGTTCTTACACTTTAGAGAATTAGAAGTGTTTACAAAATTAGATTCGGAAAGTGACACAAAAATTCACCTGGCTTGCTGATAATCATTTGAATGCTATTTAAATATCAATGAGTTGAGAAAGCTCTTTAAGTTAGTTACAAAGAATTTGCAAATTTGACTAAGCCCTGTCATTTAACTGTTTTAAAATATACCTTCAGACTTGGCGATGAAGCTTACAAGGCTATGCAATAGGTTCTGTACAAACATAAAGCCTTCCCAAGCTGGAAAGAACCTCAGAGATGACCACCCATTTTATAGCTCAGCAGCGGGCTCCCCTGCTGGAACACTCCGAAGCGGGCCAGAGGCTGGACGTCACTTGCTAGACAATGAAGCCAGTACACTTCCCCCTCCGTTCTTTCACTAGGAAGGGCATTTCTAAATCTGAGGCAGTGGATAGAATCTGCACGCTCTAAGGAAAAATAACTTAGCATCATCATATTCCATAAAAAAGGGAAAGAAACAAATTAAAAAATAACTTTGTAAAATCTGAGGCAATTCCAAACTTGATAAATTAAGGGATCGCTTGCGGGCTCATCTCCAACTTTAAAATTATTGGTTAGTCTGAATTTTTTAAAAAACAGAACTGAAATGCATCCCTGAAAATCTCTGTGATATAAAAGAGGCAATATATTTGTATTTATGGTTTTATCACAGAATATACATGTATTAATTTATAACTGCTTTGCTTTTTATAACAATGGATATGTTTCACCAAAACTAAGCTTTCTACATTTTCAACTTATAAAAACCGGTACTTATACTTGAACTTACGTTCAAAAGACGATTCAAGTTCCTCATTATCCTTAAAAGACAGCTTGTCGGGATTTGAAAATTCACTTTTGTCTTGAAGTTCAGTTTGCCTTTGATAAAGACTGGGTTAGAAGAATAAAATTCATGAATGTGAAGCTCTAATAACATAAGACCCAAGGGCACAGGATGACGGAAAGCCTTTTGTGACTGGAGAAAACGCTTTAGAAAATTAGTTGTTCCCAGTGAGAACAAGAGCTACACAGCACTGGGCGCCCTCCACATGCCAGGCCTCACTCTAAGCGATTAATACACGTTGACTCTGGTAGTCCTCACAGCCAACTTATGATGAGGCACGCACTACCACCGCTACACAGAGAACGACGCTGCTCCTAAGAGTTTATTTTATCAAGAACCACCATTTTTGAAAAAAACAAATTCTGCACGCCATCAGCAGGAGCCAGCTGAGGATGCAATACTGCAAACCGCCTGTGCATCAGAGTACCCGAAGTCAGCGCATGTGTGTCTTGTCTCAGCTTTATCACGAGAGTGCGATATAAAAAGTTACATGCTCTAGGACCACAATAGGCACATGTAGCGGTTTTCAACTTCGTAGGGTAGAACTGAGCCAACAGGCAGATGCCCAGCCTGGAGCCCAGAACTAAGGAGTCGGACTCTCTTGCCATGGGGACCCCATATGTGGCTCAAACCCCAGCCTGGGCGACCTACTGCCCAGCTTCCAACACATCCGCTCCACCCTGCTTCAGCAATCATAGCCTAGGGCCACAACAGCTTTGGAATTTCAGTAAGACAAATTGAAATTTTATTTGTTTATGCTTAAATACCAAAATATCTTTTAAAATGGCTTTTTAATGTATTGTGAAACTGCTTCAAGTTTACAAATAAACTGAATTTATTTGCTTTTGCAGCTTCTGTATGTTATTTTTTTATCTTTATAAAGCGAGTCTATTCATGGAACTATGAAGGCACTTATTAATATCACAGTACATATTCTATGTATCAAGTTTAGCAAACAAATAGAAATTACTTATTTGCTAAAAGGACTTTTTCCCCAGGTACTTCAGATGATTCCAGAAGATCACACATCATCTTACCATCTGATTGCAAATTCCATATTGACACACGTCAAGCTGAGACCCCATGCGGCTAACCAGCCTGGGCCAAGCCGACCTGAACAGGGCACTTACCTGGCCTTCTGCTTCAGGGAGCTGGAGAATGAATGGACCGGAAGGCTGCGGCCAGACTCGGTAGGCGAAGGTCGGGGCGTTCTGTCAGAGCGAGGGCTGGCAGCCGCCACGTGGGCTCGGCCCAGGCCTAAGGGGCAGAAGGAAACAGGGCAAGAATATCACAAGTTACGCGGATGAAAAAAGCAACGTGGTTTCTAAGGAGCTCTTACTTGGAAAACAAATTCTATCATCCTTGCAAACAGATGAGTATGATGCATACATGATCCAAAGAAGGAACAATTCAAGCACCTAATGAAACTGCAACGACAACAGTGAAGTGTAGAAAACCAATCGCCCGCCAGTAAAAGAAAAGCCAGTCACGCTCTGAACACCTGTGCGTGCCAGGCGACACGCTGGAACATGCCATTGCCAGTCCGGCCCATGGCCTCCTACACCAATGCTGTGCTCTTCCTCAGACAAGAGGTCCGAGGGCCCGGGCTATCCAAGCCAAGCAGCCGCAACCCTTTCTGTAGCTTACCTTCCAGATGTATTTTGTCATCAAGGCCTCGTTTGGCCTTTGCCAGGGGCGTGGAGGAGGGGCGTCGGCAAGTGCCTCTGCGCAGCCGTGAGGCCATGGTGCCCTCTAGCGCTGTTGCTACGTCCCCCGCAGGCGGCTCAGACACGGTCCCATCCTCTGCCAACATGTTCCTTTCGGAGGAACCCGAAGGGATGCTCTTGAGAGCCCCTAGCAAGTGCAGGGCTGGCGGGCTCCTGGCTGCCAGTGGGGTCCTGGTGGCGGGATACTGACTCATTCTTCGTTGGTAATCCTGGAAAGCTTTGTCCAAGCGGTTGGCCTCTCGCTCTAGCTCTCTCATTCTCGCCTTGGTACTGGCTACAAACTCAAGGTCGGAATCGGGGGAGCTGCCATCCGTGCTTGTGTTTGGATAATGTATGACCCTTGGTGTAACTTTGCCTGCCATCGGCTTTTCCTCTTCGAGAGTTTTCAAAAAGTCGCCGCTCGTGTCACCATCGTGAGGCGCCATGAATCCGGGGACAGAACGATGGATCAGAGACTGCTTTGGATTGCGGTACACTTCATTCTCTAGGGCTGTGGGTTATGGAAATAGTATGAGAAATGAAGGGAAGATAAAAGAGAAATAAACTTGAGAATATTATTTTGAAAAATTAAAGAAGGTATTAATAAGGACACACTTGTACATTAAACAGTTTCTGAAGCCACGGTGATACCAATACTTATTTATTATCATCTAGTGAGAGCTCCTCTGTACCAGCCACAGTTTCACAGGCCTTCTATCTTAACCCATGATATTATTTCACAATCCATTATACGCAACCCTGATATCCAAAAAGCTCTGAGAACTGAAAATTTACTCGTAATTTATTTGGTGGCAAAGCCTAACCAGACCTGAACTCATCTGGTTGATATACTTGACCTGAACTCATATAATACCCTTTATTTGTTCTACCCAGTGTGGATATTCATACATTTGATGTGAATCAATCGTCTTTCATCACTATGGGATGCCGCCCCGGACACCAGGGGCTGTGGCAAAACCCAGTGCAGGGCCTGAGCTTCAGGTAAGGGGTGACCCGCAGTCAGACAAGGCTGTGAGGTGATGACTTTCACTGCTCCCACAGTGCAGGTGGGGGAGCTGAGGCTGAGTCACACGAGTAAGCAAGGCACGGGGACACTGGGATTTCCTAACGCAAACCCAGTACATGGGACAGCTGCCCGTTTGCAACGCCTCCAGGACAGATGCTTGCACTGGGCGACGCTTGTGTTCGAAAAAGTTCTGTCTACATTAAACTATTTTTCATGACACAAGATCGCTATGATTTTGGTTATGGGCAGTTTGGCAAACAGAATTGGTGAGAGAAAATGAGGAAGAGGAAAGAGTAGAAATGATAAAGAGATAAAAATAAAACCAGTGCGGGAGAAAGGAACAAGGACTGAGGAGGGAAGAGTGTAAGTGGGAACTGAGGAAGACCCAGAACCAGGAAGCTGAGAAACTAGTTCGACTGGTAACGCACAGAAACGTCCTCGGGGTTGAAAGCGGCAAGAGAAGGCATCTGAGCTTCGGTACACTTCTTATGAAGCAGGAAGGGGCAGATATCATGCATCCACAGTGAAGACTGCAATAACATGACAGCAGGAACATTCCCTGAGTGTCTGATGAGTACCAGGCACTGGGCTAGGACCCACCTCGTTTCATCGTCATTCACCATGGCACGGTAGCTATTCTTATCTCCATTACGAATGAGGAAACTGGGGTCCAAAGAAGCTAAACGTGCCCAAGGTCAAAAAACTAACTTCAAAATTGGGGTCCGAAGACAAAATTAGTTTTCCCATTGCCGTGTTCTTTTTGCTAGGCCACCCTGATTCTCCGCTATATTTACTCGTCTGTCAAGGGTAAAAACAGCGAGGAGCCGACTGGTCGTCTTATCAGGGTAAAAAAATATTAAAAAGCCTAGGTCCAGGATGGATTTGGGGACTTCCGTGTCACCACCACACCTTTCCTATTTGGGTATGAGGCTCTCTCAAGCCACAGGGCACCTGTGAAAGCAAGTCATTTTAGCAGATAACCTGGCTGGTATTCCAGAAATGGATAGGGAGTTTTACCGTTAAGGTGACACGTGTGTCTATGGTGTTCCCCTACTATGAGAATTACTAAAAATTCAGTGATTAATGATCATTACATTTCCACCAACGTCAGAAGCTTTACACACCATACACATATTTAGAGGTTAAAAATGTCTGACCTGTCTGAGTTTGTTTCAGTTGCAATTTTAAATCGGCCACCTGCATAGTTAACCTCTTTACGGAGGCATCATAATCCAGTATCTGGGCCTTCAGCTGTGCGGAATGCTCAATCTGAAAAGATTTAGAGAAGGAAAAGAAACCAATGTAAAGGAAATCACAGCTCACGTCAAAAGAAACAATTCTCTTTTCGGGTTCATTCTCTTTTTCTGTTTTGCCAATAATGAGTAGCTTTACACCCATAATCCACGGGTCTGTAGAAAACAACAGAACATTCAAACAAATTTCCCACCTCCTTCACTCATCTCAAAGAACAGCTTCCAGGGTATGAAGCAGATATCAGAAATATGTCAATATTTCTAAGTTGCGGGGTAAGGTTTCAGTAACACTTTACCAGTGGGCACCATCAGGACGGGACAATCTTGCGTTTGGGTGCGGTTGCTGGCCTCTGGGTTTTATTACTATTATAAATATAAAGTCATAATCACTTAAGAATTTTCTCAGATGAGAAAGGATACCCTTGGCATATGGGAGGGGTAGCCTTTGATGTTAAGATCAATCTGATTTACGCTCAAGAGACATAAGCCAAATTTAGACAACTACAAAGTGACTGGCCTAACGCGTGGCTTGCAAAGAGCAGTACTCACTTCGGTTTGCAGCTGTTTGTGCAGAGCTTGCTTTTGGGCTTCAAACTCCTTACGCTCCATCATGATAGCATTTTCTGCTTTCTTTAATTCTTTCTGCAAAATTGCCAGCTCGGGAGATGGCTGAGCTATGCCTAAGGAGGTAAAAAAGCCTGGCCATTATGAACCTGAAGTTCTCGCACTTCACTTAACAAGAGCAGCTAAAGAGATTTTAAATTGTTCTTTTCTTTGTACACATGCAATTAATTAACTTTATATTACTTTTATTAAGTGGACTAAGAGCAATCCTGACTCACAAATTTCAGAAAAGAATTTAAGACATGTAAATGCAAACTTTACTATTCGACATAGTCCTACTCCGAGTAAAAGAATTCTTTCAAATCTTTAAATTAACTTGAATGCCCACCTCTGTCCTCTACCACGCACAGGAGGCATAAAAGGAACCCTCCAGCAAAACCTGTTGATGGCCACCCCGAGGCCCACTCTGATCTGTGCCTGTCAGCAGCACTTGGCGTCCAGGCAGAAAGCTGATGGAGTTCTTCCATTTGGGCCACTCGAGGACCCGCTAATAAAGAACGGCCTATGTAGGATAGCCACAGAGTATGCTGCAGTTCCCTGGGCTAGTAATGGAGCCATGCTGTCACCACTCCTTGGGCCTAGAGGGTCAGGGAGGGAGGAATTCCGAGACCCGGAGAGGCCACTTCCCAAGCACTGGGACCTTGCCTGGCTGGGTGCGGGGCCAGCCCAGGGCCACGGAGATGGTGGTGGTTGCGGGGGAGGGCGGTAGTAACATCGACCTCAACCTCACTCTCACTCCTCATTCCCAGGGCCTGGGGATGTCCCCACCGGCCAAACCCTACCTGCAGAGGGCGACAGGAATCCAGTCCCATCCAAAGAGGCAGATTTGTACAGCTTAAAAATATTCCCTCTTAATGACACTATTAATTATTCAATATCAAGCAAAAAGGAAGTAACCTCGAACTGAGAGTCTTAACTTTATAAAAATTTCCCAACTGAAGCCTCCCTTACAGATACAAAGCACAGTTTCAAAACACTTAACTAATATGAATTACGAAAATATGCAAATCAGGAAAAAAGACATACGGTTTAAGAGATGCAAGTTTTCATTTTTAATCTCTTCAATTTGTTGTTTAAGTAATTTATTTTGTGCCTGAAGCTCCAGTTTCCCTTCTTTTAGTAGGGAATAGTCACTCATCTCTTTAATCTTTTCATTCAGCAGGTGGTTTTGCTTTGTTATTGCCAAAGACTGGGCCTTCACAGACTCTAGCTCAAGCTGGAATTGAAAAAGTAGAACACATTTGAACAGTGGCTTTATGGTGCTGCTTAAGTAAAAGCTGGCAGGCTGCTTTAAGCTGGGAGTTACGTACGAATGAATTAAGGTCACTTGACGGAAGTCTGGTTCTCTACAACAACAAGACCCAAACTACAACAATGAAAGTCATCTTTTGCCCTAGAGTTGGGGCTGGGGGAAGTTCACCCAACTTTACTTATGTAGAACCTTGTCCTACAGAGTAAGCGCTTCTGATTAAGATTATCACCCCGTTTTTCAGATGCCACTAAAGTCCCAATAGCAATCACAGATTATAGCAATATATATTTTTAAAAGTGAAAAGGTGAGATACCACAAACCTGCCGTAGAGTGCTTTCCTTTTCTTGCTATAACATACCTCGTGTTTGGATAGAAAAGCCTACAAGTTCTCAAATAACTCACTGCAGTCACAAAAATAAATTTTCTATACAGTGTACATTTTAAGTACCTAAAGTTCCAGCTCTATCCTTCTGATAGCGAACACATGAATGAACAGAAATAAAGTCACACTGGCATGTGAGAAACGCATCTCATTTTGTTTTCATCTGTAAGATCCCAACATAACAAGAGGAACGTCACCTGCTGTTGGTGGGAAGGGAGCAGAGGCTGAGGCGGAAACTGACAAGCACTGGCCACCTGCTTGGGGCTAGGCACAGAAGTCAGCTCGCTAAAGTCCCTCAACAACCATGGAATGTGGGCAGTATTCCAAAACCTACGGATACGGAACATGAGGTCATAGAACGTGGCTGGAGGCACACAGAAGTAAGGGAGAGACAGGACTCAGACAGGACTCCAGGCCCCAAACACATACTCGTTCTATGCCTCCCTAGAAGGCTAAGATGGAAATGCAGAACTGCTGAATTAACTTCAGCTCGGCCGTCACCTTCTTAGTCATAATATACAGTCCAAACACATCAAGAGGATAACTTATGATAAATTATATATGACTAAAACTAAAATTTCATACATTGTCTAACACTGATTTCACAAAACAATAGGGTTAACAATTACCTCAAGTTCTTTCACACGATTTACAGAATGAATCAGTTGTTCCTTTTTTAAATTAACAGCTGTGAGCTCCTCTTGCAAATGTATAGCTTTCTCTGAAAGAGCCAACCAATTAAACGTCATATGTTTTCCTAGTGAATACAAGTCATTTTATAATTTACGGCCAGTATGTCAGATCTAATGACCATTGTTTCATAATCTAAAATAGAAAATCAGCGGGCAAGAAATAAGCCCTATTACCCAACG
Source organism: Pteropus medius (assembly GCF_902729225.1). NCBI lineage: Eukaryota > Metazoa > Chordata > Mammalia > Chiroptera > Pteropodidae > Pteropus > Pteropus medius. The sequence continues at coordinate 1,611,360 of NW_024340697.1, forward strand.
GGTGATGGGAAGTTAGTTATAACGGTCAAATATGTGGTGAACTTCCTCCTGCTACACACACCAACCAGTTGCAGCGTCTGCTGCTCAGAGCCCTCGTGCCAACACATCTGAATGTCTTTAAAGACAAAGATTTGTCTGTTATGATTTTGTCATCACGATTTTGTCATTTTCACTTCATCTAACAAAGCTATGTAGACATAGCATCGAAAAATAATTTGCTGAATACATGATGGTACTAATTCCTAAAGAAGTATTATTCTCCACAAGATAGTCAAAAGGAGCAGCCACACACCGGGTGGCCTTACTGGTCAGTATCAAGTACCCAGCCCTGGTTTACTCTCAAGAATTCCTTTGAAATTTCCACTGAAAGTTCAATTTCTTTTCACAGGCAAATTCCTAGAAACATATTGAAATGTATAACATCTGGAGACTGAAAAATTATCCAACTTTCCTAATGCTGGGCTAATGCACACAACAGTTTAGGAAGTTACATGTTAAGTGAAAATATCACGAAGCATAAAAATGTATAAGTAAAACAAATAAGGAACTAGGTCACAGGGGACAGAGAAGTTAAAATAAAATTTTCCGTAAGTAAAAAAATGAAGTCTCTCATGGTTAAGAGTAATATTTACTAGATAGCAATAAGCTACTGCCATCTTCCTGACAAACACAGATTTATCAAAATATATTCAAATACATAAAAATATACAAAAATAAACTCAAAATGGATTAACGACTTAAATGTGAGCTATGAAACCATAAAACTCCTAGAAGAAAACATAGGTAGTAAACTCTCCGGCATGGCTCTTAGAAATATTTTTTTGGACATGGCTCTCAGGGCAGGGGCAATAAAAGAAAAAACAAATACAACTACATCAAACTAAAAAGTTTTGCATTGCAAAGGAAACCATCAACAAAAAGACAACCTACTGCATGGGAGGAGACATTCGTAAATGATACACATAAGGGGTTAATATGCAAAATAAATAAAGAACTCATACAACTTAACGCCAAAAAAAACCCCAATCCAATTAAAAAACAGGCAGGCAACTCGAATAGACATTTCTCCAAAGAGAACAAACATATGGCCAATGGACATATGAAAAGTCGCTCAATATCACTGATCATCAGAGAAATGCAAATTAAAATCACAATGAGATATCACTTCACACCTTGCAGGAGGGCTAATCATCAATAAATCGAAAAACGAGTGCTGGTCACAATGTGAAGAAAAGGGAACCCTCGTACACTCTTGGTGGGCTCGTAAATCAGTGCGGCCACAATGGAAAAGAGTATGGAGAGTCCTCAAAAATTTAAAAATAGAGCTGCCGTATGATCCAGTAATTCCACTTCTGGGTATTTAACCGGAAAAAAAAAAAACCCCACTAATTCTAAAAGATATATACACCCTTATGTTCACTGCAGAATTACTAGTAATAGCCAAGGCATGGAAGCAAGCTAGATGTCCATCAACAGATAAATGGATAAAGAAAACGTGCTACAAATGTACGATGAAATATTTTATTCAGCAATATAAAGGAATGAAATGTTGCCATTTGTGACAACATAGATGAACCTAACGGGTATTATGCTCAGTGAAATAAATTGGAGAAAGACAAATATCTTATGATTTAACTTATATGTGGAATCGAAGCAAACAAAACAAATAGATAAAAAACAGAAACAGACTCACAGATATAGAGAACAAGCAGATGGTTGCCAAAGGGGAGGGGTTGGGGAGATGGGAAAAATAAATTCTTAATACCCTACTTCCTTTCAAGCTAAGGATCATTTTTGACATATTTTTTTCATTAAAAAATGTATATAAAAATAAAGTTGGATAAAATCTTGCCAATAAATCAGTGACCTTTATGAATATACAAAAGGTTAAACAAGGTTTGCAAAAATGTAGTAGAAGACAATGATCACTTTTTTAATTTTGTAAATTAAAAGGCCAAAAATGTAATTTTGTAGTAACGAAATACAAGGTACATATATTTTTAGAATGTATGTTTTAGAATAGACAGACCCAATTTAGGAAGCTAAAAACTCAAGATTTAGAACTGAAAATGGATCTCTGCCCCTCCCTCCCTCAGCCTCCAAATCACCTTTTGTTCTTTTCCTTTTCCCTTCTTTCTTCAGCCAGTCTGCTAGCTCTGGTGATGTAGTCATCCTTTAGTTCAAGCTGATACCTGGGAATCAGAATGAGCTTGTCACTTTCCTGGACAGATTCCTTTTGATGCATGAGGGTGCCGAGCATGACCATGCCTAAACTTCAAGGTCTCCCAGTATTAGGCCAGACATCCAAACTCTGAACATAAAAGACCCAGTAAAACCGTGCTGCAACCCTGTAAACTGGGTCCCCGAACTTGTGTCATTGTAAGGCTGCTGAGCAATTATTCCTTGGTTGGTCTAGACTGACACGAAGAAGTAAGCTAAATTTACACTGTACACAACTGACTCTCAATCCCCAAAGATAAGGAATTGGTCACTTCTAAGCCATCTCCTCCGCCTCCCCACCCCCCACCAAGGGAACTTTCACCCTCAGGGGCTGCTCGACAACTGCCAACACCTTTATATACCAATTAGCAACACCAAAAGGCACATTTTCAGGCAGTTTTACTTATCCCCACTAACTGTTTGTTACTAGCTGGCTTTTTGGTTTGGAGATGGGAGAAAGGAAAGAGATGCACTCATGTGGTGAATATCCTCCAAAATCCAACACTTGCCAAAGTCACACAGAGAATACCCGAAACCAGACAAATGATACCAGACAGTTCATGATCTCCATGGCTATATAAAGTTAACATACACACGTATTCATTTATTCCTAAAAGTTTAACGACTACAGATATTTCAGTGTTTGCTACTAGATTCAAGGAGCTGACATAAAATATGTAGATAACAGCCATCGTTTCAAAACTGATACATGGAAAGATGCTATATTTCTTATTAGAATTCTTATAAAGAATAACCTCAAGAAACCTTTGCAAGTATTGTGTAATTGAATATCAATAATGAACTAAGGGCAAGGCAGTAAAAAGAGGCCAAGATTAAGAAATACTCAGAGTAGCTGAATTGCGTCATCTGGCCGCTAAGAATTCATTTACTCAGTAAATATTAACTGAACATTTATTATGTGACAGATGCTATCCTGAGCACTAAAAGAAAGCCACACTAACCCTAGTTTTTCCCTACATCATTTTTTTTTTTGCTTTATATAGTTAATTTCAGTTTGTTTCTTTTGATTCTGGCTCTATAGAATCTTGAAAGAATACAGGATACATGTTTACTAACGAATACTATAACCAGAATAATTTATAAATTATTAGATATCTTAGTGGCAGTATTAGTGAGGCAGAGAAAAAGAGAACTAAAAGTGATTATAATTCCAATTTTAAGCTTATCAGCACAGCAACATGCCCTAAAAATTAAAGCAAATCAGAGGCTCTCAGTTGGTACATGTTAGAGAAGCTACGAGTAAGAACAAGCAGAGGATGCTATTCTCTGTACTGTATCTTTTTAAAACTATCTTAACTCAAATCCTCATGGGAAAGGCTTGACTGTCAATAAAAACATGTATTTTTTAAACATTAACTTTTGCCATAAAACGATGGTCTTATCTACTTCATTAGTGTTGCCGTGTTTCCATCAACTTAATTTCAACGTATTACTTATTTAAAAACATCAAATAATTACTTTAGAATTTCATTCTTCAGCTTCTGGTCATAGGTCTCCTCAATATTCTTTATATTCAGCTCCCGTCTCCTAAGAGCATCAGTCACACTTTTATTTTTTTCTTCTTGTAGCCTCTGGGCCCTGAAATTAGCATAAAGGTGTAAAACAAATAGAAAATTACAATACCTGAAGTAAAGACTTAAGGGGGAAAAAATAATGTGTTTTTAGCCCCACAGACTAAAATTGTTACATGCCTGTCACCGCTGGGAAGTAAACAGAAAGAGCCAGAAGTCCTCCATCTATTTCATGAACTGACCTAGTTAGCAGATGGAGCTGTACAGTGCCACCAGGCTGGAGGGAGTGTGAAGTGACAAGGCCAAAGTGGTTTTTCACAGAACACGATTCACATTTAAAAAATGGTTTCAGGAGCTACATGGCCATAATCAGTTCATTAGTGAAAGAATTTTATTAGTTACAAAGCTATAGCTCAAACTTAAGTTAGTATACCTGAGTGCTTGTTTCTTCCATAACATTGTTTCTAACTGTGAGATTCAACAAATTGGCAGTTGTAAAAGTCATGGGGATATAAAGTACAGCATAGGGAATATAGTCAATATTATTGTAATAAATGTATATGGTGTCAGATGGTACTAGATTTATCGGAGTGATCACTTCGTAAGTTATATAAATGTCTAATCACCATGCTGTACACTGGAAACTAATAAAAAAGTCAAAAAAAATTACATTGTGTTTATATGCTTGGATGGGAGGAGTAGGGGTTGTGGAACTATCTCCACTCAAATTCTGTTACTTTCCTTTTCAAAGAGAGTAAGGTAGGCAGAGAGAAGAAATCAAATGAATCAAGTCTACATAAATGACAGGACGTTAATGAAGACGGAGACAAACCCTTCAATGACGTAAGACTCCTGCAGTATCTGTGTCAATTAACAGCAGAACCTAATGAGAAAGAAAGCTTACTCCATAAACTAGACACGTAAGATTTGAAGAATGAAACATTTGTGAGCACTTAGAAAAAAGTAACACACATATCACAATAAATAGTTTCACCCAGCACAAGTCAAGTGAGAGCCACTGTGTTTCCTCTGACAGCAGAGCAGGTAAATGTGGCAGGTCTGGCTATCTGAAATTCAGTTACTATATGCACATGCAACCATTTGATCTGACTGACTGAACATAAACGTGAAACATGATTTGTTAAAACATTATTAGCCTCTTCAAATTATTTGTCTGATCTTACTGTAGCCTGATGATGGTCTCATTCTGCTTTTCATCACAATGTCTAAAATTTCAAAAGCAAAACCCTAGTCTCCGTTTCTCTTAACTTGTGCCTTTTAAAGCTAGGTGTCATCACCTTTATAACCAAGAACTCTACTTGGCGATTAACATTAGAATATTTAGACATATTTAGTTCTTTTTAATCTCATTCATTCTGAATATGCAAAACAAACACATATTACTTACAATTCAAAAGCTTCGATTCTTTGCTTCAGCTCTGCTTCTCTGCCTCTTAGCAAATCTATATCTTTTAGTAGAAGCTGCCTTTGAGCATAAATTTCTTTTGTTTCAATCTGTACAGAAAAGCATCAATTTTTAGCGAGCAAGCTAAAGAAAATAAAACGGATTTGAACTAATAGACTGCTTCCTAAATTCCAGAAAACAATCAAAGTACAGACAATTTAAAGTAAATCACTTTCAAGAGGTTCCGTTCGAGATATGCATTTTGCCTGTTCTAGTTACACAGAAATTTACTCCCTCCCTTGATAACCGATAAGCTATATAACCAATATTCCTAACATCTCTTGTCTAATCATTCTTAGTTAATTAACATCTCTCAGACACTTAAATTTTGATGTTCTGCAGCAAAAATAAATAAATAAATAAACAAAATGTGTATCAGCAATAAAACTTATAAAAATAGAACCCCCAGGTTTGGCAGTTGGTGTCTGAAAGTTTCAATTCAGAGGCCATTCTGACTTGGCATTAACAAGCTCGTAGGAACCCCAGAACCAACGAGCCACAATTTCACGTGTGTTCACTGAGCAAGGATTCACTGAATAGCTATCATATGTCAGAGCACACTGAGAGCTGGATATAGGAAATGAACAGATACAGTCCTCATCTTTAAAAAATCCAGTATTTACTCAGGGAGAGAGAGACAATCGTGGAACAAGGTGATTTCATAACCAAAGTCCATGCAGACTGCACGGCAGGAACCGTGCTGGAACGAGTCATTCTATGGGAATCAGGGAAGCCATCACGAGGAGGTGACATTCAGGCTGGGGTTTGAAGGACAGGACAGTTTTATCCGGGGAGAGAAGGGAAAGGGCATTCCAGGTGTGGAATAAAGGCATGGCACCTTTTATGATGACAACCTCACAGCCTTCAGAGAATCCGTTAACGAGATGGGGATTCGGGCATTAACTATATGGTTGATGGGATTAGGCATCCTGAAGATTAACTGGTTAGGCCAAACACATCTCAAAGACCTGTGCTTCCGACATTTTTAGAGCTGAAAAGCCCAATTCTCAGAAATGCTATAAAAATCGTAGAGAAGGTGCAATTACCATTAAATGACTGGGTCTCACGGAGAAGCCCTAAGCAAGGGTGGAGGCTGGGAGGACAACCCCATTTCCAACATCTCGTGGTCCTAGCGGTTCTGCCTGTGCAGAGGAGACCATGCCCCACATCCAGTTTGGTCTGACACTCCCCTGGGAAAGGAACTTGTTTCTCCTAAGGAAGCAGACCCAACCCGTCTTGCCAACACGTACCCCTGCCACTCCTCAACCTCTCCATTTCTTGTCCGGTCACTTTCCTGGGTGACAAGATCAAATGGCAACAGGGATGAGCCTCGAAGCCCGGGACTCCTCCACTCCAGGGACCTTCACCTTTGCTCTGACGGCAGCACACTGAATTCTTTCCGATCCTCACCTGAAACCTCAAGCTGCAACTCTGTCCTCTTGGTCCATCCTTATTCTTCTGTCCGTAGTCCCAGACTTATCCCTTGATGTCCTTGAGACTGCCACATTGCCCTGTCTTGTCCCCTAGGTTAGTAGCCATCCACCCTCCTCTCTGGTTCCCTTCCCAGTCTCGCCAAACTCCAACGCCTCCAATTAAACAGGCTGCCTTTCTCGAGTCAAATAAATTCAGCTCTATAAAGCTCCACGCCCCAAGCATCCCTACCTTTCTGCCCTCGCTGACCTTGTAAATCCTCCCAAGAGCTACAGCAGAACAATCACCTACGACCACTTGGTTTGGTCTACGACAGTTCCAGGGCCCTTGACACAGCTTGATCGGAACCATTCCACACCTCTGGGCCTTCTCGAAGCTGCTGCCTAACCCTCAAGTCTGCCTCTCATACACTGTGTCTCACAATCCCGACACAGACGTTCCCATCCATGGTTCCTCCCTCCAGCAGCCTAGAAGGAAGGAAGCCTGCGTATTTTTTCAGGGCCGATCCTTCCACTTCTGCTCCTGACCCCAGCCCCTACTGGTCCTCTAGGGCCCTATGCCACAGATTGTTCCAGCAATCGTCCCATCTCGCTCCTGGACCCTGAGCCAATCTACTAACTGCTGCAGGAAATAACCACCCAAAAAATTATTTTAAAATATTACCTCCTGGTGCTTTTGAATTCTCTCAAGGGTCATCTTTTCCTGAGAAATGAGGGCTTCAGATTTTGCTTGACGAGTTCTCTCAAATTGGTTCCGGAACTCAGCTAATTCTTTCTCATACTTTCTTTTCTCTTCCATGAAAAGTTTTGCTATTTCAGTATTTTTTAAATACTTCATCTGCCAATTGAGCACAAATAACTGTTAATACCAATAATTATAGTAAAGAAATTATAACAAATTCCCCATGATTAGGTTTAACATTAATGCTCTCAATATATTCAGTTTAATTCATCTTTAGTTTCATCTCATTCACTGTACCTGTAAGATTCATTCAAAAGGCAGAAAGAAATGACATCAACTGGAAGGAAAAATAATATGCACAAGAGTATCGCATTCATTAATAAGATTCTAAATAGTTTCCCATACACCTAAGATTAACACATGAGAAAACAAAGAAAAATATCACTTTTTTTTTTTATACCTACAACACCTGGTCTTCCTAGGTGGTCTCCCATCCAAGTACTAACTAGGCCCAATCCTGCTTAGCTTCCGAGATCAGACAGGATTGGGCTTGTTCAGGGTGGCATGGCCACAGACCATGGACCGTGGCTCCACTGGAGCATAAACTCAGGACCTTCTGCGTGTAAAGCAGATGTGCTAACCGCTATACTAGGGAACCATGTCGAAAATATCACTTTTGTTAATAGCAACAAGACAAACTTACCTTTTGGTACATTTCTGACTGAAGCTGCTGTTCTATTTCTCTCTTATACTCATTTAACTTTATTTCTAAAGATTCTAACTTTAGTCGCTGAGGGTAAGTATCTGCAAACTGATCATCAATAACTTGAAGCTTCTCAGCTATTGAGAAAAACACAGAAAATTAGGATAGAGAAATGTGATAAGGTGACCAAGAGGCCACAGGTCTGTATAAAAGAGTGTATTTAGGGGAAAGTGCAGAAATGTCTGTACATCAAAAAATTTAGATTAATGGATGGATAATAAGTGATCACGCAACTATTATACACATTTAATGGTGAAATCTAGTTATGCAAGTGTTCCCTATAAAACTGTTCCAACTTTTTTCAATGTTTGAAAATTTTCATCATAAAATGTCAGGGGAAAAGAAAGCAAGCAAAGAATACAGTTTAAGTCAGAAAACATTAGAATCTCTTTCCAGTCTCTAAGTGCCAAGGCAGAGTTCTTTTATCGGTTTTTGGGGTAAATTGACTCACATGTTCAAAACGCTGACCTTAAATGAATCAAAGATCACGTGTTTTAAGTCTATCACTTTACAGGGAAGGACACAGATGCCCACACAGTTAAAGGGACTCCCGGGCAGCTAAGCAACTGCACACCGGCATAGCTGGGACTAAAGCCAGGCCTCCTGATCGTCTCTCATTCCAGTAGACCCGCAGCCCTCCAACCAAATGTGGGTCGGAAACAACCATGCAGCAGAGTGCGACCTGGACCTGGAGCACAGTCTCACCCTGAATGATACCGACGCCCACCAAAAAGCGTGTGCAGGAAAAAAACGGCCGGCAGGAATAGGTTAAAATATCTGAACTCTTTTCTGCGTTACAAGTGAAAGGCGCCATTGCTCCCGAAGAGTAAGGGAGGGCCAAGAAATCGATTAATCACACCGTTTTAGCCAGCAGTTTCCCTTCTGTGGTCTCCTGAGCATACACCTAAAGCGCAGGACGGTGTTGCAGAAAGGCTGCACGGCGGGAGACGCTCGGGATCGTGGACCGGAGACCTTGGACTCCAGCATCGGCTCTGACCCAGACTGGGTGTTTCTGAGTTGCTCTTCCTCCCGCTGGCTACTGCCATTTCCTCAACTATAGAACGAAGGGATAGGCCACTGACGCCTCTAGTCGGCACGCGAATAGTCTAGTGTCTTCTCACTTTAGTGGCTATGATAGTGAGATGAGACAAAGGGAAGAGCCTCGAGGTTCAAGCCAACAAACAAGAATGTGGGCCTCTGCATCCCTGTGGGTTTTGGAAAGTGTAGCCCCGGCGCTCACGAAGGGAGGAGAAGCACTGGCGAGCAGGTCTTGGTCCCTTCCAGCAATGACACCAGAGAAAGCATGCACCCCTGCCAGGCGCCTGCAGCATGCACCCTTCCTGGCCAAGGACCACTGACATAACGCGGTAAAGCAGCCCATTTCCTTCACTCAAAAGAAAACAGAAGAACTGAAATTATGAAAGAAGGCTACAATTACCAAGAGAATCCTTGCTAGGAAATGTCTGAGTGCTCGGACTTGTCTGAGTGCCCGTATCACAGGTCTCTTTAGCTTGGAGATAGGCTGCCATCTGTTTGAGAAACTCCATGAGAAAACCTAAAAAACAACGCATGTGGTTTTGTCTCACAACTTTCTTTCATTCAACCATTGCTCAATCACTGTTTATACGATCTCGATTTTATGACATTATTCTTTTTTACATTATGTTTCTTTGAAGAATCATTTCTGAGGAAAGTCCTTTGCAAGCATGATACCAAACTCTAGAAGCGGTAAGGTGAAATATTTATCAATCTAACATAAAAATCAAGAACTTATACATGGCATGAAATAAAGTCAAAAGACAAATGATACACTGGAAAAAGTTTGCTATAGTGTGGAGGAGACAAGGACAAATTTTAATAGTATCAAAGAGCTCTCACCGATCAGTAAGATGGGGCAAGGCGCGAACAAAGAGTTTATGGAAAGAAATTTTAAATGTCGAAAAAACATGAACAAAATCATAAATAAATGCAAATTAATAGTACAACAGCGAGATCCTATTTTCCCAATAAGACTGCTAGGATTAAAACTTTGGTAGTACTTGCAGTGCTGACAGGGGAGCGGGGACGCAGGCATGCTCACTCACTAGGGAAGGCCCTGGGTCAGTGTTTATGCACATGACCTGCCACCTAGTAGTTCCATCTCCATGAATATGCACAGCTAATACATTCACAGGGACACTAAGGGTGTACACTTCACACTGCTTCTAATGGCTAAAACCAAAGAATAAAAGGATGAAATCTCCATCGATAGGCAGTTAATTAAATACACTCTTTAAAATTAATCTAAATATATGGCTATAGAAAGACATATTGGCAGATGAAGAAAGCAAACTGTAAAAGTTATATACTATGACCTCATTAATGAGTGTGAGTTTTAATTACATGTATTTGTAAACTAAATTGTGGTAGGATAAATAAGAAACTACTCATTCTAGTTATCGGCAGAAAGTGAGATTAGAGAATATGGCCAGAAATTTCTCCTTTTCTTTCACTTTATACCCTTCTGAATAGTTTGGAACTTTTTTTTAAACCATGAATATAGTTTAGAAGTTTTTAGTTTCTTAAAACAAAGTTTAATGGACTCTTGCGTCTGCATCAGCCAAGGTAGGGGCTTTTGTTTCCCTTTGTGCTGAAGAGTTTTAAATGCACTGGTTTTTAGTTCCCCTGATGGAGATGTAAACTGTTCTTTCACAGTCATTTCCCTGCAGCTGTCTCATCCACCTTTCCTCCCCTGACCCTTCCCAGCCAGGCTGCCCTCTCCTCGCACCTTTCGCAAGACTCTTAAGCTGAGGCCGCGTCTCAGCTCCCTCTATGGAAAAGGTAAACACCTGGCAGAAATTCCCGTCAGATCCTGCGGTCCCACAGGAGATAAGCTTTAGGATGTGCTCTTCGGCCTCAGTGTTTCTAAGGCTGTCACCTCTTTCCACATCTGCAGCGCTGTCCTGACCACAGGCCCCTAATTAGCTCCCTTTCCCTATCCTTCTCCTCCCCGCCCCCACACCCTCTTGTCTCATTTATTTATTCAATCGTTTATCTATCAGTGTGTACTCATGGTTATTTTATATTCTGGGTTATAATTCCTATGTTATTATATAACTCATTACTTATATAATCCAATATTTTATTTTGTTGCTCCAACTGTTCAGCTTTGGCCTTTGGGAGCTCTTTCGCAGTGCCTTTTTTCTTCCTTAAAGAACTATGTTCCGGCTCTGTAAGATGCTCCAGGCTCACCGTGTATACACATTCTCTGCTCCAGTTCTGGAATCGGCCACTGCCCCAAGGAGCCCTGGTTCCTATTAATATGAGATGGTGTTAGAAACCAAATCTTAGTGTCCCCAACTGGGTGCTAGGCTTGCTCATTGCTACTGGGGTGTCATTGCTTCCTACCCCTCAGCGTGAAGAGCAAGGAAATATATATACACATATCTATATCTCTCTATACATCATCTGTGTGTGTGCATGTGTGTGTGTGTATATACACACACACATATATATACACATTAAGCTAAATATGATTTCATACTGATGTCTCCAACTAATCCCTTACCACATGGGTCATTCTAGCCTGCTCCCCCTATCTGTAAGTTCCCACTCCAACAGTGAAAGACCTGGCTCTTGCTGTCTACTATCCATCTCCTTAACTGCTCAAACCCAGCACATATGTACAATGGTTTCAGAATTAAGCAGGACCTCCATGAGAAATAACTCTGTACCTATGTACAGTTCCTTCTGTCTTAAGTCTTCCGGTCTCCACTACTTCCAAGTTAGTCAGCTCAGCATCTTTTCTCCCCTATGCCCTTCGGTCAGGCTATCAGATTGGTCTGCCAGTCTGCGTTCCATCCTGGGATCACCTGACCTGCTGTATCTGCATACACTAAGGTTCACTCTGTAAAGTTCTACAGGTTTTGACAAATGCCTGTCTAGCGGCACGTATCATACCATGACAGTATCATACAGAATACTTTGACCAGCCTAAAAAAATCTCGTGCTTTAACTATTCAACCTCTTACCCCTTTGTCAAAAACCAAAGCAGAATGATTTTTTTCTGGTTCTTTCCAAACCAGAATGATTTTTGACAAAGGGGTAAGAGGTTGATTGTATTTGTATAGATCTATTTCTGGACTCTGTTCTGTCCCACTGATCCATGTATTCTTTTGCCAATCACAGGTAGGGATTTTGACTTCCAGAAAGCAAAGAACTAGTGTCCAAATTTTCTGCCCAGCTATTTTCTGGGCATCATTATTTCTGAAAGGAAAACTTAGGGGTGAGAAGGATGGGTGAGTGAAATCTAGGGGAAAAATACTATGGCCATTCAACAGATCAGCACCCTTGGAGTTTAGACAGAGGAAGACAAGACCACAGGTCCTTGTCGGGATAGACAGCAGGTACAAAGTATCTTCCTACATGTTTTCTAATGGTCTCAATCTCTTAAGTGGAAGCCACTGATTTTTAAAATCATTTCATTTTAATAGCAGCTGTTTTATTGTTAGCAAAGAGTTGGATCCAAACTTTGCCACTAGGATGCCCGACACAACTGATACTGTTTTTCTGAGTTTCAGAAATTTTACCAGGATGCTGGGTGAAGCTGGTAAGAGCCGTTAGCCAGATGTCTTTCCAAACCAGAAGCATTTAAAGAGTATGTAAAAGTGAAAAACTATTTTTAAGGATAATATACTTATAATAAGTGGATTATTTCTTAAGATCCCTTCAAGCCCTTGTGGAGAGCGGTTTGTAGTTGTGGAGAGAGGTTTGTAAGCTGACAAGGTCCTTGCAAACTGCGAAGGCCACCAAGGGTTACTTCACCTCCACAAATCCTCCACAGATTCCTCCAGAGAACAAGAAAGCATAAACATAGCCGCAGGCAGGTAAACAAGCTGAAGGCCATGAGAAGATGATAGGCTTGGGAAAAGTAGAAGAAACAGTATTGTTATGACTAAGGGAAACTGCTTATGCCAACTAGTATGTTCTTGTATAAAAGCAGCTCGCAGAAATAAAACTGGGCCGTTGCCCATCATCAGTGGGCAGCGGGCCTCTGGATCCCCGCTGCCTTCTTTCTTTTCTCAATCTCCCATCGTTCCCACTCAGGTTTATTTTCCAGGGCCGTGCTGGATGTGGCAGGATTTACCACTAGCTGGACGCGGCAAGCCCTAAATTTCCTTCTGAAATAATAGTTAAGCTATAGACACCAGCTATATACCTTAGACCTGTGCTGTCCAATATAATAATCCACTATTCACATGTTGCTATTTAGATTAAAATTTCAGTTCTTCGGTCACACTAGCCATATTTCAAATGCTCGACAGCCACATGTGGCTTGTGGCTGCTGTATCAGAGAGCAGAGATACAGACATCCCATCATCATGGAGAATTACACTAGACGGGGCTGGCTTAGAATACAGAATACAGGACCACTTACCATACTGAACTTCAGTATGGATGACCCACTTTTCAGGCAATCTAGAATGTCTTGTGATCCAATTTACTTATCCTCTGCCAACATCGCTCCCAGGCCAGGCAACTAAGTCACACACTAACGGCTGGCAGAAGGTAGGTATTCAGATGTTTGCCAAATGCTAAGTTCTGAATGAATGTCCCAGTAGGGGTCGTGGCAACGCTGGCAACAGACAGAATCCAGGAGCGTACAACACAAAGGGACCATTACATAATGTTACAGATTTAAGAACACCTAAAGCATAGCTATGATTACAGGCAAGTTACCAGCTTGTGTTCACGCCACAAAGTCCACAGTCGAATCCAGCCCTCAGTCTGGCACCCACAGCAGTTGTAACGGAAAAACGAACCTTAGTCTTCCTCCTCCTGTGCGGGCAAAAACTCCGCTCTTCCCTACTAGTTCTCTCTTTCCTGTGAGTCTCCTTTATCTTCACACGGAACAGTATATAACACTTCACCCCTGACACTTCTGGTCACCAAATGCATGGGGGTTTTCCCCACGCCAAACAATTCTCTGTGACACGAGCTTGGTGAGCGTCCTAAATTTAACTCAGTTCTGACATTACCTGGAAACAGCATCAGAACCTACAGGTGAAGGACTCAGTCCCACAGGACCGCACCCCCGCAGACACACACTTCAGATGCCCGTTGAAAGCCCAGGCTGTGACCTGTGCTTCTGATCAAATGGCTACAAGTTGGAAGTTCCCACGACCTGCTCCTTGGGTTCAACTGATTTGCTAGAGAGGCTCACAGAACTCAGGGAAACACGTTTACTAGTTTACTAAAGGATGTGGTAAAGGATACAGATGAACATCCAGACGGAAAAGATGTGTAGGGCAAAGGTACATGGGAAGAGGCACGGAGCTTCCATGCCCGGTCTTGGCGCACCACTCCCCCAGCAATTCCACGTGTTCACCAATCCAGAAGGTCTCCGAACCGCAAGCTTTTGGGATTTTATGGGCTCTCATCTCATAGGCGTGATCAGTCATGAACTTCATTTTCAGCCCTTCCCCCCTCTCAAGAGAATGGGAGCGGGGCTGAAAAGTCTAAGCTAATGGTGGCATAGTCTGTCTGGTGACCAGCCCTGCAGGAGCCCACCCAGAGTTGCTTCGTCAGAACAAAAGACTCCCATCACCCAGGAAATTACAAGGGTTTCAGGAGCTCTGTGTCAGGAACGAAGGTCAAAGACCAACATTAGAACAAGAGATGCGCCTAGTATTCTTACTACTTAGGAAATTATAAGGGTTTCAGCTCTGTGCCAGGAACTGGGGGCAGAGACCAATACATGCATTTTCTACTGTCTCAGAGTAGTTATGGATTCTGTGAAGGTGATTATCAAAGCCAAAATTAAAGCAATTTATCAGGCCTATATAAACACTTTAGAATAAAAAATATTTGTGACACTTATTACTGAACAGATCCTTCATTCTTTAAGCAAATATAAATACAATACTCTATAAGTTGTACTTGAGAGGATATCTAGGATACAAAGCTATTTGGCCTCAATTTTAGTTTGTTCTTTTTGTGTGTGTGAAAATATAACAGTGGGTGTATCTTTACGAAGCGCACCTTTCGATCCATTTGTAGGGTTCTTGATACTGTCTGTAGTTTTCTTATCTGAGTATCTAAGAGCTATTTTAAAAAATGATGTTTGGAAGATATGATCTACATTTGTCAAATCAGATGAATTGTTGTTTATTTAAAAGATAAGGTATTATCAGCAAGGAAAATCAAATGACTTAAATTAAATTTCCCACTCTTCCCCCTAAAAATTACTAGTTTCATGCTTTCGTAGGAAAAAAAATACATGACAAAAATGTTGCTATTCTCTACAAAAATGAAGACTCCTACCTTTTTTGTTTTCTTTATCAAATCCTGACGCCTGTTAAAAGAAAATATTTTACTTTTAATCCAGTATTCAGGAATAATTAACAAACCGAAGCAAGTTAGAAAAACTAAACAATCCTACCAGTGATTTGTAGAGACTGGATTCAGGGTTGATTTTAATGAGTTGTAATAGATCCTGCATTGTATATACCTTGAGGGGAAAAAAGATTAAGTAGACATTTTTATATCAATGTTTAAATGACAAATTAGGATATTTCTGAATATAAGACTAAGAATTATGCTTCATATTAAATAAGATAATGATGCTAAAATATAAAATTGAAGTTTCTCCTTATACTATTAAATAAATTACAAAAAACGTTGAGGTCAAAAATATAAAATATTTTTCTTGATCATGTAATTAACCTCCAAATACATCACAATGCTATCTATGCCTAACAGAAATGACAGAAATGGTTAATGCCTACACTCAAATATCTGATGAACCACTGAATTCCAGGGTCTTTGAGTTGTAGTGAATTTTTTTTAAATACTATTGCATGTAACTAAATTTTTACTGTTTTTACAACTATAAATGTCTAAAGTATGCCTAAAATAGTTTTCAACAAGCATTTTCGGTAGCTATTCTTTATATTCCCAGTACAGTACGTTCCATTATTTACTATGTCTACCCTGAGAACGTCGATATCATTTATTTTCAGTTGGTTTTCTTTAAAGACAATGTTCTGCATGGCATCTGATAAGAGTAAAAACCTTTAAGTGTGTAAACTAGATTAATTACTGCTCCAATAACTATAATTGACTATTACTCATACAATAAGCAAAACTGTGAAATGTAATTAAAAACAGACTGATTAGACTAAGAATTCCAATGTTGATAAGTAAAATTTGGTTGTTCATGAAGGTAGCATATTTAAATTTTAAGTTTTTCAAAAACTAACATTGTGTTTTCTTAAAATTTCTGAATATGAAACTTTTGGACAATTATAGATAAGATTAAGAGAGTAAAAACTCAGAAATAACACCAAGAGTGAACCCTAATGTAAACTATGGACTTCAGATGACAATGGGACAATGTAGGTTGATTGTAAAAATGTTGATAATGAGAGAGGCTGTGCACCTGTGAGGACATGGAATATACAGGAAATCTTCCTTTCTGTTCGACTTTGCTGTGAACCTAAACTGCTCTAAAAAATTAAGTCTTATAAAAAACTAGGGAAAGTTAGCTATGTTTGCCTTTAAAATAATAAAGTGTGACTAATGTGTTCAACAGTAATGGTGGAGGAAAGGAGGAATATAGTAAAAATAATTAGAGAAGTGCTAAAACATGTCTTGATATTTGAGAACTCCAGATTTTTTTAACGCAGTCCTTACTTCTCTTATACAATCACAAAGAAGAAAAACATCTGAAGAGACTGTGGCACAGTAAGAAGAGCACATCTTAGAGATCTAGAATTACTGTCCTGTGCTGCCACTTAGAAATCCTGTGACCTTGAGCACATCACCTCACCTCCCCAGACTCTGGTTCCCCATCTGTGACACACGTAACACCTGCAGTGGGACTAGCACAGTGCCAACTCACAACATTCAGCATAAATGGCAGTCGTGAATCTTTAGTCGACTACCTGGAATGTAAGATCAATTCTCACTCCAAAACATTTCGTGATTCCACACATCTCAACTTTACAAAAGACGAATCGAGATTCCAAGGAATTGATGGCAATATCAAATTTAGTACTCTTTTATTATGTAACAAATATATGATGTGAATTCAAAGATGACTGAGAAATGGACTTAGCCAGCCACGGAGCACACTCAGCTATCATGGAGCACTTTACTCTTATCAGAGGACAAAGCTGTTGACAGAAAATTCAGAAACAGAAAGGAAAGATTTTACCTTTTCTTTGGCCAAACCACTTTCCGGAAAGAAAACTGAAAGTGAATACTCGTAGCCACATTTTTCTAAGTGATCTGCCACCAGAGAGTTAGAAGCACCGATTAAGAGGGAGCTCCCTGCCACCGAAATGGACTGGGGCTGCCTTTCTCCGCTCAGCACGGGGTGCATCAGCTCATGAATCAGCTGCTTTCTCAGTTGTGTCTAGCTCGAAAACAAAAAAAGAAACAAGAGAGAACAAATTTTCAGCAGGACTGTCACACTGGAGATGCATAGGTTTGTCACATGAATCAGAGTCCTTCCTTTTATTTCCACGATGGTTCCAGATCCACGGCCAGAACTTGAAATCTTCCCCTGCACTCTGTCTTAGCCCGTGAGACAAGCGGCCCGGTGGGTTCTGGAAAAAGTGCACTGGTGGTCAGCTAGAACCCATGTAGACTCTGACTCAGCAGCAACTTCTGACCGGGATACCAACTACAGGAGAAAATTCTACTGCTTCCTCACCTCTCTGCAGACTGTTGGAGGATATGAAAACAATATCGGGTGAAACAAGTTTATTGGGCATATTGATTAAGATAAAATTGAGTTCTCAAAAGGGAAATAACATATGCAAGAGAGAAATCAGTAAACCCAAAGAAGGCTTATTAAACTGTACTTTTGCATATAGTATTTACATCTCAAGATATCGTGAAACAATAATTTTCTCGCATTTTATAAAGAAAGAAATCTAGGTTCAAGGTGGATAATTTTCTCGTTTAATTCACTAGTGTTATTATTCATTTGGTTTTAAGAAAATCTCGAAATTAATTGAACTACTGAATATTTGTTCTGATCTATTTTGCATGTAATCTGGAAACATACAACTGGGCTGAGCTTAAGGGTATGTTGCCTAAATTCATGGAGTTCGGCAATAAATAATATCTAATGTACTTTTATCAATAGAATACAAGCAAGAAACAAGTGGATTTGTTATATCTCCTTCTATCCTTTAGCTAGAGAGCACTATATAATTACAAGTACAGAAAGGGACTTATTATACATCTAAAATCCTATAGTACAAAAGACATTTACACTGAACAGAATACACATGGTCTGCCTCATCAAATACAGTTCAGTAACAGAAATAATAATACAAGAGAAATAACAGCATTCTCCATCAGTAAAATTTAGAGGTGGTTTAAGTAGATTTGTAACACACTAAAGAAGTAATATATTTAGATCCAGCTTAATTAATAAAAGGACTAAGAGTGTCTTGCGAGTACTGAAATATGATAAAATTTAAATGAGTGATATAAGCAGGTGACAGGAAAATAAGAGTAGAAAAAAATGAAATGATATTATAGATGAATTCCCATTTCGACAAACACAAAAACATGCCATCTAGCACTTGCTACAAGGAATTGCAAAACTGGCTTGGGGCCTCCAACGGCTGATGCAAAGGGAAATCCATTCAGAACTAAAGCTTACAATGCCCCTTAGAAATAAGTACGGTTATTGTAGGGGGGAGAGAAAGTGGGAAAGGAGAGGCCTGAGGATCCTCAGCACATCTCTCTTAGAAACTGACAGACTGAGTAGTCTCAAAATAAGAAAAGGATTTGATAAATTTCATTTAATAGATACCTATGACTTGTACTTAATAAATACAAATTCTTTTCAAACATCCAAACAGAATAGGAGTTAGGCCACTAAAAAAATTCAAGACATTTTAAATATTAGAACTCACCCAGGCCACATTGAACTGAGAAAGTGAAAATTAGCTCAGGCTGAGAGAGTAAAACTCTGCCCTGCCATTGATCAAGCTGAATAACAGACACTGGACAGCCAGCTGCAAACAGGAAACAACATTTCTCCCAAGGGTACACGGTAGCTGTAGAGTGAAGAAGGATGGCATAATCCTCATACCAAAACCAAACAAAGATAGCTCAGAAAGGATACTGATTAGTCAATACCAATTGTGACTTCATACAGATATGAAGTAGAACACCAGCACATCTAATCCAGAAACATAGAAAAAAGAAAGAATATATACCATGCTCAGGAATGCAAGGATCAGTCCACATTAGAAAGTGTATCAATGCATTATATACTACAATCAATTTCAGGTGAATTAAAGGGTTAACTGTAAAAAATGAAGCTTTTCAAAAAACTTAAAAGTGAATATTCATGCTTAGTGAAGAATTTAGCGAGAATAATCAGCAAAAACTAAAAAGAAATTAAATTTGACCATATAAAAATATAACATCAATATTTTTAGAGCCAAATTAAAACTGAGCACCGAGATAAAGTATTACCACAAAAATGGAAAAGAGATTAATAGTTTCTACTAAAAGAATTCTTATACATTAATAAGAAAACACTGACACTCTAGGGAAAAAATGGGCAGAGAATATCAATGGTCAATCCACGGAAAACACAAATGGCCAGAAAGTATCTGCAACCTCATTAATAATTAAAGGAATGAATACTAAAATAACGGTTTTCCAATCTTAGATTGGTTTTTAAAATGTCATGATGATACTGGAGTGAGGCAAGCATTCTCAAATTACTGGTGGAATAAAAACTATTACAATCCTTCTAGAACGAGATGCGTACACCAAGAGCCTTAAAAAAAAAATGCTCATGCCCTTTGATTTGATTTTCCAGGATAAAGTGTCTATAGGAACACAAGTAATGCCACTTAATCTATCCTAGGCAAAAAATGAGAGATGCAATTGAAGGAACGTGTGGACCTGGGTAATAACCTACTCAACATCTTAAGTGTAAAATATGCTTCTGAAATATACATAGTAATAAAAACATTTGAGCTAATCCTAATCTTTGCTGTTAATTCATATATAAAGTGAGCTAATAAATATTTGCTGCCCAAATTAAATATGCAACAGGGGACTGCTATATAAATTACCCATACATCCAAATATGAGCCTGGTGCCACCAAAAATGAAGATTTCAAGAAACTTTTAAGGACACAGGAAAATGTTCACCATATAACATTAAACTAAGGAGGATACACACACACATACACACACCCCATTATGCTAGTTAGTGGTTGTAGCAGGGTTGACTTTTTATTTTGACTTTTCTCCTGTATGTTTTTCTGTATTTTTCAGATGAGTCTGAATTGGTTTGTTTTAAAGTTACAAAAACAATGGGGGAAGGAGAAGGAAAAAAAAAAATCAAGTTAATTTTTTCTTAATTTCCCACTTTAAGTATAAAATATACTTCTATAATGTATATAGTAATGAAATGTATATAGTATATAGTAATGTATGTAGCAATGTATATAGTAATTCAAATCCTTTGTTAATTCATAGTGTACTAATAAATATTTGCTGCCCAAATATTCATACCTTTCAATATATTTTAAAGAAGAAAGTTCTCATTCCCCAAACTATTCTACAGTAAGCGGTACCATAGATTGGTTTTTTAAACGTCATAATACTGGAGTGAGACAAGCACGTTTTCTATACGGTTTCAATGTCTTTCATTGAAACATGACTGTTACAAAACCGCTTATTAATTCAGGAACCTATAAGCCAGATTTATAAAACAAGCCTAATCTCCCTAAAATGTATTCATTTTATGAAGGTATCCAATCTTATCTTAATGACAGATCAATAAATCTATAATTTGAATATGCTCTTTTAAGACTACTCAAACTCGAAACCATTTGAGACTATTGTTCCAGAATATAGTTATACAGAACATGAAAACATCACTCACCAATACGATCTACAAGTACATATCGTACTACTTTTAAAACCCAAGAACTGGAGGGATCTAAATGTGGACTACCTGTTACATATTACACTTGGAAAAGCTGTACAACGGATATGCCTAAAACTGATACCTTGAGCGTGTCCAGTATACCCCGATCCTTAAACGTCTGGTACAGCTTTTTCCGTAGTTCATCTTGACTCAACATCTTAGTTTTGGGGGGCATGGTGGACTGGAAGAGAAAATGGTTACGGGTTACCTAGCAGGCAGAAGAGAGAGGAGGTGAATTTCTGACAACAGACTCTTGGCTGGTCTCCAGGAAGCCCTATGAGGCCCGGCGGGAAAAGTTGCTTTAACGAAAACAAACAAGAGGCTTTATTTCCGCCGATCCCGAGGAGGCGCCGGTGTAGCTACCTGAGCCCTCAGGTGTCTGCTTCCTCCCAAGCCAGCCGCACCCGCCCCGAGTTTGAGACCCACCCCAGGCTGCAAGCCGAGGACTAGGGGCCTCCCAGCCCTCGGAGCCTGCCTCTGTCCCGGGGGATCGGGAGGCACCAGGAAGCTGAACGCTCTGCCTCCCACTCCGAACTCAGGCAGAGAGGCGCACTTCCCTTCTCCGCGATTCTGACGGTAGGCGGGGTCGTGGCCCACGCGCGACTTTCCCAGGAGGCTGGAGGGCCGGGACTGGGAGAGATGAGGCACCACAGCTCAGAGCCGGTCCCGCCCTCTCCTGAAGCCAGCCACGACGAGCCTCCCTAGCCTGGAGCGTTACCGCGCATGCGCTGGGCTGCGCCACGCTCCGGCTCCTCCCAGATATCACGAGAACGCAACGGCCGAGTCTCGCGAGCGCTGCTCTGGGAATCTCAACTGAAGCTGCTGAGGCAACTGACTGGGTATTTCCATTGTCTGCGTCTCCGCGCAGGTAGGGAATGTCGTGAGGAGGGGGTGGGGGCGCGGCAGGCTCTCCAGGACACGTCCCCGGCCCTGCGTGACCCGCGTGTTGGCCCTGTCCGTCCACCCTGTTCCCATCTGGGGCAGCCAGGCCCGACCCGGCCGTTCCCCAGCTGGCTGAGTCCAGCACAGCTCACCTGGCCAATCCACAGCGCATTTCAACCTGCAAATGTCCACTAGCTCGGGGGCTTCGCTTCTGTTGCCTTTCACTAGGTCACCCAGCTAACCCAGGGCTTCTTAACTGCGGCACTATTGCCATTTGGAGCCCGAATATTCGTTGTGGGCGCTGTCCTGTGCACTGTTGGGTGTTTAGCAGTGCACCTTCCCACCAGTTGTGACAACCATGAATGTCTCCAGACACTGCCAGATGTCCTCTAGAAGGCAAAATCGCCGCTGGTTGAAAATCAGTGAGCTAAACTTCGAGTACCCACCGGTTTTGCATGCTGTGAGGAAGAAGAAAGTGAGCCGGGTACCCAGGATGCTTAAATCTAATTAGAAAAGGAACCAGCCTCTCCAGAAGCAGTAATGAAAACATTGTAGCGGGAGAGCTGGATGAGAGCCAAGATGCATTGTTGACTGGGTAAGGAGTTTAGAAAAAGGAGAGGTGGTTGAATATGGAAGTGGCCGGGACATCGCTAGAAAAAATGACTTCATCTGAGCCTTGACGGGTAGGATTTGGTTGGTGGCAAAAAAGAGCAAATACTTGGCACTCCAGTAGGTAAGTGCCCTCTCTCCCAAACCCGCAGCGGTGGATAATTGATCACAGCATTTTTCCCCGCTGACTGCACTTAGTCTCTCAATCTTTTTCAGCACCAGTTCCGGGCAGTCACTGCCAGTTGATTAGAACTGGCTCAGGAGAGGAAACCCATCTGTCATCCCTAGTCAAATCCCTTTTCCATTAGACAGCATATCTTATTTAAAGATACCATTTTGCTGTACACTGTTCCCCCCAAAAAAGGTCTCCCCCCTTCAGTTTAAACATTCTCGGTTCCTTCAACAGTTTTCCAGATCATTCCCAAGCTTGAATCCTGCCGTCCTCCCAACACAGTCCAGTTATTCTTTTAAAATGCTATTTCCAGAATTGAGAACATTCCCCAGAGATGATATTGGCAAAGAGGACATTGTCTTCTGTGAATGCAGCCTAGAATTGGCATTAGCTGGTTTTTTGACCACTATCAGACAGCTGCTTCTTATTGAGCCTGCAATTAACGAAAACTTATGAGTTCTTGTAAGTGAACTACTCTTAAACTAGGTTTTCCTCATCCTATTACGCAGTTCATTTTTTTCAAGCCCAAAGGTAGGACTTTCTTTCTACAATCTCTAAAACTATTTTTTTTTTTAATTTCACCTAATTCTAGCCATGCAGATATTTTAGAATCCTGACTCTTGCCTTCTAATAATTTGGCTGCCCTTAGCATGTTATCTTTGAATGTGGTAAGTTGGCTTCATCTCAGTTGATTCAAATGTTGAGCTGGGATAGGTTAAGGTCAAACTCAAAGGTTCCGGAGACGCCCTGCTGTCAACTGATCTGGAGCACTTTATCATTCAAGTCAACTGTGGGTTGCATCCCTTATTCCACATGTAATGAGTGCTTCCTGGCCCCCGGCACTGTTGCAGCTTTGGAGATACCACAGATGGTGTTACCATCCAGGCTACAGCTCTCTAGTTTAGATACCAAATTACTTCCGGAACTGACTTACTGTCTCCTGTATTTCCCTTCCAAAACAGAAAATGTAAGCTTGGCATGACTTGTTCTCAGTACAACCAGGAGTACATGAAAGAATAATAACCTACTCTACTTTGTCTAAGGATTCACGTTAAAGGAGTTAATGTATAATAAAAGGTTCTAGTGTGGTGTCTGACCAAAGAGCCATTTAATACATATTTCTGTTGGTGTTTTAATCTCTTCGAAAGTACTCAATTATAGACTAGGAGATAAGCCTTTTTTGTTTCTGAAAATTGGAATAACACCAATCTCTGATGGATGGTATGGCTCTTTTCTGTTCCTGCGACTTCTCATGTCACTGGTCACTAGATATACAATCACATCTGTTTAATCCAGGATACCTAGTTTGCTGAGAACTGAAGACTTGTATTTATTAAAATGTCTAGATTTTTTTTAAATACACCTATCTCGAGGTTCAGAGCCTGTCTAACCTTGTTTCTTCCATCCACACTTTGCTGCTTGAAAATCATTCTGTTTGAAAAAAAGCTTAATTCATTCAGATCTGCGTCCTCTGTTATTTAAGTGTGTACCAGGTGCTGGAAGCAGTGACCTTTCTCCCTGGCTTCTTCCTGGTTGTGGCCTGAAAAGGCTTTGTTTTTCTTAACATATTCCACACATTTCAGCTCATTTGGGGCTTTTGCCCTTCTGACACTTGCCTCCGGGCTTCTGGTCCCAGGTCCCATTTTTATGTTCATTACTAGTTAATGTCCTACTTATTACACTATGTACACATCCTCTTTGAGTTCAAAGTAGTCCAGAGCTCCTTGCGTTACCACGTTGACTCCTTTAGTTGTCCCTCAAAAGCAGCTCAAGTCATCCTAGCCACTGAGACAGCTGCAGTTCTCACCGGCTCCCCTCCATTCTGCCAGCAAGCCCCGTCCCCTGTAATGGAGGATTTCTTCGTTAAGTACCTTAACTTCGGGAGCTTCTCACAAAGGTGCTGGGAATCACTTGAACATAGGCTATCAATCAGGCCTGAGACCCCGAAGGCCTCAGCACGGAACTTTTCCATGTTGGGTTACTTCACCCCACCATGCCTCATTCCTGCATTCCCTTCTCTCTACCCCAGCATTATCTATCCCACACTGTCCAAAGTACAGCCCCCTCCTCGCAGCTCCATTCTGCAAACATTGAGCACTTATGTATTAGGCTCTGTGTTAGAGATACAGGCTGGAAAACACCACAGCCCCTGTTCTTTTCCACCCTGTCATCCTCATATTGCTCTAAGTAACTTCACCTTGACACCATTGCCTCCTTCCCACTTTTCCCACATTGCTTTGAACCTCATGTCCCGTGGTAAATGAACTTGTCACCACTCTGCAGAATGCACCTTCTGCCTTTTGGCTGACACTTCTTAAATATTTCCTTTTTTTCTCATACCTGCAGGTTTTGTGGGGTTTTTTAGCTTTGATGTGTGTGTTAGTTTCCTACTCCCGCTATAACAAATTACTACAAATTTAGTGGCTTAAAACAACACAAATGTATTACCTCACAGCTCTGTAGCATAGAAGTCCAACACGGTCTCACTGGGCTGAAATCCTGGTATCAGGAAGGCTGTGTTCCCTTCTGGGGGCTCTCGGGAAGAATCTGTTTATCCTTTCCAGCTTCTAGAGGCCGCCCATGTTCCGTGAGTCCTGGCCCCTTCTTCCATCTTTAAAACTAGCAACGTTGCATCTCATGACCACCCTCCATAGTTATGTTTCTGTGCCTTCCTCTCGCGTCTCCCTCTTCCACTTTTAAGGCCCCTTGTAATTGTATTGGGCCCACCCGGCCAGTCCAGGATCTTCTCCTTGTCTTAAGGTCAGCTAATGAGCAACCTTAGTTCCATCTGTAGCCTTAATTCCCGTTCGGCTTGTAAATTAACAGTCACAGGTTCCCGAGATTAGGGTGTGGACTTCTTGATGAGGAACAGAGAGGCTGTTCTGGCTGCCACCCCATGTTCAGAATTGACGTGTTCATTTGCATTCCTCTACCTTCCCTTCCTGATTTCCTTTCTCGGATGCTAGCATCACATTTTGATATTCTGCTTGATCACCTCATCCAGACATTCAGAAACACCCTCGAGTCCCCAGTTTAAACCATTACCAAGTTTTGCGTAGCTGCCTCCTCCACACCCTGAGATCCAGTCTTCCTTGGAGGTGCCTGAAGGGCCCCTATTTCAGGTGATGGCAAAATTGAGCAGACACATACACAACTCACACAAACAGCAGTTTCTTTCTAATATTTGTGTTACATACTGGAGTAATACTTCGTGGAGGGAAGGAAGGAAGGAGGAGGTCACAGAACTTAAAAAAAATTGACCTAGAGCTGCACTGTCCAATACAATAGCCACTAACCACATTCGGCTATTTAAATTCTAATTAATTAAAATTAAAAAAATTTAAAATTCCGTTCCGCAGACACACTAGCTATATTTCAAATGCTCATTAGCCACTAGTGGCTGCCACATTGGACAACACAAGTACAGAACATTCCATTCTCGCAGAAAGTTCAATATGCGGGACAACACAGAATTCTTCAGTGTGTCTCCCCTTTGCCCACTACATAGGCGTAGTAAGCCCTCCAATATTAACTGTAGACATTCCCTTCCTGAGACAGTGTGGTTATACAGTTTCCTTTTCTTCCACTTCATTTTTCAGTTTTTCCTTATCAGAATTGAATAGAGTTTTCTCTCTTATTCTTTAGCTTTTTATGAAATCAAATTATTGGCAGCTTAAGTTCTGCCCAGCTGGGCAGTTTGTGGTGTAATCTTTATGTGGTATTTCCTTCAGTTCCCTTTCTATTTATCTTCATGCTGTACTTAGACCTGTGCTTCTCTCCCAGTCATGGATTTCCATACGGGGGTGAGTGTGTTGCGGGGTGTGGGGCAGTCTTCTTTATATGGATATCATTTTCTGCTGCTTCTTAAACATGTGGTAGAGAGGGGAGTATCTGCCTTATTTTTTGTTTTCCTGCTGCTGCTGCTGCTGCTTAAATGTTTGTGCTGAAGAAAGCCCTTCCCTTGGCAAGCTCCAGCTCTGAAACCCATTCCAGCAAAAATGAATGATATCATTATTGACTTTGTTAACATTTCAACCTCCCATCCCTCTTCCTCTCGAGAATTATTGCCAATTCTCCTAATTTTGCATAGCTTTTGTATCGTTCCTGCTTTTCTTTGTTATCCAGTTTTACTGTTTGGGCCTTTTTCTCATCTTTCCCTACAACAGGGATCAACTTTTTCTGTAAAGGGCTTAACGATGTCTGTCACAACTCAGCTCTGCCACTGTAGGGCAAACGCAGCCTTAAATGATGATGATAAAAGGATGGGTGAGGCCAGATTCGGCGACCCCTGCCCCAAATAACATTGTAAATCCTACTTACATCATCTTACCAGTCTCCTGTCTGCCTTTTCTTCCAGACACAGCCTTCCAGTTCCAGGGTTAAAAGTGTCAGCTGTGCCCTGATTTCCTTTACAGCGTGTCATATTCGTTAGGAAATACAGTTCAGTTCTCCTCGGATTTTGCTGCATGTTCTGTTGAGTCAGCAGAATCCTGTGAGGCTCAGTGCGCCCTGGCCCACCTCAGCTGTGCATCCCCGAGACTGTACATTCCCAGTTAACCAGACTCCTGCCCCATGGGGAGACCTTCCCGGTCACCACATCTCCGTGCGTACATGTTCTTCCATGTCGTTCTAGATAACATTTCCTGAGCACCTCCTATGAGCCAGACCCTGCTGGGTTCTTTCTGTGCATCGGGTCGTATAACCCTCAAGCTCGCCCTAAGGGAGCTGCGACCATTACCTCAGTTCTTATCTCTATTCCACCGAGAAGGAAACACATGGGGTGGGAGATTAAGGACCCTTGGGTGGTCACATTGCTAGGAGGTGGCAGACCTAGACTTGAACCTAGCTTTGTCTGATTACAAACACCCTGTGCTGAAAATACATACGTAAATCTATCCGTCCATTCGTCCATCCATCTGGATTTTGTGTGTGCTGAAAACCACAGAATCACTGGTCCCCTCCACACACACTTTCTCTTAGCTTCACTTTTTTAACAAACCTATTCACCCTAGTTCTAAGATTTCTTAATGCCTCAGAATGTTTTCTCTCTGGTTATGATTTCTTCCATCTTTTCTAGAATACAGAACCTTTTCTCCTTTCTCATACGTGGTGTTTGAAGAGGTATGTCATACATTCTTTTATTTGCAGGCATACATTTGTAGCATACATGCATCAGGAAGAAGATAAAAACACCACAGTCTGTAGATAAGTGCTATAGTAGCTCTCCTTTGTGTAAATAACATGAGGTAGCACTGTTTTTATCTTCCTCAGCACCATCTCTCCTGAAAATGTCGAAGGCAAGCCAATTATTTCCTAATCAGCAGCCTTTAGTAATGTTTTCAGGTGTTAGTGCTAATGCTAACTGCTCCAGCCCAAGGATAGCCCAGCTTACTCTAAATGTTCCAGACTTTCAGATCATGAGAATGTTGTTTTTTATGACTTCATATTAGAGGTCTTCCACTTTCCCTATGAAAACATGGTACTGGGTTCTACAGGACAAATCACAGTTATATAATTTGTATAGTCCAAAAGCCGTATATCCATGGTAGTATACTGGAAGCAGGCCAGGCTTAGTGGCCTTCTCCTCTCCAATGTCAGACTTAAGCAAAAAATTGAATTCTAGACTTCTGGTTAACAATTTTTGGTTTTCAGTTGTGAGTACTAAAAATATGTATTATTTTCATTTAATTAGGAGTTGTATATTGAAGACAATGTCTGGAAGTTTCTACTTTGTAATTGTTGGCCATCATGATAATCCAGTTTTTGAAATGGAGTTTTTGCCAGCTGGAAAAGCAGAATCCAAAGTACGTATGTAACCTTTAAAAATGTCCTAAGAATCGTTATGCTGTTGTAATGGTGTTGATAATGGTGTAATACGATTTTAGAACTGGAAGAGATCTAAACAGATGGGGTAACTGGAATGAATCCACCACAGTTGACCGAGGCTTGCTCTGCAGTCTCAGGTTGATGGAAGCCAGCCAGGGAACGTCCTCTGAATCATTTCTTCATCCTTGAATTCAGCACACACTTAGCACGCACTAACAGGATGCTCTGGGTCTCTTTTCCCTGGTCTTCAGTTCACTGTGTCACCCTTTATGAAAGCTACTCCCTAAGCATATAAAAACATGGTCCACCCGTAGTGGGTCTGGGAGAACAGTCACTGCTGCCTTGAAATGCCCTGAAAACCCATTCTGTCCCAGCGAGTCACCCTTTTCATCAGGACATACGTAGTAGAACCATTTACACCTAGGAGGATTAAAAGAAACCCTTACTGACATGTCCTCTTGCTGCCCTTGAGACTACGACAGTTTACAGTGTGTGCACTGTAAGCACCTGGGTGGTGCCCACGTGCTTTCCTCCCCAGTGACTCACCCAACTTCCTGTTGTCAGGAATGGTTCCAAAAAAACAAGCTTGGTTCGAACATGTTGCCTTTCAGAGTAAACAGAGCCGCAGACTTGAGAGTAGCTGGGTCCCTTCCGTCTTTCTGGGCTAGTCTTTCTGGGCTAGTCCTGTTCCGGATTGCCGACAAGTTATGCTGTGTTTCTCCCCGTCTCCAAAAATAAGCTTTCGTGTCCTTTAAGACAGGAATTGGTTTTCAAAATTAATTATAATGCATAATGTCCAGTCTAGTGTATGACGCTTTTCAACGGTTCAGATCTTGCCACTAAAATATGGTAGAAATTTAAGGGATTATCTTACCAGATGTGATTGCTACGTTATTTTCTCATGTTTCTGGGTGACGCTGCTAATTAAATCTTTGGTTTGAGGCATCTGTAGCAGCAGTTAAACTGTGTGTAACAGAGTTACACATAGTTCCTGTGCACTCCAGTGGCCTAGTGGTAGGCAAAGCAGTGCATATAAAATACGTTGTCTCATGATTTGATCTTAGTTCTTTCTTCTTCTACCACTTACTTTCTTAAAGCATTTCTACAGTTTACTCCTCATCACTCAAGTTCTATCATCAGTGTAAAGTAATGGAAAATGCTGCTGTGAGCTAGACACAAAATATGTCCATTTTTCTAACGATTAAATTAGGTACGTCCTGGCAGCAGGAGAAAAGCGACAATGCTTTAGCTGTGCAAGGCGTTCCAAGGCAACTGGCAGCCTTCCTCCAGCCCAATCACAGAGGTGGTTCTAGTTTCCTGTGGCAGCCGTAACAAGTACCGCAAACTGGGGGGCTCAGAACAACAGAAATGTATTGCCTCCCAGTCTGGAGGCCAGAAGTCCGAGACCAAGGTGTCGGCAGGGCCGTGCCCCTCGAAGGCTCTAGAGAAGGACCCGTCCAGGCCTCTCCTAGCTTCTGGTGGTTTCCTGGCTTGTGACAGCAGCACTCCCATCCTCACGTGGCGTTCTCCCTGGGTGTGTCTGTGTCCACATTTCCCCTTTTTATAAATACACCACTCATACTGGATTGGAGCGCACTCTACACTAGCATGACATCGTGTTAACTATTCACATCTGCAACAACCCTCTCTCCAAGTAAAGCCGCATTGCAAGGTGCCGGGGGCTAGGACTTCACCATGAGAATTTAGCGGGGGAAGCTACAGTTCACCCCAGAACAGAGGCGTTCTTCGAAAACTGCATGTTAAAAGTAAGAACTCCACAGGAGTAAGACTGCATTCCAGGCTGGGACAGTCCCACCTTCTCCAGTTAAACCATTTCAGCCCATGAAAAGGACACTTCTAGCTCTGACAGGACTGTCTCCTGCTGAGAGCTGACTGCAAACAGCTGGTCTCCTGTCAGTCTCAGGCCCCCCTGCCACGTAAGCTCCTTATCCCTGAAAGAGGCCTATGCCAAGCCTTTAGGAGTGCCACCTACTACTCAACTGTCTCCAGTGCTCACGAGGTGTGACCGTGCACAAACCACCCCCGCCTTGAGGCCTGTGCCAACAGCAGCTCTCTGTAGCTCCTAAACCCCAGCTTACCTAAATTGCTGTCCTTTATCTGTAACCACTTAGGTATTTTTTCCTGTCTTCCTCTAAAAAAATACAAGTTTCTTAAAAGGAGGGTCTACTTTTTTTCCCCCTAATATAGTATTCTTTCTTCACACACTTAAATGGTTACAGAATTTCATGCAAAATTTTAAAAAATTATATAATTTCTTGAACACATTTCATTAATATTATAATAGAATTAATATAATTGGGTGTTTCTATTTGTTGTGTTTTCGACACCAAATTTTAAAATAGAATACGATGTGAAAACACTGAGGATCTTTTATAAGTCTCATGACAATTAGCAAAGAGCGAGCAGGGAGTCTTACCACCCCCAAGAAAAACTATAGAAATTACAGAACGAAATGTTGGCTTTCTTGACGCTTATGGAAATGTTAACCTTTTGCTGCTCACACTGTCACCTAGGACGATCATCGTCATCTGAACCAGTTCATAGCTCACGCCGCCCTCGACCTCGTAGATGAGAATATGTGGCTGTCAAACAACATGTACTTGAAAACTGTGGATAAGTTCAATGAGTGGTTTGTTTCAGCATTTGTTACTGCCGGTCATATCCTTACCTTTTTAATAAAGATATCTACAGGTTGGGGTAACAAACTAGAACATGGGACACATTTCAGGCTCTGAGTCTGTGGATCTCAAAGTGTGTAAAAATTGCCATTTATAGGGCTACTTTTATTTTTTTAGGGGGAAAAATACATTTTGTTTAATAGGTAATTTTAAAACCAAGTCTCATATATAAAACTAAGGTTTATCTGAACCATATCAAGGATTTTAGATTTTGTAGTTATTTTCTAACTTAAAAAGATTGTTCTCTTTAAGACAAAACTAACCTAATTTTGAACCCAGTTTATGTATTCAACTTTTCCATCACAAAATACACCGCATGTGACTAATCTGAAGAATACTGTATCAACCGATTGCTTTTCATTTTTCATTTCTAAGAAAGATTAAACCTTAATTATTTCACATATGAGATTTATTATGCTTCATGACATAAGGCAAGAAGATGGAATAAAGAACTTCTTTACTGATGTCTATGATTTATACATAAAGGTATGGTATGTTCTATAACTTTTTAAATCTGATTATCAAAAAGGATTCGAACTTTGACAGGGAACTGGCGTATTAAGGTAACTCCCTCATACTGCCGTTATCATCTCAGACTGGCTCTCCTCCGGTCAGAACTACCCCCGGCAGTTCCCTCATCTGACAAGTCTTCACCACCAGGTTAACGTGTTTAAGAGAACAACTCACAATGGTTATTTTTAAATCAATTCCGTTCTTCTCCCCCTTTAGGTGCATACAGTTGATTTTAGTAGGGAACCCTAAAGAGAGGGAGGCAGTCTACATCAGGGAAATTGCTTCATAATTTTAATCTAAAATGTTTCCCATCTACTTTGTAAATAAGTTACAGTGCAGTGAATATAGATCATAAACCAGCAGGAAGTGATTCATACGCTACCAAATAGTCACCCAAGGAGAATGATGTTAATGCATTTTTTGATACTTAACGGTAAAAAGTAAAATAGTAATAGGAAACCAGTGGTTAATCTGCAGTGCTAACAACAGTGTGTTAATAATTGAAATGTTCTGTATTTGGACGAGATTTTTGCATATCAGCAGAGCTAACAATCTTCCTACTTAGAAGTAGCGAGTAAGACTAGCCTTATAAAAAGGGAGAAAGTAATTAAGGTGTAAATGGTAACTTTTTTCCTCATTAGTGATTCCACTTATTAATAATTTTCTCTACCACATTATGACACGCTCATGTTATGAGAAACTGATCAGTTAACCAACCTTGTGTTAAAGAGTATTAAAAACCTGATTGTTAAATAATTACCACACAAGGGCAATAATATCAGTGTGGTATAACTTTTTATTAACTCTTGAACATATGGCAGATTTTGGTTTTTTTTATGTAGCCAAAGTGTCTTACAGATTAATCCATATATTTATAATGAGTATAAGTAGGTTAGTATTTCACACCAGGGTGAATCCTGAAAGTTAATTTCATGTACAGAGGCAGCACGTAAACCACCATCAGTTTGCCACAGGTACTTAAAACTAAAACACCAAGACAAAAATTTCCTTAAGGGGAGGTTAACTATTTAACAATGGAACATTTGTGTTGAAAATTAAAAATGTGGTCGTCAGACTTTTGTTTTGAATGTCTGATTTAATTTAAATCTTTAAAATAATTTCCTGTTAGAGACCTATGATTTGTCAGCCTTTTTGACAAACTCACTAATACCTTCTTCTTTCCTAGTTTGCAATGAATCCATTTTATGAACCCAATTCTCCTATTCGATCAAGCGCGTTTGACAGAAAAGTACAGTTTCTTGGGAAGAAACACCTTTTAAGCTGAATGCAGAAAAATTCGGAAATAAACAATGTCACTACAACGGAGTATACTCAGGAATGTGTACATTGTAAGTTACTTGATTAAATAGCCTGGAAAAGTTTTACTTGTAGTCTCAATTTATCTAAACCGAATGAAATTCCTTTTATATTTAAAAATAGTCCATTCAATTCTTAGAATTATTAACATCAATATTTGATTATGAACAGTATTATTTATAAAGAGCTCTTTACCGGTAATCATGCAATACTTATATTTTAAAAATTGAGAATAAGCTTTTGACTTTCTTCATCAGATAGGTTGATTGATCCTGATGTAACAAACCAGAACCAAATATTGTCAAGAATTGATAGATTTAAAACAAAAAGCGTCTGCAATGGGGAATGAAGTCGATAGCACGTACATGGGCTTATCTCTACATCTAGGGATGTTATAAAGTGTATAGGCAGTATACAGAGTGCTACCCAAGAAGCCGAAGCAAACAGCTTTAGTAGTGCCAAATGCACGTGGCTGCCCATCAGAGACTGAGAACAGAGATCCGGCCGTCATTCTGGAATCCTGGATCTGTGTTTATAAAATGGGGCATTGGGACCAAAGTGACAGATGATGTTTTATTTCCTTTCCCTCAGATGGTATACTCAAGATGAAATGAACCTGCTGATATCTGTACTAGTGAAGAGTTGTAAGGCAGTTTTAGAGCTGTGAACAAAGCCAAGCCTGCATTACATTAACATTTGCACTCAGCCTAGTAGGCTGTACACAGAAGGGTGGGCATGGTCTCCTGTACTGTAAATGTCACAAGTGTGGGATCTTACTGTAAACGAGTAAATGTCGATTGAAAAGTAATATAACCAGACATTTTCTGCGCTAATTGTGAACACTTGAAGAATTTTGTTCCATTCTGAATAAATCGAGTAAGTAATTCCAAGTTTGGTCTTATATCTGTGTATGAAGTTGCTACCATGATTTTTTACCCCATCTATTTATTTGACTTCTTAAATAAAGTTGTTTGTCCAAGATTGTGGGAGTTTAATATCGAATTTTTAAAGTGCTGCCCACCCAGCCTGCCACCAGCGTTCTGGTTGTTTGCCCCATTGAAAGCCTACAAACTATACCTTTAAAGTAACTAAAGTTATTCAGATCACCTCAAAACTAGGGAGCAGAAAAAGATAGCTAGAGATCTAGGAGTAATTTCAGCCATGCTCATTGGGGAGACCCAAACATATATTCATTTTGTATAGTTTGCTCTGCCCTCAGTGACCGTATAACGCATGGCTGTGACGCAAGCAGCCAGGAGCAGCAGCGACGTGTTTCAGCAGGAAGCTGTAGGGTGGAGACGGTTTGGGCCCTGGCCCAGCCACACGACAGCGGTGTCCTGGCAACAGCGGTCCTTTTCTCCAGGCTTGTGAGGGTGAGACAGGAACAGGTAATAGCCCCGTGAGTATGTTACTGTAGCTAAGTACCAGATCTCATGTGTGACTGCATCTTTGAAGGAGCTCGAAGGCAAGTCCAGCAATGAGCGTGCATTGGAGCAGGTGGGCTGTGGGGACAGCGTGCCAGGCACGCAGGTGTGGAGGAAAGCTGCACTGGCACGTGGGTTGGATACCTGAGAGGACAGGACCAGGACTGGTATAAGGGGAAGACCACAGGCTGACAAGGAAGCTGAAGAGCTAGCAAAAGGCAGATCTGGCAGGTGACATCGTTGAAAGTTCATTTCAACACAGGAGTATGGAGGGACATTGGTAGTTCCCTGGGCATCAGGCTCCACTGAGCACAGGTATCTCAGCAGTAAATTTGTATCATGCAGTCCCAAAGAAATCCAAACAAAATGCACAAATCTGGTGTTGTCCTTTCATTTCCTAGGATGCTTCATTGTGGCCCCCTTTGCATTTTATGTAGAGACCATCAGTCTCTGCTTGTGCTACACGTGACCTTTTCGGTCACGTCAGCATTTCCTGGTTGACAGTCCACAATGGTGACTTCTCAGAATCTACCGACTGTACACAGGTACATTTTTCTACTTAACACGTCACTGCCCCACAGCCACTGGTATCATGAGAACTGGTGTTGGTGTCATATCAGAGTGAAAGCTTACACAAGTTTTTAGAGAAATGTAAAACAAAGTTTTAAGAATATCTAGGATGTTTTAGCTTCAACTAGGGAATTTTCACAAGGGTGAAGGTGACAAAAACTTTAATTAATCCACTGATGGAATTCTACTTTTCCATCACCCACACAGCGTATTATAATTGCTTTACTGGCTGTCAAATGTTCATGTGTCCGTTCTGAGGCCAGTAGTTTTCCTTAACACTGAACTGTCTCAAAGGCTTCACATTCAGACAGCAAGGAAGCAAACTCACAGAGATGGTCCGACGCCAGGTGGCAACGGTACTGAGATAGGCCCCTCTCCTCCCTGACCTGGGGAGCAAGCTCCACACCAGGAAGCAAGCTGCACACCTCTCCGCTTGCTTCCCTGGGGCTCTGCAGCTGCTTCCACCACTCCTGCCACCAACTGCTTTTCTCCCCCAACTCTCATTTTTCCCTATTTCTGTTTTGTATAGATAACACGGGCCAATTAAAATACCTTTAGCTTTTTTCAGAAGAATCAAGTTCCCAGCTACCTTCTGCTGCTGGTTGAAGAGCTTTTCCATCATACATTGTTTATTTAAAGGCTGAAGCTATTCAGTCAGGTTTCGTTCCTCTTAGTTATCACATTCCAGTACCGTGTTTGGTCAGTTAGCTCCCGTTCCCTGGATCCCTCTAAGTCACCGTGAAGGTGGCTTACTCAACCTTCCATCAGCTTGTCTTTGCGAAGGTGGAGATCTGTTGCCTTGATCATTTTTGCCGCCCAGCTCTAGACCTCCTGAATGCCAACTAATCAAATCCTTAAATATTTAGCTGAAAATACATTACTTGAAAAGATGCTTAAAAGTTTTTAAAAACCAGTAATTAGTTAAATCTACACAAGTATCAGAATTACATTTTGTAAATACCTACACACACGTGTTGAGCTGAACTGTGCCCCGCCTTCATATGTTGGAAGTCCTAGCCCCAAGTCCCTCAGAATGTGACTGTATTGGAAGATAGGGCCTTTAAAGAGGCCTCTAAGACGAGCCCTTTATGGTGGGTCCCAATCTAATCTGACTGGTGTCCTTATAAAAGAGGACATTTGGACACAGACTAGTGTGGGGATAGAGGGGGCATGCTATATTAAGAGGAAAAAGCAAGTCGCAAAGCAAAGAGCGCATTTTTTATTTTAAAAACAAAGCAAGTCCCCTTGAGAAAAACCAAAAGGAAGAATATATTATACCAACTTGTGAACAGTGAATTCCTATTTTGTTTTTTTAGATGGAGGATTAGGGTTTTTTTTGCAGGGGGGGGATTATAAATAATAAAAACTAGAGCTCTAACCTGAGAATATGAAGAAATTTAATTCTCCCAAATTAAAAATGTTAAAATGTTTTGCTTATAGCCAAATTGTCTGTTATATTAGGAAACTAGACTTTCAAAAGCTTAGCTCACTGTTATGATACTCTTTTTCAGTGGTTCCCGAGTTGGGCCAGGGATAGAAATATATTTTGTTTTTCAAAATGTACCCCCGACCCTGCAGGACAGCCCCCACTGCACAGCTGAGCGTCCTGTCTTCACTAACACGAGGTCTAGGCACTGGTTTGCCTCTGTAGTATGGAATCAGCATGAAAGGCACAACACATGACTTTTACCCACAAAAGACCACAATTCACTTTATCAGTAAGTCTGGTCACTGCAGCAAGAGGATGAAAAATCTTGAGAGCAAATCACTAAGCAATGTTTAGTAAAGAGAAGACACTAAATAAATGTACGATCAAATAAAGATGTCTTCATTTACCCTCACACATTATACAATCCTTAGCATTTCCTCTAAGAATATAAAGCTGGCTTCTGGGTTGGGGGCGGTCATGAACGTGTGGCACATAAATGACGAGTGACTACTCCTTAGATCACTTCTTGTATGTGGAATGAAAACGTGAACACAGGAACTTTAAAGAGAACAAAGAAGTAATCAAATGACTGCAGTGCAAATGCATTAGATTTTAATCTTTAATATCTAACATTATTGCTTTAGGAAATTTTCCCCCAAACCAAGAATAAAATGCTAATTACATAAAAATACACACATACAAAAAGTAGTTGTCCATTTTCCCAGGAAAAAAAAAAACAATAACTTCTAGAATATTTGAGTGTTTTGTTTTAATCATAATGAAAGTCCCGGTCATCTCACTTATTAGCTCTGTAACTTACGTATTTAAATTAAACATTATTAGACAACGGTTGCAATTTATAAATGTAAGGTGCCATTACTGAGTAAATAGGTTGTTCCATGAGTGGATGTGTGCCCCCTCCTACCCACTAATGAAACAGCAGTATGGCTGGTTTAACTTTGTGAGTAGATGATCCACTGATGCAAACGCTCAGCCTCCTCCACCCTGTTTGTTTGCGTATATGCGTGAGTTGGTTAGAACGTGGGCAACCTCTTTAATGATCAACAGCAAGATGAGCTCGGCCTGGGCTTGTGGTGCAGACTGACTGTGTCTGTCTGAATCAAGTGATCTGACCTGTCCTCCGTCGCAAGCACTCTTCGAACCGCTTCCTCAAAAGCCGCTGCGACATTCGTGGCATCTTTTGCACTGGTTTCAAAGTAAGGGCAGTCGCCGTTGTCCCTGCACCAGGCTCGGGCTTCTTCTGCAGACACCTGCCGTTCACTTATGTCGACCTTGTTGCCCAAAATCACAAAAGGAAAGCTTTCGGGCTCTTTTACATCTGCGTAATATATGAACTCTTTCTTCCAGTTATTCAGGTTCTGGAAGCTTTGAGAATCATCGACACTAAAAGTGAGCAGGCAACAGTCGGAACCTCTGTAAAATGGTGTCCTCAGGCTTCTGAAGCGCTCTTGCCCGGCCGTGTCCCAAATCTGCATGGTAACGAAATGTCCATCTACCTCCAAATCTTTATTTAAAAACTCCACACCTATTGTGTGGAAGAGCTGGGTATCAAACTTGTTAGTCACATATCTGTTCATCAGAGAACTCTTCCCAACTCCACCATCTCCAAGGAGAATTACTTTAAAGAGTGATGATTTTCCTGCCATTATTAATCTCACGATCTTTGACTTCAGACCTCTGTAAAATAAAAAGGGACCATTATATGCCTTTAGGCCTGCACAGTGCACGATTCTGTGAATATCACCATTTTAGGGAAATAAAGCACAGAGTCCCAGTTCGTTTCTGCACAGGCAGTACCTAGCAGCACAAGCTTTCATTTGCGGAGCACTCGACCACACGCCAGGCACTACCCTGCCATTACTCCCTACACCAGCGGGGGAGGGCTCGCTCTTTCCCCTGTCTGGGTCTCGGCTGGCTGAAGCTGGCACTCAAGGCCAAGTCACACCCCAGATATCTTACCCTGAACCGTTCCTCTCTACTTACAATAAGCCCTGCCACCATTTGTTAGAGATGCTATAGGAGACCAAGTAGGCAAGTCTCTGTAACAACTTCAAACAACCCTTTGGTGACACAGTGAGGTGTTCACTGATGGCTTTCCTCTCCTGCCAGGGGTTTACTTGACAACCCCCGCATTCTTTCTTCCAATGCTGTCACCATAGTAGCTAGTAACCGGGAAACCAGAACCAGAAGCTGAGTGATCTGGCAGTAAACAAAAGCCAACCACTGAGTAAATGGACTGTTCTCTTCATCAGGAACACTATTTTCAGTTTGCTGAAATTAATGCCAGCAGAATTTTTGACAGAATATCGTAATATAGCACATTGTACTCACGATACTCATTTAGGCAGTTCCAACTCCTAACAAACACGAGCTGTTACTTGTGTGTTTCAAGGGGGAATGAAATAAATCTTAAGCAAAAATGCGGTGCTCTGCACACCCCTTCAGGGAAACCCTGCGGCAGGAGGAAAAGCCTTCCTGCACTATAGGCACCGGCCTGTCCGGGTGCGGTTTCAGTTGCCCATGTACAGACGGCCGCTTCTACGTGCCGTTCTTACTTAAGCTTCTGTCCCAATTTTTTGTTATGGAAAATTTCAAGCATACACAAAATGTCTGAATAATGAGAATAATATAATGAAACCCCAAGGACCCTAAACCTAGCTTCAGCAATTATCACCTTGTGCCAAATCCTATTTCCTCCGTAACTCCCCATTCTCCCTTCTCCCCAGTTATTTTAAATCAAATAGTATCACTTAATCTGTAACTATTTCAGTATTAAGTGGCCTTTAAGTATATTAAGACTGGTAAAAAACGACAACCTTTAGAGATGCACTAACAACTTTCTGCAATGTTGGAGATGTCCCCTGTCTACAGTGTCTGATATGGCAGCCACTAGCCACGTGTGGCTACTGAGTACTTGACAAATGGCTAGGGGAGTGAAGAACAGATTTTTAAATTTGATTTAATTTTAACTAAGTTGAATGACCATATTTAAAGAGCCAGTAGCTGTATTGGAGAGTGTAGCTCTAAAGCAAAAATGGGAGTTAACTTTAACATGGAAGTAGACACTGTGCACCTCAATGGGAGGTAATGAGGCATGAACAATAACTCTTATTCTGACTGGGATGAATTCGCAAAATCACTGCAGTAAACATCTGGCTATCTCCTAGTTAAATGCAGATATGACCTGGTGTAATGTAACTGAACACATCCTATAATGTGCAAGAATTTCGTATTTCTAACTACATACCAAACTATGCTGGTAAAACCTGTAGCAAATTGCCCCCAACTCTTACTGGCTTTTTAAAATTACTATAGTAATTATTACTATAATAAATACAATTTAAATTGGCCAGCAAAAGTATGAGACAATCAAGGTGCATACTTCTTGGAGACTTTTGACTGCCAAGGGATCACCCTGCCCAATGCCCAGAGTAAATTAACATCAGAGAAGAAAGTAAAAAAATCTCAAGCCTCTTAATTTTCTGACATAGATAACAATCTGGTAAATCGGTTCCTTTGTTTAATTCTTTATAATCTTGCTTAAACAACTTAAACTTATAGAAAAAAGAATAACAAAAC
Source organism: Pteropus medius (assembly GCF_902729225.1). NCBI lineage: Eukaryota > Metazoa > Chordata > Mammalia > Chiroptera > Pteropodidae > Pteropus > Pteropus medius. Next base: position 1,651,451 of record NW_024340697.1, read on the forward strand.
CAAAAAAGCACACCAACCATTCTGCCACATGGAAGGCATGTCGGACGCCCCGTCCTTTAACACTCTCCCGTAGATCGAGATGCAACTCTGTGCCCAACGTCTAAGGCAAGACACTTGGCCCTGCTCCCCGTTCTCAGCTCCAGCCATTCGGAAATGCAGCCGGATGGAACTGAAATCCACCTGCACTTGCTCAGCTCGTGCACTCTCCCTTGTCTCCACGCGGGCCCCTGCTGTCCTTGTGCTAATGAGCCCACCCTGCTTCGCTTAACCCACCGCTGGGCCCTCGGGACCCTTCGGCACGGTCATCACCAACACTGGGAACCTTCCTCAGCAACCCCACCCAAGGTCGTTCCTTTCACACACGTTTAAGGTACATGTTGTGTAATGAGGGTGTAACAGAGGTGCGAAAGTCCAGTCTATGGTTTATCCCAGAATTTTAACAGGCCTCTAACTGCCTTACCAGACACAAAGTTTCATTGTACAGCATTGAATTGTTAGAATCTTTACATCAAATTATAAACCAGATTATGCAATCTAACAACCTCCACTCAGATGACTAGTTGCACACATCTACCAAATTCTCAGAAATTCCCTGGGATTTGTCATTTATAATTTTATCAGGACACATTGATAGTTCTTTTTTCATAATAATGTGCGATTTCCTAGTTTGTGATCAAACAAATTTTCTGATCAAACAAATCTGGGGACTGCTAGACACACACATCAGGAAATAGGGGACAATGTTTACATTTACCATCTATATTTTGGGGCCTCTCAGATATCCTATTTGGGAGTATGTTGGCATTTGCTAAAACAACAAATATACACACAAACATCTCTCTGATTCTACCTGTAGAGTTGCATATAAACATACATGGTGATACAAATAAATTTACAAACCATTTTATTTCCCAATAGCAACTAACAAAAGCTAGCTTCATGTAATCTACACGTTAATATAACCTCACTCAGTTTACAGACGTTAAAAGCGTTCTTTTTCTTCTCTAAAAACAGTAAAATCCTTTGAAACTTTAGTATGAGTTGCATGAATAAAGGTATCCTACGCTATTTTGAGAACTTACCTTAAAATGTAACGTGAAGTCTTTTATACTCCAGTTTGGAGTGACTGCCCAAAGGCAACAATCTTCACCAAGGTTACGGTTAGCAATTCAGTTAAATTCGATAAGGAATCTGAATAAGAGAAGCATACTACAGAGGTAATAAATCTCACCTTAAATGTTCAGTTCAAGCATCATCATCATCTGCAAATAAAATGTCAGAAAGCTCACCTTAGCAATGCACATTCGCTTTCATACTTTTAAAGGTAAGCGCAATAATTAAAATGTGAAAGAAATATCTGACTTCTATTAGCAGCTAGATTCCTAATTTAAAAGGAAATTGCATCTGAAAGCTGCACATGACATTTCTCAGTCTAAAAAAAGTGCTAGAATCAAATACTACACTTTAATCATTGTTTTTTCAAAGTTTTTCGCTTGCCCAGCTTTCTTTTCTAAGTTTTACACTCAGACAACTATAAAATTTTGTTAAGATGAAATGTAAAATATTTCACTCATTCTTCAAAATGTGCCCAAATTTAGAGTGGCTCGGAATAATCATATTCCAGAGAATAAAATAAAACTAACACAACAAGGAAAAAAGAAGGGCCACGTGAGAGAGAAGCACCAATGTGACACAGGAGACGCTGGGCTAAGGCTAGGGCAGCAGTGTTGGAAAGATTTTTTCTGGGCGGCCAAGGTGAAATCTTTCCTGTGGCCAAATAAAAGCCTACTGTCAAAAAGAAGAACTGGTTCCTGGTGCCAAAGGCCATGAACGCAGACCTATGGACAAGCTACTTGACATCCTGAAGCTCATGAGGACAGTGGTGACAACAGTACCTACCTCTAGTGCTCTTAAAGCAGTTCACCACTGTGCCAGGCTCATGACCGGAGTGCAGGAAGTTTCTGTGGAATGAATATATGAAGAAGTCTTTATTGGCAGTTTTACAAAAAGATTTCGTTTATGGCCATTTCTTCAAATTTCAGTAAGAGTTATGGGCAGAACAACTGAGAGGATTAGGCAGACATTAAGAAGCCAAAGGATCCTAGCCTTAGAGACCAAATCAATGTGATGGTTTCCCAGTAATGAATGCGGAGCTGTGCTAAAAGTACCAGCCTCTCTGGGTCTAAACCAACAGTTTCAATCCCTTCTCCCCCTTAAAAGCAAAGGGCATTTTTGTGGGACTCAACATATAGCAGTCCTTAACTTATAAGTTCAATATTTGAAAACAAAGGAGACTCTTCAAAACTTCGAAATTTTAGAGTTAAAGATAAAACAGTAATGACCGGCATACCTCAGAGATATCGGGGGTCCAGTTCCAGACCACTGCAATAAAGCAAATATCACAACAGAGCAAGTCACATGAATTTTTTGGTTTCCCAGTTTACATAAGAGGTTTACGCTATAATCTATTAAGTGTGCAATAGCATGTCTAAAAAACAATGTACGTGCCTTAATTTAAAAAATACTTTATTCCTAAAAAATGCTAGCCATCATCTGAGCCTTTGGCGAGCCATAATCTTTATGCTGGTGGTTGCCACAAACCTTCAATTTGTTTAAAAAAAAAAGCAATATCTGCAAAGTATGATAAATCAACACGCGATAAAACGAGGTATGGCTGTAACAACAACAACGCTAATATTGACTAAGCCATGTAAGCCATTTACTCTGCTTCGCTGCATTCACTCCTCACAAGTCTCTTTACCCCTATACTCCAGATGAGCACACTGACTCAGAAAGGTTACATACCTCGGCTGAGCACACAGTAAAAAATGAGATCTGAATGCAGCTGACTCACGACTGTAAAGCCCAGCACTAACCCACTAGGCTCAGCTGCCTTTGCACTGATTTTTGAGTGTTTTCCTGTTGCTGTTGCAGGTATAAGCAGTTGCAATGGTAACAGTCAACTGCTCGCTTTATTTCAAGATCTGCACAAAAACAAGTTAACCTGACAGAACTAGTAGTAGTCAATCCATTGACATATAGTATAAAGCACATCTGCAGCCTGTTAGGAACGGAGCCACGCAGCAAGTGGTGAACAGTGGGCAAGCAAGCGAGGCTTCATCCGTATTTGCAGCCACTCCCCAGCGTCAGCATCACTGCCTCAGCTCCGCCTCAGATCAGGCCTTAGATTCTTATAGGAGCACTGGTCCCTGGTGCTCAAAAGGTTGGGGAAGCCTAGCGTTCAGTGGAATGAGTGGAAAGGAATTTTTCAGCCAACACTTAGTGAGGGCCTACTGTGTGCCAGGTGCTGAGGATGCGAGCCACACCCAGTCTCCTGGAGCTGGTATCTGGGGGAGGTGACAATCCACACACAAACCCATGTAGGTTACAACCGTGGCGAGTCTTACAAATGAGAGGTACAGAATGAAACTATTCACACTCAACCCAAAACCAAAGAACTTAAACAGTGCAGGGATTCTGCCCAGCGTCTCCCTTGGCGAATGAGAGATGAGACGTGTAAACCTGAGGCTCTATCAGGGTCCCCGTGTGGGCATCTCAGGGTATCTCACAGAGCTCCCTGTGATTTCAGCCATCAGAGGGACTGAAACTCCATACATTATTCTGTAACACAGCCAGCTACTTTACCGGCCACTCAGTTAAAGAAAAAGCGGTGACTTCCAACGCCAGAGGAGAAGTGGGTTGTGTTCAACAGTGTCAGTGAGAGACTATACACCAGCTTCCAGTGTGGGCTGTTCTAAAGCAATGTCTCAATGACCGTGAGTCGCGTGCAGCCGCATGCTGGCCTTGGAACAGAGCCTCGCCAAGGTCTGACACCACTACAGATGGATGAGCTGACCACAGGGTAAACTCAGCAGGAGGAGGAAACTGTAAGAAGAGGGGAGGGAACAGGAACCCGGAAGTGGGACCAGCCCAAGCCAAGGCCCTGCCCAGGCAGCCTGGCATGTACCCGGAGAGCCCAAGGTAGACCCCCAGGTAGACCCATGCACCTGGAGCCCAGAGACAGAGTTCTATGCACGTGGGACTGGAGAGAGAGGCCTGAAGCAGGCAGGGCCTTCAAAGCCTAGTAAGGATTTCTGGAAATGACCTAAATGCCTAACTGGGGAGTGTTCTGCACACCTCGAGGAGACGTGCAGACATGGGACTGCAGAAAGATACCCAAACAGTATGCCCTCCATCATCACACCATGTAAAAGCTTGCGGATTTACATTAAAGTCACAAGAAAACCTAGAATAATCAATACCGAGTTCGATCTTCAAAGTTCTGATTTGATTGCAAAATCATACTTTTTTTAATATCAAAAGTATATAAAAATGAATCAAAAGCTTCATTTTCAGTTTAAGTCTAGCTTGACTGAATGCTGCAGTTAAATGGAATGGAAATCATCTTTTAAATTTTTTTTAAATACTGCTATCAGCCATACCTCAAGGACGATTGCTTCCTAAATTTTTCTATAACTGATTATATTAAAAATAACTCAGTATGACACCAAAAGAAATAAAAAAACTGAACTTAATCAAAATTAGAAACTTTTGTGTTATCAAGCAAGTAAAAAGACAACACACTGAATGGGGGAAAATATTGGCAAACCAAATATCTGATAAGGGACTTGTATCCAGATGTATAAAGAACTCTTACAATTCATCAATAAAAACCAAATAACCCAATTTAAAAAAGGGCAAAAATGGTCAGCATCATTAGCAAATAGGGAAATGCAAATCAAAACTACAAGATACCACTTCACACCCACTAAGATGGCTAGAATCAAGACAATGACAAGTGCTGAAGTTGTGGAGAAACTGTAACCCTCATATACTGCTGATGGGAATGTAAAATGGTGCAGTGACAATGAAAATCAGCTTGGTGGTTCCTCAAAAAGATAAACGCAGAGTTGTCATATCACCCAGCAATTCCTCTCTTAGGCATATATCTAAGAGAAATACATCCACATAAACACTTATACGTGAATGTTCAAAGCAGCATTATTCATCATAGCCCAAAAGTGGAAACAACCCAAATGTCCATCAACTAATGAAGGGACAATAAAATGTGGCATATCTATACAATGGAAGATTAATCAGCCATGAAAAGGAATGAAGTGCTGATATATACAACGCAAAAGGCCACGTATTATATGATTCCATTTATATGAAATGTTCAGAATGGGCAAATCCATAGACAGAAAGTAGATTTCTGGTTCCAGGGAATGCAGGGAGAGAGGTAAATAGAGAGTGACTGCTAATGAGTATGGGGTTTCTTTGGGGAAAGGGGTGAAAATATTCTGGAATTAGCCAGTGGTGATGGTTGCACAACTTTGCGCGCACACAGCCTAAGGTCTTATTAACAATAAGACCCTAAAATTAGATTTACAGAGCGACAATCTCCTTGTCCCTTCGGCAGTGTCTTCTTAAATAAAGCAGTTACAGGCACAATAGGTACTACTTTAGGATTACAATACCATATGCTGGTACCAACACACGTTGTATATGGCACACACTAATCTGAATGAGAAGTTGGATAAGTAGAGGTCACCAGCAGGAAAGAAAATGAACCATGTTTTCAGAAGATACTTCAAAACTAAAGATAAAAAGAGAGTATTGTATGTCAACCCTTTCTTTTTTATAATCCTATTTTTCCGACTTTTCCATTGTGGATTTTTATCTTGCACTATCAATTGTTTATGGATAGTTTTATCAGTAGTAGCCTTTTCTCCGGCCTTCTGCAACCCCTAGCTGACTTTCAAAGCCATATACTACAATAAACCAAGGGGAGTCAGACCCGAACATGGAGAATATACATCTCTAACAGGAATGTTTAATTAAAGGTAGACATTTTTTATTGGTCATGGATCTCATTGTTTCCATTCTTACAGGTAACTAAATCCATTTATTTCTTCATTATTTTTATTATACTGGATTCTGAGCATGGCATTCAGAACTATCCAACCTCGCTTATAAGCCTGTCCCAATTATATCCCTACAAGTCACCATCCCTACACCTATCACAGGCATTTACTGTCCAGCCTTTGCTCAAGCCCTTATCTTGGCCTGGGAGGCCTATCTCTACACCTGGACAGCTATAAAAATCTTAGTTATCCAAAGGCCTAATTCAAATCACCTCACCCAAGAAGCTTTCTAGGCTCCTCTCCCTAATCCTTCTTTCTCATCATTTCCACCTCCATTACAGCTCTCATTCACTTGGGCTCTAATCTATCAGTTGTGCATGTATCTGTTTCCTAATTACAATGTCAGTTCCCTAGGCGGGACACAAAACACCTAATGCCATCATTCATTTGCCCTTTTGTTCTGCAACATCTTGTACAAAGTTTTAAATATGGTGAGGTACCAAGTAAGTGCTAAACTGAGAACAAAGTAAGTTACTTCCTCCTTTATTCTTATTCTATTCTTATTTTTCTACTTGTACTTTCTGTACTTATAATTCTGTTTCTCTAATCAATCAGTCCTTCCCCCATTCTATTTTTGAGGTCTATTAAAATGTATGGAAAGAGACAAAAAAAAATTGATTCTTACTTGCAAGTCTAATGAGAAAACCACTTTAAAATAAGAACTATTGACTGCAACAGGAAGCTGCTGAACATTAAAAAAATGACAACATTCCTCTAAGAAGCAGTCAAAGGGAGAGAAGGCTGGGTTTGTAAACTACTTTTCTGAAAATTTCTGACTTTGAAACACATACTCTGTAATCCCTTTACTAGTTCTCACTTCCAAACATTTAAATTGAATGTATCATTCCTGGTTTAATTTAGGAACAGATTTTTTTTTTCCAAAATCATACATTCCTTTTGCATTCACCCTGAATATCCTAGAGACATACCACTTATTTCATTTCAAAGCTTGTGAAACAGGCTCAAAGAAACTAACCAAGGAAAACAAAAGCATGAACAATCTCTTAATTATTTCTATTTTCCCTTGAGCTGTATTTATTTCCTCATATTATCTTAAATGTGTGTCTCACTGAACCTAATTAGTCCCACTCTGTTTCTCGTTTTCCTGGTTGTCTTGCTGAAATGTAAGAACAAGAAGCAAGTTGAGAAAGTCATTAAGTGTGATGGGTGCTATTTCTACAGCAAGAGGTGGACCAAAAACAGGGTTCAGCTGGAGAATAAGCAAAATACCATGGGAATAGACCAACTTGGAGTGCAATTTGCCAGATGAAATAAATTACCGAATCGACCCCTGAGCATTAACTCACAGAGATAGCTAGAGAAGGAAAAGTATAATCAAACCACATTATCACGATCTCAGAGTAGCTAGTCCTATTTTAAAAACTCATTGCAATAAGGACTTTTCTGAAGATCATTCATTTAATTAAACTTCTAAAAAACATATACTCACAATTTTGCTTAAAACGAGACATCTCTGTAGTATACTAACTAATCATTAACCACTGTGGAGAGAGTGGGAAGAGAAAAGAGAGAAGGAAAAAACAGAATTGCTAAAGAAACTAAATCTTCTTAAACCAGACATTTCTGCAATGATGAAGGTGTTCTACACCTGTGCTGTCAGATACAGTAGTATTAATCACACGTTGCTACTGAGCACCTGCATTTTAAAATTTTAAAATGAGCAACTGCATTTTAAAATTTTATTTAATTTTAATTACTGTAAATTTAAATTGTTACATGAGTGCTGTATTGGACAGTGTACATATAGTGTGCTTCACTGGGAGTCCACGAAGGAGCTGCAGGGGAAAATACACCTCCTAGAATCACATGTGAAATAAGGATGAGTGTATGGATGGAAGCACGTGTGCTGAGCTTTTTCTGGAAAGAATAAAAAAGGTTTCATCGGATTCTTAAAGGAATCTGGACCTCAAGAAATGATAAATACATGTCTGTATCATTCGTATATTATGTGCAATCCACTTGTGTAGCTCATAACACTCTCAAGGCTTTCATCTTTACTTCGCATCGCTATTTCTCGTTCTCTCCCTCACTCGTCAGACTTTATTATTACACTTTGACCATGAACTGTGATGGTTCAGTGAACAGACTCACAGAAAACCACTAATTCTGTAAGTGAGGGTAACGTTTGGTTCTTTGGTTGTGTTTAATTTGGTCCTTAAAAGGAACAAGCATAAATAAATTTACCTATAATAAGATACTTACCCGTAAAAGGCACTTAAAATGCTTGACGATAAAGAGTGGGAACAGTTTAAGGTTGCACTTTGGGGGACAGAATTAAAATGCAAAGAAACAGATAAAGTACTGGAAATTATGGCTGGGTATTTCAGGAAGAATGCATTATAAAAGAAATGAATTTGAATATGCATGTTAGAAAAATACATTAAAGCAGCTAAACATAAATTATGATCTGCAGTGATCTGCTGTAACTTCAGGGAATATTGGTTCTGAGTATGCACAAGTTAAACTAGAAACCAGGAGTCTTTGTTTTGGAGCAGAAAAGGGTAAGGGCCGGAGAACTTCCAAATAAACTCAAGGAAGAGTTATTATGCCCACAAGACATGAAGCCACAGCAAAGTGGAACTTCTTGGCTGTTAGAGAAATTAAGTAAGAGTGGAAATTTCCCAAGAAGATATATTTCAAGAGGACGGCGACATGTCTGGCACAGAGGACTCAGCTAGATCAGAGGCTCACATTCTGCAGGAAGGGGTCACCAGGTCAAAATGAGAAGAAACGTTCGGAGTGCTACAGGTAGCTTTCCAGAAAGTTCGCATCATCCCACTTCTCCATCAACGATGCCCATTACAGCAAGGTAATGACTGACTTTGCTTACAAAAAACTTTCCAAGCCTAAACTTATTCTGTATCATGACCCATTCCACCTCTATGCCTGATCAACCTTCCACTCTGCTCACCACACACAGGATCCCAACTTTGTCTCCACGCTGTACATATGCAGAAGTCACCAGACGCCTCCTAATGGCCAATCCAAGGGCTTCTCCTCAGTCCTCGCCTAAATGCCCTAAGGCACGTGTACCTCTAAAGTGAAAAAAGAGAAAAGTGTTTCTCTTGGGACTTCACGGTGTACACTTTTAGAAAACACCCTCATGGTTAATCAGTGTCCCCCAACTCAGAGGCCCACCTAAGAGACAATGAATTCTTTCAGATGTAGCCATTTGTCTAGATGTACATGTCATTAAAATCTCAGAAGGGTACTCTGGCATTTTTTTTAGACAAATAAGGTAATGGAGGTCCAAATGTGCAAGGATCTTGCAAAGTATCAGTCCTCTAGCTGGAGGAGTAAGTGAGACCTTTGAGTCTTAGCCAAGACTCAGCCACAGCCTGGCAGTGACCTTGAAAATGCTTTCTACTTAATGGTCCACAAAACTACCCTGACAATAGGTTCCGCTTTCTCTCCCTTTCACCCCTTAGCTTTCTGCAACCTAGGTGACTCCCTTTTCTAACAAGCTCTGAAAGCTGGTATACAGCAAGGTCGAAGGCCTTACCTCTTCTCAAACCCATCTTCCTGGGAATATAAAAAACCCAGTGCTTTCTAAACTAAAGTCCACCTCCACCCTCGTAACCCTCGGGGCCAGACGAAAATTCCAATCCTTTTATAAGATGTTCATCTGGTACTCTGATGGCAGTTCAAATTCAACATATCTAAAACCAAGCTAATTATTTTCCCCGTTTCCAAAATCTCTTTCTTCTTCTGTCTTACCCACTGCATTCATCCACACAAGAAACATGTCCATTTCCCTCCCTAGCTACTGCTGTCGTCATGTTAGCTCAAATAACAAATGCTATGACCGGGAAAACATGAGTCGCCACTGTTTACTAAATATCTACTAGATGCCTGGCATATAGCACCTTCAAACTGCCTTCAAGTTGGACACTATCACCCACGTTTTAGAAGTCAATAAACTCAAGTTCACAAAAATTAAATAACTGCCGCCGGTCTAATTAAACAGGGCAAGTCACATATGTGCCACCTTCCCTCCCACCAAATGACAGAAAGAACTAAAAAATGTACAAACCCAAAAAGGACAACAAGAGGGAACAACTATAAGTGAGAAACAACAATGAAATTGAGAAGATGGAAAACATATGGTCCACAGGTGACAAATTGAAGAGACGAGGAAACCCAACCCACGTCTTGACACTTATCAAGAACAGGCCAGCCGGGCTGAGCGCGCCAAGGGTTTCTGAAACGCTGGAGACCCCATGACCACCCCTCTGCACCCAGTGGCCCTTACTCCACTAGATCTTCTTCCTAAAGAAGTGTGAGCAGCAGAAAATGGAGATGAAACCCTGAGGACAAGGAGGGCGAGGGGAATCAAGGGTCCGGCTGCAGAGGAAGCGGGGTAGAACAAGCTGTTTTCAATTTCTGAGGGAACCACAGAGGTTCTGGCCATCTGCAGGACAGCATGCACACTGGCACTCGAGGGAGTTCACAATTTCAACACTGGATCGCACCACATTCCTTTCGATGACATCATACCTCTGCAAAGCTGGTTTTCCAGGGCTACGTGATAAAATATCAAGTACTGCACAAATATTAATGTGGAACAGGATATGAGGGTGGCAGCTGTTTGCTCCAAAACAACTATCTATGAAATTTTATTCAAGAGGACTGGACCTCGTTCCAGAGAATGCTCTGCATCCACCGGCATGTGGTTCTCAAGCGCTTCCGTTGTCCTGTTCTGACTTCCAACTAAACCACGCATGCATTTTTAGGCACGGCCATCTGATCGCCGCTCTATACCTGCACGACGCTGCAGACTGCAGCAGTTGTCTCACAGTACTCGTAGCCCAGTGAGCGCTGACTTTTTTGAGCCTGTTAAATTATTTAAACACTCCTGTTTGTTAGAGTTCTGCATAGCAAGTTCTAGAAGCAGAAATCTGTGAGGCCTTTTTCAAGCTTTTCTCACACTGACAACACAACAACTCTTAGGAGAACTAATGTTCTGAAAACTGCCTTAGCCTCTGTACCCAAAAACTAAACACGATGCACAAGATTTTGGAATGAAAACAATTAGTTCAGTTTACACTGAACAATTCGGTTTGTTAGTTTACACTTCCCTGCTATCCTTCACACCTGGATAATGAACATGGCCGTGGAATGAACGTATCAAGTTGTGCCATGCTGTTTCTCCAACCCTGTCAAACAATAGCACACATTGGTAAGGCTTCGGGCCTGGGACAAAAGTGAAGTCTGTGTCCAGACTCCCCACGATGACATGAGCCGGGTTCAGTGAAGCCTCGACTGCTTCACTTCTACATTTCTTCCAAAACACACCCGTCTCTCTCCACCCCATGCTGACCTAGCTGTCACCTTACTTACGTGCACTTACCTGTAGTCGCCCACGCCGCATTCATGATAAGCAACAGCATTCCAAACCCTGTACCCATCATGGTCAAAAATTAACAAAAACTAATGGAAGAATCCAGAAGGTGGAATACTCAGGGCTTAACTTCACGACATGTACAATTACCAGATTCATTTTGGAGAACAGATTTTTCCTCCGAGTTAGCTAACAAACCCAGGAACCCATGGCCCTGGACCTACCTCCAAACCCACCTACCCAGCACGAGGCAGCAAGGACTCCCTCCACCCACCCACCTGAGTCTCCCAGGTCCCCCTCTCAGGTATCCTGACCTTTCATTTGCACCACAGTTTTCCAAACTCCCCGAGGCATTTTGTGGGCGCACCCTTCCGCCCAAAAAATCCTTAATAAGTGTTCTCTGTTAATAATCTACTTAGTCACAAGCCCTATTTTCTTGTCCTTGGTTTGGACTAACAAATTTATCACCTAGCTAGCTTTCAAGTGAGATGTGTTGCACTCACACCACACATCCACATTCACACACACTTCTATTTGGCTTATTTCTTCCTGCCACTTAACCAGCAAATCGCGTGGGGCAGAACTACTTGGAAGCCAATAAATTGATGTCATATAATCTCAGCGAGATTATAAAGTACAACTGTCTCATTTTACAAAGAAAGAAATGTGGTGACCTAACTTGGCCAGAGTAGTAAGCCAAGTACAGATGGAGCAAGACTCCTCCAAGCCAGGAGATGTTCTTCCTGCACTGATTCCTCTTGATCCTTTGCAGAATACAATCCCTCCCGCAAGAAAAGAACACACATTCCTTTGTTAGAGCCCGAGCCATAGCAATCATTTTTAGGTGTGTAATTCAGCATCGCCTCTACCCAACAGCAGATGATTCCTGATAAGAAGCACAGAAACCTCCTAATTAGCAAAGAACATGCTGTCCATCAGCATGAGTCAAAAAGCAAAGCTCCCTGCAAAAGATGCCATGTAGACTGCATTGAATAACACTTTGGCAAAGATTCCTAAAAAGAGAGGCAACCCTTTTGACTCCTCCTCTCAATCAATTACTCCCAAAGTTCACCTAAAAGTTACACCTGCCACTGTAATGACGCAGTACATATGCTGAAGGGCCTAGTCTTAGATAGACATGGTGAAAACAGGCTGGAAAATGACATAAAAGTCCATTTTTTAAAAAATGTCATTCTTTATTTCCTGACTTCAATGATAAAATTCATGCGTAACTATTGTCTACTAGGACTAAATTTAAGGAAGAATTTTATGCTCAACAAGAATGGCTATTGGATTGGATTCTTATAAATATTCACATGCGGTCAACCTACAAAGCCATCAAAAACACATCAACTTTTCCTCATTTCACCTAAGTCTGCCCAGAGTAAATGCCATGTTATAGGTACCTGTGTGTGAGTGTGCACCTGTTTTTTTTTTTTTTTTTTTGACACCTGGCTAACTTGGGACAATAAATTTTGTTCTAGGACAAAGTCAGAACCTGATCTTATGATTGTAATTAGCCTGTAAGCTCCCTACTGCCCTTCACACCACCAGCGCCTTGCGCCTTTGTAACAGTGCTGACAGGCTACTTGGGAAGTGTTTGTTAACAACTGGAATAATACAGAAAGCAAACTCGTTAAGTCTGCTTCAACGGATTGGAATAGCTCACATGTTCTTTCAGATACTTTTGCCTAAAAAAATAAAATAAAATTCTGTTATCAGAAATTATTTGTTTACTCCTTACTCTTTTAAATGAATATGTCTCTTAGTCAAGGGAAATCTCCAAGTTCTCAAATTTCCCTCACCCTTAAAATAATGAGGAGGAGGTATCCTAAAGAGGAAAACGACATTCCATTAGCTACAGAAGCGCTGGACCATGAGCTCTGAAGTCACACAGACCACGGGAAAGCAGGGTTTCTCAAACCCCTTGTGACATTTTGCGCCAGACAACTCTTTGTTGTGGGGGGCTGTCCTGTGCCTTAAAAGATGTTGAGAAGCATCCCTGGCCTCTATCCACTAGATGCCAGCTGCACTCTCTCTCAGGTGTGAACCAAAAATACCTGCAGACATTATCGAAAGTCTCCAGTTGAGAACTACCACTCACACAGGCCTGCTTTGAAGCCTGGCTGTGCTCTGTGTGACCATGGGAAACAGGCCTAACTCTCCTACGGCCCAGCAAATTCCTTATCTGTAAAACGGAGCTGAAGCTACAAAACGCTGTGAAAATTAAATAAAATGATGCGAGTACAGGATTCACACACACAGAACATCCAGTGCCAGAGTATCAGCCCCAAGATATGGTAAGAAATGAGGGAGGCTAAAAACTAACTTCTAAAAACAAAAGAACTTTTAGCTTCAGGCCTCCAAAGTACTGTAGCCTAGGTGGAAGATGTGACTGAGATAGAAAGAAATAAAAAGAGATAAAAGAGTTGGGAAAGAGGGAGGTTGGGAAAGAAGGAGGAGTACTAAAGTATTTCCCTAATCTCCAAGAACCCAGCTTGCCAAAGATGTCTACTCAGTTTTCATCGATCCACTCTAACCTCACAAATGATAAACCAAAAATACCCTCGCATTACAAAACTCTCCAAAATAAGTCATCGGGCCAGAAAGTTTTTAGTATAACCAAGAAGAATTTACTAAAATATCTTCACGAAAATACTGAGAACATCAGACTGCCACACTGTTGTCTTAGATTTGAGAATCTAAATAAGATATCGACAGTACTAGACAAGTAGTGAGAATTTCAACATAAGCTTCTAAAAGAGACCCTAAGAAGTTTCGTTAAAGGTCCCTGACTGAAGAGTTCTGGTTTGCCTTCATTTCTAGTTTTGCTCCACTGACCGGTTTCCGAAATTACAGGCCATTTAGGGATTTTCCATAACCGTGGTGCCAAAGACTGAAAGACAGACAAGTAAAAGAAAAAAAAATTTTTTTTTTAATTTTAAAAAAGCAATCGAATCCTGTCTATTGGGTTCATCGCGACGCTAAAAGCCTATAAAAAGATTGTGGTCACGTGACAATTTGGAAACTAGCAGAAAAGTCATTCCTCAAAAGAACCGTGGTCACGGGATGTGTCATCACTTAAAAAGAAACAACTACAAAATCCCTCCACTACGACTAGGTCAGCACTTAAAATTCTCATCTTGCCTCTTTTATATACTAAGTTGGAAGCAAAGTAGTATCACGATTCGGAAACCTTGGCCAGTCTGACTCTGATAACGCCCCAACCCGCCTCCAGCCCCCAAGGACTGGCTTTACATTCCTAACTCCTCACCCAAGTGGTCATGACACGTTAGCAAGGGTTCTCCTCGGGAGCGCGTCGGATGTCGCCAACCTGGGATCGTGCAGAGCGCCTTTGCTTTCTCTCCATGTATCATTCGGGAGCGAGTTTGGTCTGGGTGGGCTGGGGTGTGTGAGTGTGTGTGTGCCCGAGTGGTGTGAGTGTCCCCAGGGGTTGTGTGCGTGCCTCTCCCCCCGCCCAGGGGCTTGTGTATAAGGGGCCCCCTCCCCGGGCGTGTGGGTGTCGGAACCCGTCTTTCCTCCTGCGTCAGTCGCTAGGAGGCAAGGGGCAACGAGCTGAACCCCTCCCGGGGCGAGCGAGTGACCGACACGGGCCCCGCGCGCCCCAACCCAGCTGCCCAAGGCCCAGGCCGCGCTCTCCCCTCAGACCCTGACTCCGGCACTCGCGCGGCCCCAGCCCCCCGCCAACCCGAGGGACTCCACGCCCCGCTCACTTCGCGGTCACACGGCGGACGTCCGGACGCTCCGGGATGGACTCTCCAGGTGCAGTGAGGAAAGAGAGAGGGTCAGGGACCCTACGGGCTGGACGCCGCGTCGGCGCGGCGCGGCGCGGCGCGGGTGAGACTCCAGTCGCTGGCTCTCTCCTAGCACCGAGAGAACAACATGGCGACGGGCAGGGGCGGGGCCGGGCGGTGGGGGCGGGGCTTGGGATGGGGGCGGGGCCTGGGGAGTGGAGGCCTCGAGGTCTCCCTCTCCTGATTCCTTACCCTCTCGCCCACTCGCGGGCTACTTGTCCTTGCTAAATCAAGGTTTTTCTGCGGGTCAGCTGTTCCTCTGTCCTCTTGATGCGTTCCAGTGGGAGAGGGCACGACATAATAGTTATCTTCAAGAGTTTACGTAAAGTGAGAATAAACATCGCATAAACAAGATCATAGAATGTTGAGGTTACGGGAACTCGAATGCGCAAAGAACAAACGAGAAGATGAACAATGAAAACAGCTCTGATATTGTGGAATGACGGGATTTAAATTAAAATTTTTTTCTAAATCTTGTTAAAATATTGCCTCTGCCATCTCTAAATATAAAGTAGTAGTGGGAAAAGGCAGTATTGGGAAAGCTCGTCTTAATTCCTCACTTATACATGGAGTTCAGCGAATGACTCTTAAGGTGCTACCCCTGGAGACCGGAAGGGCTTTTAGTGACCTCTCAATATATTTTGTGGGGTAGATTTAGTTTGTTTCTTTTCCAAGAAAAAGATCTCACTTTTACGACTTGCTGGGTTATCATTATATAACCTCTGGCTCTTTAGGGAGTCATTTTCAGGTAACGAATCTAATGTCTTTTCATTCAACACCAAAAAGGTTATGCTTCGGTTTCTCACAAATATAAAAGACAGTTTTAGAATACTTGTGAAAATGAAGCATGTACAAAATATTGAGTTCCAGTTTGGGTTTGAATAAGTGTTTCTTTTATAGAAAAAATATTTTTTTACCCATGCAGGATATTTCCCCAAAGAAAAAGTTCATAAAACACAAATCTGTTGAAAATAGGGAGGGGAAAGAGATATTCATTACCTTATTTTAAAACACATAATAATTAAGACTATACGATAAAACATAAGAATGCTAGTTAATTTTCTAAAAGAAAAAAATATAGTGTCATGTACATCGAACTAAATTGCAACAAGCAATGTACGATATCACTAAGGAAATGACACCTGAAAATCATATGTCAGAATCATAATCAAGGAGTGATGGACTAGGAATTTCTCTCTGCAACTGCTAATACTAACCAGCTATTAACAAGTGCTCTTACGGAATTATTGTATCTTGGCTTAAAGTAAGCCTTGAGAAATCCAAGGATTTTCAAAAAAGAGTTCTAAGAAGGACCTACAAGTGGTTTTTAGGCTGTTCTGAAATGTAAGGGAAGCACACAACATATGTGAGTGTAGCTTATGGTCAGCACCTGGAGAAAGAATAAGGAAAGTTGCCCTTTCTGAAATAACTATTATTTGGACCCTAGTCAATTGACACAAGAATACTTGTATATTCTGGTCTCTTCCCCCCATTTACTTCTTTATGTAATTGATCTGAAGGGCAAGTTTGGAGGATCTTTGTCGTGGGATGTGTGTGGTTGGCAGGCTGACACAAGTTAGGTAGATGGTCTTTAGCTCCCTTGCTCCATGAACTTGTTTACTGATGAAAACCATTTAAGAATTGACCTGGTTTGACTCCTTTCATCTAATTAGGATTTTCATTATATTCTGTAAACATCTAATGCATCACTCACGAAGGAAAAAGAGGTCAAGTTTGCTAGGCATTAATGATTCCTTTCCTTAAATGACACCTACTCATTAGCACTACGAGCACTGGGAGTAAATGCCCCATTTCAAGCTGGAGTCTGAAAGAAATTACCTCTGGTATGTCTGATGAAAAGTTACAAGGGTGCCCCAGACTCAGGTATAATAAATACTTATTATAATTAAATTGGTTACAGGCATACCTCATTTTATCGAGTTTCACTTTATTGCGCTTCACAGATGCGTGTTTTATAAATTTAAGACAAGACTCTCCACCGGCAAAAAGAGCACGACTCAGTTTATTGCAGTACTTGCTTTACTGCAGTGGTCTGGAACTGAACTCACAGCATCTCCAAGATACGCTTCTATACTTTTTCATATACAAGGAAAACTCAGAACTCAATGGTAGGCAATTTGACCATTAAATGACCTACCTAAATGATCAGAAATCTAATATTTTTTCTTTCGTTGGCCAAAATAAAAGGCTCGTTCTCAATATACACAGAAGTTCTTGTATAGCTATATTAAGAAGGCAGAAAAGCATAAGAGGTAATTCAGAATCCAATATATTTTACTTTGAGGTAAAGTCAGAGTTAAAATATAATGTTAAGTGAAAAAGAAATTGGGAAAATCCCAATTTTGTGGAGGAAACATTTCTTAGAGAATTTTTCAATATATACTGAAATATTTTTTTATTTATTTACACAGATTTACATATTTATATAATATATATATTTTCAATATTTCCAATCAATGTCACACTCTTCCAGTTTGCCTAGAAACTAAATTCAGTATATTTCTTACACTAATACAGAACTTTTGATCCTGATCCTTAAGTCAGATAAAATTTCAATGTATGATGAAATACCAGAAATCTGATTTCTTCATTGCTTATCTTAAAAAGGAGTAGAGTAGTAGCATCATCCTTAATCTATGTACCATCAGTGAGCGAAACTGTAATTTGCAATCTTCAGGTTGATGTGATCAAATGGAAAGTCTGACTCACAACCATGATAGAATATATATTCTTTTATTAGTCCCATGAATTGTGTCCTGTGGTTAATGATGAATATCCACCTGGGAGTCAAAGACCACTGACATGCTTCCTTCCATCAGCCTGCCCACTGTCAGAAGATAAGAGGGCGTCGGAGTCAGGAGCCCACACAACTGGCACGTCTCAAGTTTATGGGTAACCACCATACTAACCAAAACCCTTCCAAAGCCTGTAACATATACACACATCTATTCTGTCCCCTTGGGTGGTTTTACAATTTGCAGGAAATGAAGAATCATTTATGTTAATATTTATTCAACAAATATATAGTGAGTGCACAGACTATGCCAGATGCTGAGACTACAGTGGTAGACAAGCCACAGGAGGAATTCAGGAGGTGTCCCCAGGCCCCCTCGCCATACTTTTGCTCCCAACCATCTACCAGCTATGTGTATATCATATGACTTTACCTTGGTGAATAAAATAGATCCAGTCTCTTTCCTAGGAGAGCTCAGAAGAGAGGAGGAGACATTCAATAAGCAACTAAACAAATTGGATTTAGGGCCTTGAAGGAAGTAAACAAGGTGTAATGAGTATGATTACAGGATGATTATATCAGAGAAGGCATGAATGAGGAGGTGACTCATGCTGAGCCCTAAAGATGAGCAAGTGGCAATGGGAAGGGCTATGGACAGGTGGTACAAGATGAGGGAACAGCAGTTCACCAAGACCCTAGCATACAGTAGCATTCAATTAATTCTAAATAAAGAAAGATGCAAACTATTACGAAATCTTCATAATTGATGGAAGAACTGAAATTCTAATTGTTTCTCTAGCCATCGCTAGATCTGATGTATTTACTTAAAAATAATAAGTGCATGTTGTGCATAGTGCTGCTCTTTCTCTACCACACTCGGAACATAGCTTAACTCAGGTCATTACAGATAGCAGAATGGCATAGGCATTAAAATTCAGGAATGAAGTAGGGAATTTGATCCCTTTGCTGATTTCCTGATGAATGTGAGTTATAAACTACACTTCACCTTCAAAGGCAGTGGAAGGAAAATCCCAGGCATGCCATGGTTACATTACATAAAAAGTATACGTTTGTGTGTGTTCGTGTGGGTGTTTGTGCGTGAGTGTTTATTTTTTTAAAAAAATGGAAAGCAACAAGGAAAATCAAAAGAGTTGACTTGTTAGGGCAGCAGGATTCTGGGTAATTTTTATTTAAATTTTGAATTCCATGTTCCAATATTCTTTTGAGCAATAAATGGAAATTTTTTAATGAAGTAATTAACCTTTAGAAGTACTTTATATGGCACCCAAATGTAATCTTTGTCTTAGGCTACAATGGTTAGGGCAAGACAAAAATTCAGTTATCTTAGCGACCCTTTCCTTCAGACAGAGTCCCCCCAGATCCACGAAGACACATCCAAAACTTCGTGCCACTCCTAGAACTCAGGACAGTGGTGCTGAAGTGCTGCTCTTCCCGCCTCCCCGTGGCCGTGTATCTGAGTACCCAATGCCCATGAGCAGCTTTCTTGACCATTTCAGTATAAGAGCTGAGACCACAATGGCACCCACGTAACCAACTTCTCATCCTTTCATCTCCTCTGGTCACACCACGCACGTAGGCATAAATAATCTAAGTTGATACAGATTCCTGGCTATAGCTGTAGGTGGGCTCAGCCTAAACTCAATCCCCGATTGGATTAAAATGAGAAATCCTCACCCTATCTGTCTAACAGAGGACGGAGGGGACCTTCGATGATGGAAGGTATTATTTGGAGCATTCGTGTTCCATTTATTCACAATGTACAGCATGCAACAAAAACAGATATGTGAAGAGGCAGCAGAAAGTAACTAATAATCAAGAGAAAACTAAACAATAGAATTTAATATGTCATGACAATTTGGATGCAAGGGGAGTTTCTGCTACTAGTTTAAAGGGGAAAAATATGCAATAAGCTCAGTTGACAAAGAAAAAAATGCATTCAGTAAAATTCTATACCCATTTCTGATAAATCATCTCAGCAAACCAGGAATAGAAGTGAAGTTCCTTAACTTTATTAAAAATGTCTGCTAAAAACCTATACCAAACATCATTCTTAATAGTTAAAATCTCTAAGTATGCCTTTTGAAACAAGAAAAAGATAACTATGTCTGCTGTGACCACTCTTCAAAATTGGAGGTCCTGGTACACAGAAGAAAAACAAGTATGAGGATTGCAAAGGGAGAAACAAAACTATCAAACACAGACGATATGCTTAGAAAAGGGCTCTACAGAAAACTTATTTAAAGAGTTTAACGTGTCTTGCTGTAGACTGAATGTTTGTGTCCCCCATCCCCCATCAAATCCCTATGTTTAACTCCTAATCCCCTAAGCGATGGTTTCAGGAGGTGGGGCCTTTGGGAGGTGATTAGGTCATGAGGATAGAGTCTTCATGATGGGGTTAGTGCCCCTATAGAGACCCCAGAGAGCTCCCTCCGCTCTTCCACCACCTGAGGATATAACAAAAAGAGGGCCATCCATGAACCTGGAAGCTGGCTCTCACCAGATAATGAATCTGCTGGAGCCTTGATCTTGAACTTCCAGCATCCAGAACAGTGAGGAAGAAATTTCTGTTGTTTATAAGCCACCCGGTCTATGGCATTTTTTTTTTATAGCAGCCCAAATGGACTAAGACAGTGGATAGATAAAAAATGGTTGACAAAAATAAATTCCATTTATACAACCAACAAACGGGAAATATAAATCAAAGAGATACCAATTTCAATAACAAAATTATATAATATTTAGTAATAAATCTAACACAAAAAATGTGAAGACCTTTGTGGAGAAAATTAGGTGTGGTGCCCCAAAGAACTAGAACTGTACTGTCTAATAGAGTAGCTACTAGCTACATGTGGTTACTTAAATTGAAATATAGATCAATTAAAATCAAATAGTATTCAGGATTCATTTCCTTAATCATATTAGCCACATGTGGCTACTTCACTGGACAGTGTAGATATACACTATATTTCCACCATCACAGAAAATTCTACTGGATAGCACTGGACTAGAATATGTCTCTTCATCTCATAAATTTTCAATTAGAATGCAGTCATTTATATCACACTGTATATGTTATACTCCCATAAATGAAATACAGATGAGGAGTTGAAAAGTTTTCTTATCTTCTAAGAGTTTTGGGGCTTGTCTTTTGGGGGGTGAGGGTATGGGGTTTTCCTTAGCATCTTAAGATCCTTCTGACAGTTAAGAAGCCAACTATTTTGTGAGTCTTTTCATTGTAAAAGCCCCAGGTATTTTGATACTTGCTCTTCCGGAACCTGGCAACAAGGATACAGGCACGAGACCCAAGACTGGCTAATCAGACACTCTCTTTGAAGATTTGAGTCTTGGGCAAGCAACGCAGAGATGCTGAAACAGTTCTGAGTACATTCCGTCATGAGTAGTGGTGGCCTCTGGTATCTAGTGACCACAGATGGTGCCAGTGGTGATGGTGACAGTGGCAGTATTTAGTACATAGCAGTGACAGCACTTTAATCAGGCCATTAGTACCCTGAATTCCAGTTGTTCCTGCCCACCCGAACAAACTCGATGCTCCAGTCTTACCTCTAAGAGCAATCCGATATCTCCCCAAGAAAGTCTTTTCCTAAGTCAGAAGGAGATGATGTCTTTACTTGCAACTACAAACTCTGAATGGTACAAAGTTAGAATGTATGTTATAGATTATCTAGTGCAAGCTTACTGTGATTCATCATAGAAATGCAGGCAAATGGCATTACACCCCTCTTAATACTTTCATATCAGTCAGCGTAGGCTAAGTCATGCCATGGTAAAACATGACCACCTCCCCCAAATCTCAGTGGCTTACAAAAACAAAGATTTATTTCTCACATTGATGTCTAATAAAGGTCAGCCATAGTTCCGTTCCATGTCATCTTCCGTCTGGACGCAAGCTGATGAACCTGAACTAATGGAGCAACTCCTGTCTGATATATTGCAGGTCTCATTGGCTGAGAGAAAGCGACCAAAATGATACTCCAGCTGGCTCTTACAGCGCCACACGGAAGTGGCATCCATCATTTCCATCCACATGTTACGGGCCAAACCAAGTCACACTCTGGGATGTACCATCCTTCTAAAGGGAGGGGCACAGCAAGTCACACGGCAAATCTGATCTGAATGCTGTGGGGTTCTAGAATTGTCCCCTGGAAGGGTCATCAAATGTTTGATCAGTGATACAATCTAACACACCTCCTATAACGCAGGGCTTTGTTTCACTAATTTAGTAGGTTTCAAATTCCATAACGTGAATGAAATTAAGTTTATTTTGAAAAAATTATTTTTCTGGAGATCGGACTTGAAACATTAACAGTATTAACACTTGATCCAGTTTACTGAAGTTAGATATGCAGTGCTTTCACGGTGTGAGGTGGACTATGCAGAACAGGAACACTATGAATTCATATCGAAATTCCACTCTCACTTGGAGTAAAAAGCTATTTTACAAAATTGCATTAAGCATCTACCATGCCCACAGTTAACCTTGGGCTTTGAGGGATACAAACCTAAGTCGATGGATAATTAAAGAGAAAAAACATGGCCACTGCAATAGAAAGCAGTGATAAAGAGGAGAGACAGAATAGAAAAAATTCATCAGATGAGGTAAGTGTGAAACACCCCAGCCTAGTGATATAATGGAATCGTGTGAGGAAGGGATTACTTTACCACAAGCCATATGATTCAGAAGCACAATAATTTTATGCCAGAGGATATGTGTATTTGCAAGGAGATATGCAGGGGAGGAAAAACTGATCCAATATGTTGTTAAGAATTCTGAACTTTAGTCCCCACTAAATGCAGTGGCTATAAGTTCTTACTAAAGGCAGTGGTTATAGTGATGAAACTTAATCGAACTCATCTTTGCCAACTAACTTAAGAAACTAGAGGAAAATATCCATATTCCTTTTTTCTTAAAGAAAAAAATAGTATGACCTTTATCTTGTACACAAGAGTGGGTTTTTTCCTGCTTTCAAAATGTCAAGTTTTACAGGTGGTTAACCGAAAATAATACTGACACAAAAGTTTGAAGAAGTGTAATTGTGACAGAGGTAAATGTTAAATTATTTATGTAAATTCAGTTAAACCAGCACTTTAAATAAAGGTCAGTATAGTTCCTTCGGTTAGTAAAATATGGTTTACTTCCTGAGTTTTTTTTAAAAAAAAACCACTCATGTGAAAGAGCCAGACACAAAAGGCCACACATTGTGTGATTCCATTTATATTGATGCAGGACAGGGCAAATTTCCTCGAGTGGGGGAGAGACCAAGCCCCGCACGAGAGAAGAAGAGAGTCCTTTTGTTAGGCAGTTTTAGTCAGGCAGGAGACACAGGAGCCAAGGCCAGCTCTGTAACCATAGAAACTTCTCTTGAGGACTTTCCTTAAGTACCTCCCAGAAATATCTCCCTTCCGGGGTTATAAATTATCCCAAATCCTAGAGCACAAAGGCCATAAAAGCTGGGGGCTAAACCAGCGAGAAACTCATGCGCAGAAAGTACTGCCCCCTAACTTCAGCCTCATTATACCATCATTATAATATCATGACTATGCCTAGAAGTCCATGAATCTAATTATAACAGACTGGATTCTGGGTAAGCACATGCACAGTAGGCAAAAAGTTATATAGCAGCCAACTGTCAGTCAAGGTGACCTCACAGAGGGATCATCTAGGATCTCCCAATGTGGCCCAAATATAAACAGACCTTCCCACTTCATAAACAGATTTTCCCCCCAAAATAAAAATAAAATAAAATAAAATAAAATAAACAGACCTTCCCACTTCTGCGTTGTTGTTACAGTGTTCCTGGCTGGAAAACTCGCCCCTGCCTTTGGGATGTATTATCTTATCTCTTCACTTCCTAAATTCCACAGGGCTGCAGCTTTCTTTAGCAGGCCATCTCCTTCTAAAATGTACTTTCAATAAATCTTACTTTTTCTCAATCTCACTGACCTGTAATTCTTTACTGCGTCGGCGGGGAAGAACTGAGGAACAGCACACAACGTCCACTGTATCTCACTATTCACCTCCTCCTCCTCCTCCTCCTCCACGCCACTGAGGCGAGGCCAGATTTCACCTCACCCCAGTGGTGACACTTTGACAGAGAGTGTAGAAAGAATTCAACACACACACCAAAGTTAGAGTCAAAAGGAAAGTTTATAGAAAAGAGGTGACACTCCACAGATGGAGGGTGGTCTCCTCTCAGAGGCAGAGAGTGAGAGAGACAGTGAGAGAGACAGAGTAAAGGCACTGAGAAGGATCTGAGTGTTCAGGGAATTCAGTTTATATGTCATTCTTAAGTTCTCATTTCCTTTGATGTGGACATACAGTGAGGAAGGGGAAGGCGAGGAGTATGTAGTGCTAAAAGCCTGCACTTCCCAGCCTTTAATCCATAGGTTCCTCAGGGTTTCAGCCCTAGAGAATGACTCTTGGTGCCTGTCTCCCCTCCACCGGTGTGGAGAATGGGTTGTTAGCAATCCCGCAGAAATCTTCCTTTGTTCTGAAGGTGTCTTCCTGGCCTGGCCGCAGGGCTGATCAGCATTTGCTGTTTGACTGTAGTTTGATTAACATTTTAATTCTCTTGCCTCCTCCTACATTAACATGAAATGTCCAGGATAGGCAGATCCACAGACAGAAAGTAGATAAGTGATTGCCAGGGGCTGGGGGGAGGAGGGTTGGGGAGTGACTGTTCATAGGGACTTGTTTTCTTTTTGGGGTGATAAATATGTTCTGAATTTACATAACTATAATGGTTTCACAACTTTGTGAATACACTAAAAACTGCTGAATTGTAACAAAAATAAATAAATGCACATGAGCTTTAAAAAACTCATGAATGGCAAATGGTGTTTATATACGATAGGGGGATGATTATTTTCAAAGAGCCACTTTTAGAATCACTGACATACAACCAAGTCTGGCTGTAATGCATAGATAATTACATCAACACCACCAACAAAATCACCAAACAACTCTTTCAACTATATTCCTTATTAAATACTTACAGGGTCTTCTGGCAAGTAAAACAATGAATCGACAAAATTTTATTTTTGATCGTTTCCTTATTTATTTCTGATGAAAATGCTATTGAATACTAAAATGGAAAACAAAGTACAAGAAAGGAAAAGATGATAAGACAACTGGACAATTAACTACACCTTAGAGTTTGAGCATGTATGGCCTAAGGCTTTATATCTGATGCTCACTCAAAGATACTACATGGGGAAGAAAAACTCGAAAATATTCTGGAAAAACGTGTTCTCTCTTTTCCGATTCTCCATTCTTTCCACTCTCGAATTGTTTTGCCTGTTGTAAACTACAATCACTCCCTCTAAACTTGTTTTAAATTCTTTACATAAATGTACATATGTATTGATATGTCGTATTTCTCCCTTTTGTGGTTTTAAATGTGTTAATTCAACAAATATTTGTTGAAGGCTTTCTATGTGCCGGGAACTGTTCTAGGGGCTGGGGATAAGTTGTGAACCAAAAAGACAAAAATCTCTGACACTATGTAGTTTACAAATTAAAGAAGGGGGGTGGGTGGGAAACAGACAATAAACAATGTAAATAAAGACGGCATTGTATTTAAATGGTGAAAAAGCTCTATGAAAAAAATAAGAAAGGGTACTCGGGGATGTAGTAAATAGCCAGGGAAAGCGTCACCGCCCCAGATGACATTTGAGCTAGGGCTTGAGAGATTGTCATTGGGAATCTAGGGGAAGAGCATTCCGGGCAAAAGCAACAGCCAGTGCAAAGGTCCTGTGGCAGGCGTGTGCCTGGCACAGTCAAGGGCCAGCGAAGAAGCCAGTGACCTAGTGTAAGCCACGTGAAAAAACAAGAAAGCAAGTGTGTCAAATGCTGCTGATAAGTTTCATGGCTAAGAATTGTCTCTTGGATTTAGCAACATGGAGGGTGAAGGTGGTTGTGACCGGGACCAGTAGAGAGAGAAGTACTAGCTAGGAACTCGGGCATTTCATCCAAAGGTATAAGCAGAAGGCAGAGGTCATACATAGGTCAGTTGCTGTGGACAGGACAGCATTTCGCAAGCTGGAACACGCATAGGACTCACGGAGGGCTTAATGACAGCAGAGATTTGGATTCAATAGGTCTGGATGGGGCCCCAGTTTCTGTATTTGCTCCCAAATGATGCTGATGCTGCTGATCCTAGGGCCTCACTGTGAGCAGCGAAAACGTAGGACTAATTTTATCTGCAGTTTCTTTTCTGAGTACGGATCTAACCAGGGATGTATGTGGCAACTGCTTTGGGTTGATTCTAGAAGATTTTCTAGGTTCCAGGAGCTTGAAATCATTGACAGTGCAGCTCGAATCTGTGGCTTGAGAAATGGGGAAGAAAGAGCAATGGAGAGCATTCATTGTGGATCGAAGCTTCAACCCTGTTAGTTGTGTGACTGAAAGACCAAGGAGGCTTCTATGCAGAGATACAAAGGCCACAGGGCCCAGCAAAGCGACCTGACACAGGCCGCTGGATGCCGGGTGACCCCTCTATATCAGCAGAACTGGCAGAGGCGCCTCCCCGAAG
Source organism: Pteropus medius (assembly GCF_902729225.1). Taxonomy (NCBI): domain Eukaryota; kingdom Metazoa; phylum Chordata; class Mammalia; order Chiroptera; family Pteropodidae; genus Pteropus; species Pteropus medius. The sequence continues at coordinate 1,677,880 of NW_024340697.1, forward strand.
GCCCCTTTGAGGAAGACTGCCATATTTCTCCATTATGGGTCTGAAGAAAGAGGGACCATGAAGGTTCAGAATGACTCACTGAGAGAAACATCCAACAGAGATCCTGTCTCCAATCCCCTCCCTCGCTTCATCTGATTTTTTTCAATCGTCGTTTTATTGAGATATAATTCACAGACCACACAATTCACCCATTTCAAGCATATAATTCGATGGTGTTTAGCATGTTCAGAGTTGTGTGACCATGACCACAATCCATTTTTAAACATTTTCGTCGCCACTGAAAAAAAAACCCATGCCTTTTACCCACTGGCTCTCTTCCTAGCAGTTCTTTCCTCTCAGACGTGATGAACGTCCACTTCAGCTTGCCCGATACAGGGGCACATGGTCCCCCTGCCGTGGGCAGGAGCTCAGTGGACACCGGCTGGACAAGGCCTGGCTATGCTATGGGTGGGAGGAAAATGGAACCGGTCTGCAGCTCAGTCATTTACAAGTAGGCGTGTTAGGTGAGATCTCGCCAGACGACTCAGGCCTCACTGGGCATCCTTGCAAATGTCTTGTTTGTTTCTATCCACAAAGGTGAATTTAACGAATTATGATACCATTTTGATGATTTAAGCAGCTGCTGGGGCAGTCTCTGTTTATGTTTATATACCTTTCGAAAGCGAGTATATTCTAAAAAGAATAAGACGTTTATGAATGAGCTATATTGTAATTAGCTTATTAATTAGATCTATAACTTTTCCATGGCTGTTTTAGATATTTAAGAAATATGCGTCACCATTTGAAAAAGATTAATGACTACTTGGAACCTACTCCTATTTGTAGCTTGTTTATATTAGAAAAGCAAGAATATGTCCAATGAATTCATTTTATTTCTTTTTTGCTTTGCTGTTCTGTGGTACATTTGCAATGTTTTAACACAAAAGATGCAAACAACATAGCTATTTTGTCGAAATTGAATGTCTGTGTTATATAGTCTCCCTAGGTCATACAGACAGAGAACAAAGATATAAAAGCCATGGTATTTTCTAGGAAATGGTCATTGAAACTGCATTGATATACTTTTAGTCTCCAAATTCGTAAAAATATAAACATACGAATGTTCCTTTAAAAGCTACATGTTTTTATATTTTAAAAATTAGCATTTTAAAAATCACTTGCTTTTCAGAGAACCAGATAAACCACATGGCACTATGCCACATGAATGTTCGGGAAGCTTCCCTTATATTGAGAGAGCCAGCCGCCCCTGTCAGGTGTTCCTGGCTGATTTCCTCATCAGAGGGAGGGGTGCACAGCACTGGGCCAAGGTAAAGTCTATAAACCACACACTGCTGTCACTGACAAAACAAACCACGATTTAAAAACAGTTGAACCTTGAGCGGAATTAACAGGAATCTGGATGCTTCTGGAAACAAACCGATATGCAAAAAAACAAAAAACAAAATATCCTGTTTTATTACGAGAGAGTTCTTCTGGCTTTGTCTCTGTACAGCCTTGGGCAAGCAACAATATCTCTGAGCTTGTTTCCTCACCTCTAAGTTGCTAGCAGGGACTTGTGAAGATTAACGAGATGCTTTATATAAAGTGCCAGGAATCTAGTGAATATGGCGATGGAACATCTTTCACCCTACCTTTGCGTGACTAACTTCATCTCAAGATTGACCTGAAGGGTCACAGCCTCCAGGAAGTCCTCCGGGACGCCCCCGGGGCCCCTGCTCCTCTGCCTCTAAAGTCTCTTCCAATGTAAAATGACTGCTGGCTACAGGGCATTGGCGTTTCCCCTGTATCTGTGGGTCCCGAGGCCTGGGACAGTGTCTTGATCACCTCTCTGTCCCCAGCACCCGGCAAAGTGTAAACCAGTGTGCAATCATTACTGCCTAGCCTTTCTGATAACACAGAGCTCTGGAAAATTAATTTTAAATAATAATGCAAATGAGATTACATGAGGTTTTCTTCAGTTCTCCCCTCAGATCGGGGGCTCTTATGGAAGCAAGGTGCCCTCTTTATCTAGGTCCTTACAGTAAATACCTCTGAGATAGAAAAAGATCTGAGTCAAATATTTTGCATTTACTGGTAAGTTATAAATAACAAAGCAATCTGACCTAAAAGATGTAGGCCCAGCCCTCGCGAAGGCATTGGAGCACTGCCAGCGGCAGGCTTCCTGACTGGTACTTCAAAATGGTAATAGGGAATGAAAGGGGCTTCTGATCCCAGGAAGTGCTTGGGGAAGAGACAGAGCTGCAATTGTACCCACTTTTTATCTAAAAGAAGTAACACGGACAAAAGGCGAGTGACGCGAGGAAACCCATGAAGAGAACCCTTCTACATTCAGGTGTAACAACTGATGTGTGTGCCAAATGCAGAGCTGCTCCCCATAACCATGGCAACCGAGAGCCAGGCTATATCTGTATTATGTGGAATTTCTGTGCTTTTGTGATTATTATGGGCCACGAGTAGGAAATTTGGGGCTGGTTGTATTTTATGAAACACCCATTTGTAATATTACTAATGTAGGGAAGGAAAAAAATCTCTTTTCTTCTACCCGGCTAGGTTCTCAGCTGCTCTTAACGTAAGACAGATTGACAAGAGGAAAGCATACATTTATTTAAGTTTTACAACACGTAGCAGCTTTCATAAGGAAATAAAGACTCAAAGAAATGGTTTAACCTGAGTGTTTTTAGACTAGGTTTGATGAAGAGTGGAAAGTTCTGGAAAACTGTGATGCGACAAAGGGAATGAGCCTGAGGGTAGTGATCTGGGGGAAACCTAGCAAGGCCTGTTGGTTCAGATTCCTCTCACCTCCCCCCATCCGGGCAGGTAAGGGTGCTCCTTCCCTCGGGGGTGGGGAGGGCGCCTTTCACATGAGGGCCATATGACCAGCCTCAGGGGAGAGGGGCAGATCAGAGAGTCCTTCCTACACCTGCCTGTTGCTCAAATTCCTCCAGCTTAAAATATCCAATATTCCCAGGCACCATATTTAGGGATGGTATGTCCTGAACCGCGTCACCAAGGGCTTCGTCAGGTGCAACGATGTAGGGAGAGCGGTGTGCATACTCATGTTTGAAACCAGGTCCACGACATTTGGGCCATTGCTACGGCCACTTAGCTGGTGTTCCTGCAGCCATCCTTGCTTTCCTCCGCATCTAACTCAACATAGCAGCAAGAAGGAGCCTTCGCAGAGGTCATCTAAATCTTATCGCTACCAAGTTCCTAGCTTCCATGGCTTCCCATCAGGCTTGAAAAAACCCCAAAGTCCTCATCATGCCCAACGGGGCCTTCATGAGCCCGATGGCTCTCTGACTTCACCTCTCACTGTCCTTCCCCTTGCCACTGCATCTCAGCTCCAGTGGAGCCTGGCTGGACCCTGTCTGTGACAGGCACACTCCTGTCCTGGGGACTTTTCCTGTAAAAAATGATTTTAAATTAAAGATCCTTTACCCTATAAGCAACTTTTTTTTTAAAGCCTTTCTTCTTCTTTTCCTGTAAAAAATGATTTTAAATAAAAGATCCTTTACCCTATAAGCAACTTTTTTTTAAACCCTTTCTTCTTAAGAATGATTACCTATACTTAGAAAATGTCATCTATCTCACTAGCTAAAAGAAAAAACCCAGATTACTATTTTCCTATCTCTAGTTGCAAGAGTCACTGACTGACAAAGTTGATAAAAATTGAGGAAGACTACCCAGATTTTTACATGTTGGAGAGTAAAGGAATTTCCATTCCAGGTGCTTTTATTTGTCTGTATATTTAGTTTGCAAAATTCCTGTATAAAAAAACTACCAAAAAACCCCAACCCCAAAACATGCACAAAAACACCAAACCAAAAAGCAAACACTGACATGAATTAATCACACTTGGTTTTCATTTGCTGTACTCTTTTACACCCACTGAATAGTTTTTAAGGTCATTTCAAGTCATGTGAAACCACACTTTGTGAAACTTTAAGTTTTAGGTGACTTTGCAAGTTTCTCTTTAAAAGACTAACATGTTCTTACATCACAACAAGCAGTTCTGGGAAGCCACAGGGAGAGATTGAAATAGAATTCATACTTGATGGCTTCAAGCCGATTTCTTCAAAACCTGTTGAAAACACGTAAGTTTTGTGCACCTTTTGGTACACAAGGCAGGTAAACTGTACATATGTTTAGGGCTTCAGACCTGACAGAGCAACTTAGGGAAGTTAGGAGCTCAGAACTGGTGAAAATGTGTGGGTCTGTAGGTAACTCAGAAGCAAACTTGTTAAAACTATCACAATTAACATTCTACGAATTTTTTAAAAAGAACAAAATCAGCTGTAATCACATTGAAGGCTTGGTTATGCGGATTGGTTAAACACCGTTTGCAAAGGCCTCAAAGAAGTAATTTCCTCTTCAATTCAGTTATTTGAGAAGCACTGGTAGATTCAAAGGCTGAGGCAACAGACTTCCTGTGACAGAGTAACGCCTGTTTTTACATAACCAGAATTGGAACTTCGACTCTAAAGGGGTTCAGAGTATGCCGCCCCGAAATACGCCATCCTGGCATGAGGATCATTGAGCTGAAAGCAAATGAGAAAAAGCAGACATAGGGTGAGTTCCCTGCCCTCCCCCATCTGCCTGAAAGGAGAACATAAATTCCACACGTGGTACCAGGAAGGGGTACCAACCTCATCACTGGAGAAAAGGTGGCATTGCAAACAGTCTACACAAACCTGATGCAATAGCCAGTTATCTTCCGTTAGTTCTCCCATATATTTTCCCATAATTTGCTGCCCCTAAAAGCCTAAAGCCCTTTCCCTTCATCTTGCTACTGTCTACAGATTTATTGTTAAGATTCTATATAAGCCCAAGATCTAACCACCCTTCTGAGTCACTCACTGCTGTTTCTCCAGTGAGTATCACTTGCACGTTACTAAACTGGTTTCTTCTCATTAATCTTTTGTCAGTCTAATTTGCAGTCCCAGCTACAGAGCCTAGGAGGGTTTTCGCCCTCCCCCATAGACCTCACACACATGCCCTTGAGAATATGGAGACTCTAACATCAGAAGCCAAATGTCATAAAGAGTTTATACACCCTGGAGAACGTGGGCAAAGCAACGCGCACACACACACAAACGCATAGGTCTGACTAAGCAAGAGGACTCAAGACAAAATCCCACATCTCCAGAACTACATTTCTCAGAAGTCACTACTGAGGCAGTCTCGGACAGCGAACTTGGCAGAAGAAAATCTGGGAGCATTCGACTTGGGCTATTTATGGTTGTGTAGCATGGGCAAGTCAAGGCACCTCTGTGGACCTATTTTGTCATCTGTAAAGTATACAAAACAGTGTTTTCTCAGAGCTGTGGAAAGGATCAAGTGAGAGCCTAGCTACGAACAGTTTTCATTTCTGCATCCTAAAATAACTTGAGGAACTAAAAAAGAAACGTGGATGCCTGGGCTGCAGCCCACAAATTGAGATGTAATTGTTCTAGGGTGAGCCCTCCGCATCAGTGGGGTTTCAAAGCTCCCCAAATGATTCTAATATGCAGCCACTGCTGAGAACCACAGGCCTATTGCTAAAGCAGCGCGTCTCAAACTACCTTGGATAGGCTCACCGGGCGGGGACCCCGCCAACGTGCAGATTCGGATTCAGTAGCTTGGAGCCTAAAAGTCTGCATTTCTAATAGACTCCTAGTTTATGCTGAGCCGTTCTCAGCCAGACTCGGAGTATAACGAAGCATTAAGTAGCCACAAAGCACGATGCAAACAGTCAACCGCTCCCTCTCCCCAAAGCATCAAGTTTTAGTGATAGTGGTGTGAGCGTCAGCCAACGACTGTCTTTCCTTCTTTTTAGGATTAAGAATAGTGTGTATAAGATTTTAAAAACAGGCATAAAAGGGTGGTGCAAATAAAAGGTATCACTCTTATTATCAGCTGTTAAGAGAATATTTATTTATAATCACAGGCACACCCACTTGCTATGATACCACTGCTCCCCGCATTCGTTACAGATGACATATGTCATCATTTCTTCATCCGGGTTTGAATTCCGTACCCAGCTTGGAAGGAAAAGCGTTCCTCTGGCAATGACAGTGACCTTGCAATTGAACTTCTCACAGCGTCTGCATTTTATTTTCTTTGTCTGCGTCCCCTCGATCGCTTGGGGAAGGTAATGTTCCCGTATGCTAGACTCTGCGTAGGAGGCTCTCAGCTGCTTCAGCTCGTTGCTTGCCATTTCCATGACAGTCATTTCAGCAAATTCTCTTGGAGACATGGTCCCAGAGAGCAAGTTTTGCTGTAAGTGAGAATTTTTGGGGTTCTTCAGATTGGCAACTTTGCTTCTGATACAAGCTTTGTATTTTTTCAGGTTCTTTGAATAAAGGGTAAAAATGTGCCCTTCGATTTCTCTTGCAAGGCTGTGCCACAAATCGGCCTGGGGCCGATCTGTGGAAGAACTAGTTAAAGCTTCACGAAGAATCTCTGTGCATTTAGTTCTCACGGGCACTGCAGGATCCAGCAACTCACTTGACCTCTTGTCAGTGGATTTGGGGTCACCACCGCTGACATGCTCTTCCTTAGGTTCCACTTGACTAGGGCCACTTTCAGGCGCAATCATTTCTGTGGCTTTTGCTGTAACATCTTGGGACAATAGCCGAGAATTAGGGCTGGAGCTGTCCGATATGTTCTCCTGACTTGCGTCAGGAGAAAATCCCGAATTTTCTTCATTTCCACCTGTAGGGGATAATTCAGGGCTGTCCCTTGGTTCGAAGTGAGGATCCTTATAAAGAGCTTTCCATTCCAACAGCAAACACTTGGCTTTCTTTTTCAAAGCCACTGTGGGACAGCTTTTGAGGACTCTGTACACAGCCCTGATGACGTCTGTCTGCTGGAGATGCTCCTTCGTCACATGAAGAGTTTCTAGCTCAGTTAGATGGTTGCCAAGATCCTCAAAGTTCCTTTCAGACATCAGTTGCTCAATAAGGGAAGCTCTGGCAGCTATCTGGGGCTTGTCAGACATTTTTACAGCTGCAAGGAAAAGAAAACAGAGGTGTCCATTTTCTTACGCTTGCTTTTGCCAGTCACGGCTTCCTGACAGCACCACAGCACTTCCTGCAGTTACCTAGGTGGTGTTTTCTGTAAGAGAAAGGTAATAAAAATGGGTGCGACATGTTAGGAAATGGGATCTGCAGTGCGGTATGGCTTAGTCTCAAAAGTCTGATTCTCAGTAGTTAAAAAAAGCAGCACTGCAAACAGCTTCTGCATTAACAGCTGCTTTAAAGAAGTCTGCTGGAAGATCTGCTACAGCTTTTTCCATCTCTAGTTTCACACATCGATGATCTCTCCAGATCAAGATTCGTCAGTTCCTTTGGATGGAATTTGGTGGTCATGTTGGGGATGAAATCACACCGGTGTCAGCATCAATGAGGCCAGGCTGCGCAAGGCTGGACTACTTCCCCGCCTCCCCGTACTCACCTACGTATCGGAACCACTTGCTGATTTTACAGTCTTTAAGTGGTACTTTTCTGAATCTAAAGGAATGAGAAACAGGGCACATAGAGGATGCTGTTTAGACATCCCGGGAATCTGAAGAAATCATGACCTAGCACAGGGTGGGAGGCAGTGGGAGCCAGGTGCTGACACCTCAGTCTTCTGAGCAATGGGGGGGTAAAGGTTCAGACTAGCGAGCCAGAGGATTTATAACTTTAGACTAACTGGTCCCCAGGCCAGAGTTTGGTTCTGTTAATTTTTTTCTTTTTTTAACTTCTAGGTGTAAAAAAATGTTGCTCGATGATTACGTCGGTGTGAATCTCATCCTGGGCAGGCAAATGTTTATCTAACCAGTCTATTTTTCTCTCCACGTAATGTACATAATCTTGCCTACCTGATACCCATGGATCTGTATCTGCCCAACTGGCCTAAATGAGAACATAAGCAGATTGATTGCAGGGACTCTGTCTTTTAAAAAAACCACAGACTCCCACTTTACAGCACTTTATAACCATCAGTGAACATACACAGGCTAATAGCACTTAAAGCAGCTACAAAGAATGAATGCAGTCTTCCTAGAATCCATCTGACACGTGCTATAAAATGTACGTCCTTTTAGTTAGCAATTCTACTTCTATAAATTTACTTTAAGGAAATGAGAGATGTGGCTGTGTATATAAGAATGTTCTGCAAACTGAGAAGAAACTAGAAGGTCTCAAATGGTTAAACTTGCACACGGATGTTAATAGCAGTATTATTCATAATAGACAAAAGGTGGAAACAACCTAAATGTCCATCAACTGATGAATAAACGAAATGTAATATATCCATATAATGGAACGTTATTTGGCAATAAAAAGAAATGAAATTCTGGTACACGCTGTAACATGGATGAGCCCTGAAAACACCAGGCTAAGTTAAAGACACAGACCACATATTGTATGATTCCACTCATATGAAATGTACAGAATAGGCAAATCTGGAGAGACACGACGTAAACTGGTGGTTAGCTAGGGCTGGGGATCGGAGTGGGGAGAGACCAGAGAGGTGGAATGAAAAGGGGAGTGGCTGATAATGGGTGCAGTTTTTCTTGGGTGAGGTGAAAAATCTCTAAAGTTGATTGTGGTGAGGAGTTACACAGCTGTCAATATACTAAAAACCACGGAAGTGTACACTTTAACTCGGTGAACTGTATGGTATGTAAATTATAGCTGAATAAAGTTGTTATTTAAAAACAACACAGAATTTGATCTAAATTTTATTTAAAGATCACATGTGAAGAGAAAAGGCCTAAGATAGAAACACAAAATTTTAGGCAGTGTCATTTTCTGAATGGAAAGATTTTAGGTGATTTTTGTTCGTTCTTTTACTTTTCTGTATTTTCTATGATGAACGTGTATTATTTTCACGATCAGAAAAGTTATTAGTCTAATATAATTTCACGATAACGCTATACATTTAAGATGCGTGCCTACTGAAAAATGGCACGGTAAATGGATCGATCAATCTTCTGGAATCAGAATATGGGAAAGAAAGGTGCGCCGTCACCTGAGTGTTTGCCTTCAGGTCAGCATGTGCGATTTCCTCAGAAGTCTATCGCTGAATCTCAAATAGATGACTCTCCCTTCAAAATCTATCACCGAATATGAAGAATTAAGTACTCTTGGCCACGGTGTCGCCCTGCTGGGACAGATCCAGATGACCAAGATTCCGAGTCTGACTTTTTTATGTCCAGGTGGAGCTGTACACAACCTAGGCAGCCTTTTATATATTTACTAATATATAAAGTCACTTAGCGGGTCATCAATTCAGGATCTTAAGTGATTATTTGTCTAATGATCGAGATTCAGTACTTTCGAGATCATTGTTTTTCCTTTTTAAGTGCCACTTTTAAAGACTGAAAACCATAAAAGAGGTCTTCCTAAGAATCAAAGGCTTAGTAAACAAAGAATAGGCAAGATAATACGGAAGAAAAAAAAAATGCACATCCTCAATCGCTAGACACTCTTTTCACAACTGTCTCCTGAGACTGTGGGGGTCTGGAGGAAGTGAAGCAGCCACGTCACCGTGATGAGGTCTCCAACTGTCCCCCACGTGCTGGACCGTTTCCTAACACAGAAGCAATAGTCACGCAGCCTGCATTCTATAGTCATTCTATATGCATCACTACCAGAGAACCCACGGTTGAAGTTGGCTGGACTCAGCGAGGTGGTTAATGAGGGCCGGGTCTAGCGTGCCTGTAAGGAGCTTAGGCAATACTTAACTCAGGTCGGAATTTCTCCACGAAGGCTCAGTCTCAAGGAGATCCTGAAGGGGACTTGAACTGGAGTTTTAGGGCCTCGGTGCCATGAGGGCGGCCGTCTGTCATACCAGCAAAACCTGTTCTTTGCTCACGTAAATGTACACAAATGAATGTATTCATGTGTAAGCACTCTGGTCTTCACTTTGTCTATTTGCCTCTCCTCCATATTTACTTATTTGTAATTTTTAATCGTGGTAAACTACACATGACATAAAATTACCATCTCGACGCTCTTTAAGTGTATGGTTCAGGAGAGATAAGCACGTTCAGAATTGTGCAACCAACCTCCAGAAACCTTTCCATCTTGCAAAACAAACTTTGTCCCCATTACGCACTAACTCCCCATTCCTTTCTCCCCCCAGCCCCCTGTCAAACACCATTCTACTTTCTATCTCTATGAATTTGACTACTTTAGATACCTCATATAATTGGAATCATACAGTATTTGTCTTATGACTGGCTTATTTCACTTAGCCTGATGTCCGCGAGTTTCATCCATGTCGTAGCATGTGTCGGGATTTCCTTCCTTGTTAAGGCTAAATGATATTCCATCACATGAAAAGACCACATGTTGCTTATCCATTCATCCGTTGATGGACACCTGGGTGGCTTCCACCTTTTGGGTCTTGTGAATAATACTGCTATGAACATGGGGGTAAAAAATATCTTTTTGAGACCCTACTTTCAATTCTTTTGGGTATATAGCCAGAAGTGGGACTGCTGGATTATATGAGAATTCTATTAATTTTTTGAGGATCTGCCATACTGTTTTCCATTCTCCTCCACATTTTTAACAGTATTTCAATCCTGTTAAACTTTCTATTCCCCCTTTGGGATAATCATGAGGATATAATGCATTTATTTCCCTAGGAGGGTATAGTGTGGAAGTAACTGGGCTACAAAATTTTGAAAACTGCCATAAAAAGACAAAGTAAGCTGTCTGTCCAGTTTAGGGTTCTATATAGTTCATTCAATGAATATTTACTGTATTTAGTACATGATAGATGCTGAGCCTTAAAGAGATACTCTCAGCCTGAAGGAGCTGCCAGCCCCGTGGAAGGAATACAGAGAAGAAACCAGCCGATTACACTCCACAAGGACAGACACTGGCCACTAGGGGACACACACCGGAGGAGTACTGAAACCGAATCTGGGTTTGCCATCATCTGGCCAGCTCCAATTGTTTCTTCACCGCCTTCACTCTGATTCACAGTGCTCTGTCAGAGGGGTCACCTTCTGGTACAGATCTTAGCAAGATAGTTCCTCACTTTCCCACTTAAAGCTCTTCAGAGGGTCCCTTTTGCTCTCAAGATAAAGCAAGGTCCTTGACCAGGTGATGAAAACCCCACTTCCAGCCTCCTCCATGACCCAGCTGAACCACCGACAGGCACTGCCCATTTCGCGGCTGTGGGCCTTTGCTCCAGCAGCTCCCTGAGCCCGGCCTATCACTTGCCATGACTGGTTCTCAACCTTGACTGCAAATCCAAATCATCTGGAGAAATTAAGCAGCCAAAACAAAAACAAACAATGCCAGGCCCTTGTTTGACAGAATGATATCAGAATGAATTAGCATCCCTGAAGGCAGGCCTGGGTATTTTTACCTCTTCAGGTGCACCTGGTTCAAAGCAGAGCTGTCACCACTGTACAGGCGCGACTCCCTTCCTGCAGCAGGACCATCTCAGTTACACTGCTAGCAGCCCAAAGACAGCCCCTGTCCTGCTCCTAGACTGTGCACAGAACCCCTCTGAATTCAGATTTTGCCATATAAGCCCCATTAAATCAGGAAATATTAAAAACACCTGCTGTGCACAACCCACCTGAGAACCTTCTCTACAGATTACAACTTGTGACCGCCATGTTTTAAGCATCATGATGCACCCAATTCCGCATATTCATCCCCTCATTTACCTCTTAACAGCAGAAGGCAATGCACGTTTATGGAGCAACTCTCCATGCCATACACACTCACATCATCTCCATCCTCACAAGAAACAGGACAGGTGTACAGTGTATTTCCATCTTACAGATGAGGACATCTGTAAAAAACATCGAGTATTTGCACATTGTTTTTTCATGGCGCATACCACATCAAATTTTAATTGTCTGTCTTCCCCACAAGACCATAAAGATGTCATTTGTTACATTCACTGGTACACACTTGGCAAACACCTGGCCAGTGCTCGCTATTTCTCAACAAATATTTTTTGTTAAATGAGTGAAGAGCGTCCAGGATGCTCTTTACTCTCTGCTTGTGAGGCTCATTCTTTTCATTACAGATCACCTTGCTTGCATGCACTGCACCTAAGCTCAGGGCTCTTCAGCTTCTTCCACGAGAGACCAACCTCATCTCAAGTCTAGTTTAATAAAAATCATTAAAAAAATTCTAGTTCAAAGAAAAAAGCATGGTGCCTACTGTTGGCTAATCGAGTGAGCTGCAGGAGTCAAGCCATTTAGGGATAAGGACGGTCAAGAAGGTAGTTCCAGAAGTAAGGAGTATTGAGCACGTTGGGTGAGTTTCATAACCATTTTGTGCCTCAATGTCCTCATCTACAAACTGGGGGAAATCCCACATCCTAGGATTAATATGAGAATTAAATGAGATAGTCCTTAGAAGTATGCCTCTCAGAGTAAGCCTGACAATTACACAGGACTACAATTAAAAGGTTTACATATGTCTACCATACTAGGCATTGTTCTAGAACAGGGCGTTGGCAAATTTGTTCTGAAAAACGCTGGAGAGTAAATATTTTAGGCTTTGCAGGCCATCCAATCTCTGTATGGACCACTCGACTCTGTTGCTCTTATGGCAGGAACAGCAGCCATAGACAATACATAAATGAATAGTGTGGCTTTGCTCCAATAAATCTTTTTTTCAAAGACAGGCAAGCTGGATTCAGCTGCAGGCCATAGTTTGCTGATCTCTTTCTAGAAATATTCCATTAGAAATAGTCAAGCCACAGATAGAATTTAAAATTGTCTAGTAACCACGTTAAAAAACAAACACATGGCATTAATAATATACTTTATTTAACCCAGTGTTTCCAAAATACTGCATTTCAACGTTATCACTATAAACAAATTACTGAGTTGTTTTATATTCTTTTGCACACTAATCCTCCAAAATTTGCTTTTTTACACTTACTGCAGAACTCAGTTCTGACTAAGCACATTTCAAATGCTCAATATCCTTATGTAGCTAGTGACTACCATATGGGAGAACAGTTCCAGAGCATATGCTAATATAATGCTTAGATTTGCACCTGGTAATAGCTTCTGAATACATATCAAAAAGAGTTTATACAGGGCCAGCAAGAGTAGGTCCTAAATATGTTGATCGACTGCATATAAAAGCTTGTAAATATGAACTAATACTACAGTATAGGCAAGGTGCACACATCTGGCTTAAATCCCAGAGAGGAAATATCAAAGAGAAATTTCCAAAAGCTGCTAACAAATCGGCAGCAACCTAGATCTGTTTAGAGCTTTAGATCTAAAGAGAAATGTTAAGTTTCTAGCCGTAACACACAGACATCTCTCCAGCTACACAAGAACCCTTTCCTCTTATGGAGAGAAGTGGTACCAAATGTTGACAGGGGCGTCGCAGTTTAAGAACAGCCACTCAGTACTGCGCTAGGGCCCTCCCGTTATGACGATCCCTAGCGGAGGTACAGCCAGGGGAAGAGACCAGCTGTGGCCCAGGTTCGGGTTCCGGTCGGTGGCGTGGACAGATAGGTACAGACTGCTGCAAACCGCGCCAGGGTGACAGCCCGGCACCCAACACAAGGCAGCGGCGGCCGGAGGGATCTGCCCGCCCCGGAGACCTGGTCTGGAGGAGAGGAGGCGAGGGCACGTTCGGGCCCTCCCGGCCCAGGGCGCTCCGAGATTCTCCCCGAGCAGGGATGGGCAGGGACCCCGGCGGACCCGCGCGTGGCTCACCGAGAAGCGCAGAAGCCCGGGAGTCCTCGGTGACCCTCGCGCCGAGGGAGGACTTCCGGTCCGCGGGGCGGGACTGCGAAGGCTCAACCAACCCACCCCGCAGACTAAAGAACTCGGCCGGCCCCTGCGCATGCGTGCTAGGGAAATGGCGCCTGCGCAGCGCGATCAGCGTCCGTGCCGTCGCCTCTCCTCTGCTGGGTGTAGCAGGTCCTATGGTCCTGGGCTGACAGTTCAGCCTCCAGGCATGCACTGCAAGAAACTAGCCCGACTAATGTTTTTTGAACGCAGTTTGTTGAACTACTTACTCTACAGCGTACCCTTTCTGCTTCCAGTCAAGACAGTGCTCAGCTAAATGTTGACAAAATTTTGGACAAAAATGTGCATTATCAATTTAATGCGGTAATTGATTCAGCAGTATTTCTTGCACCCTGACATGCCTCAGTTTGATATGAAAGTAGGAAACATTCATTAAGTAGTCATGTGCATGCCACGCTAATCACCTGTACACATCTTTACGTGCAAGGGTTCAATAAAACCCAAATGATGGTAGAGCTAGAGAATGTAGCAGCCTTCTTTGCTTATCTTCTCCTGTAAGGTAACTTGGGGAAGGTTCAAGGAAGCAGGGCTTCGCTCTGGATTGGATGCTGTCGGGAAGCAGGGTGATTCTATGACTGAGGAATGTAATAAACCTTACCTAAAAGGAGGGAAGACAAAGCTAAAGTTGTGATTAGTAAAAAAGCAGTAGTGACTGAGTTTTAAAAACTGTTGAAATACTGCAAGTCCATCCTGGATATAACTCAAGAGAATTTACTTTCAAAAGGCTATTGCTATAAGATTGTTTCTGTCACAGAACAAAATGAGACAGCTATAAATCTAATTTATTGAACAGGCAGGGCTCCGTAGGATGTACACAAGAAGAAACATTTTTTTTTTCTTATTATTGCCTTGAAACTACCTCTGTGGGGTTTCTCTCCTGCCATTTGGCTCCTCCACGGCTGGAGCTTGAGGCTCAAGCAAATCCCACAGCTTTTCCAATTACTTTCAGGTATAAAGAAGTTATCTTATTATTATCTTTTGGGTTGTTAAAAAGTCCATTCTAATCTAAAATAAAAAAAAAATTCAATTACTCATCCAATTCAAAGCTCTGACTTTCCCTCAGTTCATGTAAGGCCTATAACTATGTGGAACAGCAAAGTGAAAGACATGGATCAATTTCTTCACTCTGTTGCATCCTTTCTCCGCTTCCTCCACTATTTTCTGGTCTCTCCCAGGTGAGGGCAGGAGAAGGAAGGAGTGGCAAAAAGGTCTTATTTTATTACCATTGTAGGTTGAATGGTGTCCCACCTCAAAGATAGATATGTATGCTTCCTAGCCCCTGGAACCTGGTGAATGTGACCTCATTTGGAAAAAAAAAAAGAGTCTTTGAAGATATAATTAGGAATCTCCAGGTGAGGTCATCCTGGATCACCCAGGTGGACCCTAAATCCAATGACAAGTATCTTTATAAGAGACAGAAAAGGAAAAAGCACAGAGACGGAGAAGGCCACATGAAGACAAAGATGGACATTGCAGTTATGTAGCCACAAGCCAAGGGACTCCTAGAGGCACCAGAAGCTGGAAGAAGCAAGGAGAGATTTTGCCCTAGAACGTTTGGAGGGAGTAGAGTCCTGCCAACCCCTTGAGGTTGGCTCCAGAACTATGAGAGAATAAATTTCTGTTGTTTTAAGTCACCCAGATGTGGCAGCCACAGGAAACTAATATAATTAATGATGTCGTTACCCGGCATTGCAAATCTCTGTGTGCTAATGTCCAAATGCTGCCTCTTTTGTTCTTTTTATAGGCTCACTTTTGGGATTTTTTTTTTGGAGACCCCTCTATTGAGACCCCTTCTCACCCATTCTCTGGTTCAGATCACATACTGCCTGGTAGATCACTAGCTCTTGGTTTTGGTGGCACATCCCACTCAGCCTTTTTCTGTTGCGTCTCTTCACCTGAAGCAGGCCTCTTGGGCAGGGTCCTTCCGAAACAACCCAAGCCCAGCTACTTGCTCGATGCACACTTAGCCCATGGGAAAACCCCAGCAGCTTCCCCTCCCTGCAACTAAGCCCTGGAAGCTGAGGTTGCTCCCTCTGCAGCCACTCTCTTTGCTGTTACAGGTCATCTTAGGTAGCCCCAGCTGGCTTCTCACATGTTGAATTTCTGGGGAGAGTCAAGCACCATTTCTTGTGTCTTTCCATGACAGGGGAACCTGTCAATCTCTCTAAAGAGGAGTGAGGGCCGTGGATGGCAGAAGTAGTTTGGGTTCCCCACTTAGCCCTGTGTAGCTGGTCTCACATGTCTCTTTAGAATCAGTGGGCACTTAACTAACAGTGTGCTCAGCTTCGGGGCCTTGGGCAAAACTCCATGTCTGGAAGAGTCCATTTAACATCCTCTTGTACCTGTAGTCATCGTTAGGTCATTCCCATACCTCTTCTTCTCCTTTCCTTCACTATTAGTCCATTTTGTCATTTCTCTAGAATGTGAGTTATTCCACCATAGATTTATGGCAACAGATTAGCAGAGAAACAAAGGACCAGAAAGTCTGGCTTTAATCACTTCTTGGTGCAGATCATGGGATGGAAATTCAGAGGCAATGAAACAATATTTATACTACTTGGTTACTGGGGATGCTTCAAAATTCCATTTAATCGGAAAAATATAAAAAAAATACAAAAATAAATGGGATGGAAGGATGCCAACTCTATTCAAAGACCTCTGCCTGCCTACTCAATTGCCATTTGTAATACTGCTAAGAAATCTGAGCTGAAGCCCACCACTGGGATTTCATTCTGCCAGAGTGTCTGCTTACCAGGAGAAATAGTCTGCCAGTGATCCTCATGTGTGGACTGCACCATGCAGTGCCTCACTTCATTTTGGTTCTTGGGTTTTTCTTTTAAAGGATTGTTTTGTAACAGCAGTTCATCAGAGTGGCAAGACATAAGCATTGAACTAAAAATCATCGATCCATTTGGCTTCCTTGTCTTTTGTTCTTGCATCATGTAGCCTCAAGGCTCATTCTCATGGACTGACACTGTATACACCATCCACAGCCCTCGTTGCATGATATAGCCTGGGCATGCTGCCAGAAGGGATCGTTCATCAAAAACAACAATAAAAAGGATAACCATGTTCACTTCTAGGTCTTCGGGGAGAGAAACATTTGGCCAGAAGTGTACTGTTCTGGTTTACATTGCCCAAGAGAAATATTTTTCCACTTCGGCCTCATTTCTCCCCCTATAACAACCTAACACATTGTACTTGCTGCATCACTTGGATTATATTACAGTTTTATTAGTTGTTCCTCATTTCAAACCTGACCCAACACCACCTCGGTTTCTACTTGCTGAAGAGAATGAAGGCATCGACTCCTTTGTCATGACAAGAGTAAATCATTTAGATTGGTATGTTGGCTGAGACAATTACATGAACTCAATCCCAGCTTTTATGTCATGGGGTCCACGCGGTGGACTTCAGTGGGTTTGGGCCATCAGCTTTCAGTCCACTTTCTGAACAGCCAATCAGGTGCCGCAATCTACCCTAACCAGGGGGCAGCCATGGGACTCAAGGCTGACTGCACAACCCTCCCCAGAATGTGAATTTTTGAGCAGAGTAATGTGGAGACCAACATGGTGAGAGATCGTTCTGGCGGTGCTGGCATCCTGATCAGCGATGGCTTTTCCCCATAGCTCTGCTTCTAGCCCTGCAGTTTCCGAGGCTGGATCACTGTCTTTCCACTTGCCTGCACACTCCTGCTTCTTTACTGTTCCTTCCCTTTGCTATAAGTTAGCTGAGATCTGTTTCTGTTGCTTGCTACTAGCAAATACTATCTGACACAGCCCCCATCTTAATGTGGCTGTGAGGTCAGAGGGCCATCAGAAGAGAACCCCTGCTCTTATCACTGCTCTTACTCGTTCCATGTATGAAGGCACTGGAAGCTGCTATTATAAAACACAAAATATTGGTTAGTAAAGGTTACACTTGCAGTTGTTTATTCTCGATGCTTGAATTGTCTCTCCCTTTACTTGTCAGAGACCAGCAGAACGGGACATAGGAACAGTAAGAGCTGATAGGAGAGGATGAAAGGTCTGTAAGATTGGATTCTTCAAGATCTCAGGGATGACTGGATTGCAAAGTTCTGTGTGCCCAGAAAGAAACATGAGTTCACAAGACACCGGGGAGGAGAAATGGAGCAAAGGGGAAGCAGGATGTGACGACAGCCCTCTTGGCTGTTTGCCTGGTGGCAGCCACACACATGCACATAGGCTGCCACAAGGGGGCACTGCTACAACTCTGAGAGGGTCTGAAAAACGCAGGATACAGGTGCACAGTGTCACATTCAGCAGGAGAGCTGTGTGACTGCAGCTTGGACTCCTGAGGAAAAAGATTTTTGAAAGGACAGTGACAGGCAGGCGATGGTAACTGGAATAGAGGATGTCAAAGAACTGTGAGGCCAGGATATTGGATGGGTTATTTGCATAAATGGTACCACTGGTTGACGTCTAGGAAGGACAAGGCTGCAGAGCTATTTAACTGCACCTCCAATGAATATGAAAAATAAGAGATTGAAAGAGTAGGGCAAGGAGGATGCCACCTTCAACTCCAGACCCTGACATGTATGTAGTGTGGCAGGATGAGGGGCTTTCAGTTGCTAAGGCTGCGGGGGTATGATGGCCCTGGGAGAGAACTCAGTTCAGCTAAGGTTGAGACATAAGAGATTTTTGGCATGAATTAAGATGGAGTGGCGTTTGTTTACCAGACAATGGAGTATGTCTGATGGTGAGGGGAACGGAAACAGTGGGAGTATCCAGAAGAAGAGGCCCATAACTGTGGGGATGAGAGAGTGGGAGAGGATGGATGACAAGGGGGTTTGCACATTGGATGGTGGCCAGGGACAACAGATATGGGAGTCATGGCTGAATTACCTGACCTTCGGTTTCTCCAAGGGAAGCAAAGTATGATTTGGTGCTGGTGCAGGCTAGAGCTTCACGACACGATGGGCTATCGACTGGAATTTAAAACAATATGTTGGTATTTAAAGGCCTAAGAAGTTAGTACCAAGACTACGGTCCCGTGGAGGAAATGGCAGGAGCAGCGCTCCCGGATCAGGAAGAGTGGTCGTCTGAGTCTAGATTGCGCTTTGTTTGAAACCCTAGGTAGGTCGAAAAAGGACTTACTTTTCTCTCAATAAAATATCGAGCAGTGGCCAGTCTGGGACAGGAGTAGAGATGCCACAATGTCGCCAGGGACCCAGGGTTCCTCTAGCTATGCACTCTTCCGTAGGGTGTGGTCCTTGCCTTCATGATCACAGGGTAGCTCGTACAGCTGCCTTTGCAACCACATTGCAGACAGGAAGGAGGAAGAGAAATGGCAAGTGAGCTGCCAGCTGAGCGCTCTCTTTAATAATCCTTCCTGGAAGCCTCACCAATGTGTCAGTGGCCTACATCTAAGAGATTTTGAGAAATGCAGTCTGTTAGTTGAGCACATTGCTCCCTAATCTCCCAAATATATTTATGTATGGTTATATTAGTGAGGAAAAAGGTGAGCATGGATATTGGGTAGGTAACTAGAAGTCTCTGCTACAGATATCAGAGAAGCATGAAATATTATTTGATTCAACTTAACTCAGTTTCTTCATGCATTGATTTTCTATACATGATTCTAAACATGATTCCCAGGCCTATTTCATTTCTAATTCAATAGCTCTTCCTTTAACCCGGATGACTGGGACACTGTCCTTTATTGCAAGTTCTCTCTTCTATTTCCTTTATTCTAAGCCACAACTATGGTGTCAAATTTCCTTGGTCACTGAATGGACAGGAAGTCTTCTTCAAGTTCTACCACAGTATTCAAAACCACATGTATCCGTTAGCTTTTGCTGTGTAACAAACCACCTCAAATTTTAATATCTTAAAACAACCATTTTATTATCTCTTACAATTCTGTGGGCTGATTTGACTTAGCTGAGCAGGTCTTCAAGTGGTATCATTGGAAACACTGTTTTTTCGGGTTTCTATAACTACCAGTTATCCAACAGATACAGCTACAATCCTGTGTAGATGTTGCGTGCCCAAATTACTTCGCACTAAAGAAAAATGATGTGATTTTCCCCCCAAGAGTTTCAGCATAAAAAAGTGAAGAGTGAGACTACAAGTTTTAAGGATTAATAAGTAGAGCATCTTCTCTCTTCCCTTTCTCCTGTGGCCCAATTCCTTCATTGCTTTACAGAAGAGCAAGCAAATATCCGGGGAACATTCTACTTGGAAGTGATCTTGGAGCTATTTCTGACCCAGAATATTAAAGCAGAATATCCTTTCATCCTCAAAGAATTCACTCAGGATTCATTACCACCCAAAACTGTTCTTGAAATTTAGAAGAAAAGAGAAACAGAAAAGAAGGCATTCATCTTTTTTTGAGTTCTGCTACTTGCTTAATGTAGTTTTAGGTGGTTCTCTGAGGCCTTGAATAAAACAACTTCTGCTAATTTGCATTGCAGTTATGAGGCCTAAAATGCAGTTATGTGTTCCCATAATAGGAAGTCATTTTAAGAATTTTTAAGAATATAAAGTATTTCCATAGAGAAAAGAATAAAAACCACATTTTCCAGTGAAGAAAAAATCATTCACATAACTAAACATAGAATTAACAACCACATTTTCTTACTTAGAAAAACGTAAACCATAACCCAATGTGATTATTTGGATATTATTATTACAAAGAATTTAAATATACAAGTTTGGCTCTAAAAGATCAAGTTAAGCCACTTAGGTAGAGGTCTATCTGTGATGTCATAGTTTCCAAGAAGTGCCATAAAAGTCACGGTTAAACATTTCTCCATGTTTTTTTGTAATTCTAGACATGTTGTGTAGAGAAGTTCATCAATTCATGTAGACAAATCAAAATATATTGGGGGGAAAATGACATTTTCATATTTTATAATTCATAAATGAATGAAAGCACACAATGGTACTATATTTCAAGAAAATATTGATGCATCTTATACAAGAAAGGCATCTTACGACAACATTTCTGTTGGTACATTACAACTTTTAAGTTCGTATTTCTAAAATGGAGGCGGGTCTATGATATAATATCAAAAAACAGAGAACTGACACAAAAAGCCAGATATGAAGATATAAAAAACAACAGTAATATTCAACCATCCACAGATAAAAGGCTGTCTGGACATAAGCCTGACACCAGCAAAATGCCATCCACTGCAATTTCTCCGGTTTTGCCTTTGCCACGTTCAGCTTCAAAAATGATCTAATAATGGAGAGGGAATAAAAAATTACTTTAAAATATTCAAAACAGATCAAATCAAACTATTTAGTAGCTATTAAAGAGGACTACACTCATGTGTTCCTATCGCATAGAAACAGACTTCGACATTGAATATGTAGTAATATGTCATATTTTCCAGATGCCAGGTTTCTGCACTGAATGAGTTATGTTCAGAGAAAGAAGGGTCACTGTAACACCTAAAAGAATCTGGAAAGCCCTGGAAAGCTGAGAAGGGTAAGGTTGAGTAAGAAAATTTGGAATTCTCATTTAAAGTAACAAAAGCAAAAATAAAAAATTAATACGGTTTTCTTTAAATAAAAACTGGCTAGAAGAAATTTAATATTCCCTGTGAACATCTAATGTAAAACTATATAGTCAAAAGGAAATTATTTTGATATATCCAGATTTTGGTTGTTTGTAATAATAGAGTTATTCTTCTTAAAATACTGATTCACATTTTCAGAAATGATCTGGAATCCCATTGTTTTCATGTGTTGAAAATGTTTGATAATAAGCTATAATCAGTTTTATCTAAGACATTTATTAATAAAGTAATCAAAAGAAGCAAACTTCTTTATATTTTAGAAATTTCTATACTATAGAAACAGAGGATGAAAACAACACACGAAAAACCATCTTCGAATTTGACACAAAATGACACGGGTGAGTCATTTAACAAAATTAAGGATATACAGTGACTATTTTATGTTCATTCATTCATCCAAAAATATTTCCAAAGAAATATTATTAAAATAAATTTTTGCTGACTATTTCTAAGTTTCTTTAATTTTATAATATTTTTCATAAATAGTTCTTGTTACTTTTACAATCGGAAAAAGATACCAGAATATATTTTAATTTAAAAATTATGAAAATCATAGCCACAATTTATGGAGCACCTGTGAGATACCATTCATTACAAGAAGAAATAATAAAGAGGTAATATGCCTAGTAGGCTCTTTAATTCTTTAATTCTCAATATCAGAGATCAGCAGATTTAGAGGACAGCAAAATGATCCTGATTCAAAGATGATTAAGGTTACCCTGGAACAAAAATTTTAGAGAGAAAAGAATATTTAATTTGGAACATGTTATTCTTCTTTAAAATGACACACACATGTAATTCTATCAAAATGAATTCAATAACATGTGCATACTGTGGTTATAGATTAAAATATGTATTCATGGAGAAAGTAAAATGCAAAATATGGAAGCACTCATGGTACTGTGGAATGATTAGAATCTTTACTTTTTTTCAATAAGATGATTTACTTTTGTCTTTTCTGAACTTAAAAAAAATAAATTCAAATTTACAGCAAATTGGCATTGTAAAGAATGATATTTCAAGAATCATGCAACTATTCATTCTTTCCTGCTTCATAAATAATCACAGAATAGTCGTCAAGGTGGCAGAGATGAGGTGATTTTAAGCTTGCTGTCACCACTGTGTTCCACTTTCCCAGGCTCTCCGAACAGAAAGAGGAAGCCTCAGAGAGACAAATGGGAGCAAAGAGAGACTGTGACTGCCCATTGCCTGGGCTGCTGTCTTTTGCCCTTAAGCTCCCTGATTGATTGTCTTGAGAACTGCTGGAGACAAGTTATCACTGAGTAGCAAGTGATAGCACAATGGGTATAGAAATTTCTTCCTCCTCAGTCTCTTCTCAGGAAGGAACTGCTTTCAGGAAGATGTTCATTCTAGGTAATTTTAAGAAGTAGTGATCTGAAAAGCAGACATCTCACAGCAGCGGAAACGGGTGGGATAATGAGGGTGGGCATGTCTAGATCTTGGGATATACAGCTTTTCCATCACTGAAGTCCCTGACTGATACTCCCAGACAACTAAAAATAAATGTTAGAATAATTAATTGACATCCTAATTTGCGTTTCTATTTAACCGCATTTTTCCTTACCCTGGTACAAAAATATTAGGCAGGCTTCTTCTGCCTTCTTGTCAAGGAGATTTAGGATATAGCAATCAAAAGCAGACTTTTCTACAAGACAATCCCCTTCCTGACGTTTCTTCTGCGTAAGTTAAACCTCCTTGAGGAGACAATGCCAATAGAAGGTAGAGTGGCCTTTGGTTCCTGTGAGATCACCTCTAAGTCCTCGGAATATCCTACCTCTTAAGAGTGTCTGTGGCCATGCCAGATAATTTATGCTAACAGTGTGATTTAGAGTGGGGCCTTGGGTCCAACGAGTATCAGCCTGACCTCTGGAGAAGCTAGAGACTGAGTAACAGAGGTCAGTCACATGGTCAGTCATGCCGACTCCCAACAAAAACCCTGAACACCAAGGCTTGGGTGAGATTCCCTACTGGGCAATACTTCGTGCATGTTGTCACTCATTGCTGAGAGAATTATGAGTTGTCCATACCACTCTCATGGGAGAGGACAACTCTCTCCTGGACCGTGCCCTTAATCTATATCTTTTCATTGTAACAAGCTGTAATCATGACTCTAACAGCTTTTCTCAGTTCTTTGGCCCTTCTAAGGAATCATGGAACCTGAGGGTGGTCTTGGGGACCCCAGGCAATAGCCATTAAGTTCAGTTCAAAAAACATTTTTAAAATGACCTTGTAGACTATGGCCATGCCACCCTGAACATGCCCGATCTTGTCTGATCTTGGAAGCTAAGCAAGGTCAGGCCTGGTAAGTACTTGGGTGGGAGACCACCTAGGAAGACCAGGTGCTGTAGGCTTAAAAAAAAAAAATGACTCTGTAGCTTCCATTCACTGTGATAATTGCTGAGCATAGAATGAGTGAGCAACATATTTTTTTATTTAACTATTAAGGAAATTATAGCCTGGTTCAGAAGGAAGTTAGTGAGAGAAGCCTGACACACAAACGGATCATTTCCACAGAATGTGATATGTGTGCTCCTGACAAGCATTATCATTAGTTGTGATTAATTGCCTTGCCGATTTTGCTCCAAAATATAAGCTCTTTAGGTGTAGGGGAAAGTCTTACTCATCTTTGCAGCCTCAGCATCTAGGTATCTCAGTAAGTGTTTTATTTGTTAAATCATTGAAAAAGAATGTAAATATCTAGTTTAATGCTGTTTTTCCACTTACGCTTTTGGTAGTGTCAATCCCTTGATACAGCTGAATTTTCCCCATCTTCCACCTTTCATCCTCACTCTTGGTCTCCTCCCATGCCAGGGCGTTATTACTGTTTTTCACAAATACTCGAAGTTTCCCTACTTTGTCTCCAGACAGCCGGTAATAAAAGAGCATACAGAAGTTGCTTTGGGGCTGCAGGTCAGGGAGGAGAAGTTTTAATCGGCCAACATCCTTCTTATGGCCTGCCAAGGCGGGAACTGCCATATAGTAGCCAACAGCTTTAAGAGAGGAGAA
Organism: Pteropus medius; assembly: GCF_902729225.1. Classification (NCBI taxonomy): domain Eukaryota; kingdom Metazoa; phylum Chordata; class Mammalia; order Chiroptera; family Pteropodidae; genus Pteropus; species Pteropus medius. The sequence continues at coordinate 1,702,239 of NW_024340697.1, forward strand.
ATGCACACTTGATGAGGCCATTGTAAAGGGTTTGGCTATAGTGTATAAGATACTATAAAAAATGAACGATAGTCTCCTAGCAGGAAAGCTGAAGTCCTTTTCATTTGGAACATAGGAACGAAATTTTTACACTAAAATAGGTTTTAGGGGTCATAGAGCTGAAATTCATTGCTGTATAGAAAAGGCAACCGAGAATCAGAGAAACTGAGGGATTTGTCCACATTCACAAAGCTTGGCAGTCACAGATATGGGGTAAGACTCTTAATTAAACGATCCTTTAGCAATGCAACTTTCCATTTGCTTGTTTGCACTTCAGAATGCATTTCCGCACTGAGTCAATGATATGCATGGTGGTCAGCTCCTTAGGTGGGTCCACAGTGTGGTGTTTAATCCACAATGTACCTGAATTTGTACTAATGGTTCCATGGAGCTCAGCAACAGTGTGTTATGTATGGTTGCAAGTTCTGATTTAGGATGACAGGAACACATCTCCTATTTCTAAGTATCCATCTTCCAAGTATCTTTTAACCAATGATAGTGAATGTTTGCTCATCTTCAAGCTTCTGATTGTGGCTTTGATGAACTTGGACAAAACTCCCATAAAGTGGGGTCTGAAGAAGTTAATAAGGAGGAGGAATTCCTTAGAAGCCTGGAGGAAGACACTGGGTGGGGTGGATTCTTCTGCTAGTACAATTCCTGGAGACACTTGAGGACCCAGGCTGACACTGCCTTACTTTTCACTGGACTCAGAGACTGTCCAGTCTTCTTGTCCAGCTGGTAAGATTGTCAGAGTCAGCACATAAAATATAGAGGCCCAGTGGAGTTTGAAATTCAGATAAACAACATGTCTGAAATATACTAAAAAGTATTCATTGCTTCTCTGAGATTTAGACATCTTATACTTTATCTGGCAACTCTACCAGCTGTACTCTCTCTTCTGTGACCCACTGTGGCAGGCTTCCCTTTCTCTCCCAGCTAAAGCCCACTTTAATCTGCCCTTGAGATTTTATCCTTCTAATAATGCTGATTCATACCATGTTTCTTCATTTTATGTTTAACTCCATCGAAAAAGACAAGCCAATCTAGAGACGGAGGTACAGAAGGGGAGGGAGTACGATTTGGATGATACAAACCCCAGGATCTTTTGTCCCATTGATAGAAAACCCACTTAAGACATCGTTGACTATGTGAGCGGTCACGATCCTGGAGTAAGCTATGGGCTCCCAATGTGCCATGCCTCTGGTAGACATAGATTTGGAGATGCCATGATGGAAGTAAGGAGAAACTCAGGTCAGTTGCCATCAAGATAGTTTCTCCAAGCTATGGAATGTCTCTGGCCTGGTTAAACTTGCCTTATGGTTGCTCTGAATCTTTACTGACAGTCCCACTCCCACAACTTGCTGTGTGAGATGCATCCACTCTACCGTAATCCCAAATTCTTAATTTTTATAGGGAGTATCCAGGTTTTCTGATTACATGTCAGGGCTTGAAAGAAAAGCTCCCAGAAAGAAATTAGTCCAGAGGAAGGATCTAGAAGAAGGATCTTCTAACCTAGGGCTAAGCCTGTACATCCCCACAAAAATAATTTGACTGGCAGGAAATTCGAGTCTCTGAATGTATAGCAGTTTTCTCTAATTATATACTCAGCCTTAGGAGACAGGGGTCCAATTTATGCTTCACATGGGCTCTCCCAGCCAAACGCTCTGTCCAAAAGAAAAGCTACGGCACATCAATAATGTTTAGGTAGGCAGCGGAAACTAGGCAGCTCAGAGCCAAGGCTGAGAAAAATCCAAGCTTAAATGTGAAGAAAGAAATCCTCAAGCAACAGAAGGGAAGGTTCAGTCCAGGAGTTCAGGTTGTTAATTTGGTGCTCATTGTGGTTTTGAAGCTTTAGGGCTGACTCTGCTAAAACTCCAGGTTTAGGGAGCGGTCTTATTTCCTTTCCAGATTTGTTTCCCTCCCCAAAACAAAAACAACAATGCACCAAAGTTGGCAAAATGGAGAAAAGGAATGACTTCCTCCTACCCTGTACGAATTTCAACATCTCTCTCAGCAGCAGGAGAGTGAAGATGGAAGAGGTTTGCTAGAGCATCCTTGGCGGGGTAGGCGGGTGGCAGAGGGATTAAGGAAGAGAATGTGATGTGCTAAACCAAGTTACTCATTCATCAGGGGAGACTTCAGAAGGTCTAAATGTTTCCAAACATAACAAAGAACCCCAACCTAACAAGTGACAGGAATAATAACCCTCCTGCGCTGGAGAGCCTTCTTTGCCCGAATCGCATTGCACAACACGAGATAGTGAAACCTAAATACCATTGTCTCCATCAGCAGGATTCCAGTCAAAATCATCTTCTACATCCTGTTTCCAGTCACAGTCCCCACGATCGAAGCTGCAGTCAATGGAGATGTTTAAATCTGCTAAGAAAAATGGTGTGTTTCATAACTGTTAAGAGCTTTAGAAAAATGTCTAACATGTGGAGCTTTGGAAGGCAATGCCATGTTTTCAGTCAAGAGTTTAGCTAAGCTACTCCACGGTATTGCAGCCTCAGCATCCATTTTATTTGGTCAAGCAGCCTGTGGGGGCCTTAAATTGATACTAGCAGTGTCATGTGAGTACACGCCCTAGATTACAACTTGCAGTGTCACAAGTAAATGAAAGTTCCTTGTATGACTTCCGTGTCGCCTTTGTGAGAAACAGTCACCCCTGCTTCCCAGGGCCTCCTCCTTACTTGCTCCTTAGAGCAACCCCGATGTAGTTGGTTCAAATTGGCCAATCCAGCCTTATCCTGGTGTACAGTGCATAAAGAAATGAGGACCTTTTGAACTTTACAAAATGGATTCCATGGGAGCCATGACAGTAATGTCAACTGGCACGTAAGGCTAAGGTAGGGAAGAGACAAGAAACTAATACTTAATCAAGCCACATTCAGAGACTACAATGTGCTGATCAGCCCTGCAGCCAGGCCTGGAGGACACCTGCAGAACAAAAGATTTCTGCTGGATTACTAACCACCCCTTCTCCACACCTGAGAAGGGGAAACAGGAAAAACAAAGTGTTTAAGTGGCACCCAACACAAATAAAATCATTCATTCCCTATGGCTAAAACCATGGGGAACCTAAGGATTAAAGGCCGGGAACTGCCAGCAGATCTCTCACTCTACATTCTGACCTTTTCATTTTTCATACTCTTCCTTTCCTCACTGTATGTCCATGTCAAAGGAAATGGGTTTACAGAGTCTTTTAAATTATAATTCACAGGTTGAAGGAATTATATATAAACCAAATTCCCCTAACCCTCAGGGTCCTTCTCACTGTCTTTCTTTCTGTACTAATCTTGACTCTATCTCTCTTACTGTCCTCTCTCTCTTGGCCCCTCTCACTCTCTGCCTCTGACAGGAAACCACACTGTCTGTGGAGTGTTACTCCTTTCCTAATAAACTTTCCTTTGACTCTAACTTTGGTATGTGTGTTGAATTCTTTCTACACTCTACCAAAGAACCCTGTTCTCAGTGCAGGACTTGGTCTCCCCCCGCGAATCAGGGAACTTTGCCCTGTCAAGGGGAATGCCCTTAGGGTTCATCAGCCCCCACCTGCAGAGGCCAATAAGCATGAGGCTCCCACCTTATAAGGTGCATGTACGCTGAACACCTGAGACAGACGATGTTCAAGCCTGACCCGACAGCATCATGGATGGTGGCGAGAACCCAAGGCTCTGACCTTGTGCGCGTCGCAGCCACAGGCTTGGGACCTACACGCAGCTCTCTGCGCTGCCAGTCAACTCAGCTCGCCTTGGCATCCCTAAGGACTTTCATCCCTTCGCTCTGTCACGTGAGCCTCTGTGCTTCCCCGCTCTGTGTGCTGCATGTGAACCTGGGTGGGTGGGTACCTGATCGGTTTATCTGAGAAGGTTCCACTCAATAAACCTGGCCTTGGGGAAGGACATAAATGTGTTCAATGGTGTTAAATCAGTAGCCGCTTTTCTCGCTTGCGACACCTCAAAACCCCAAAGTGTTGGGGACCCTAATAAAGGCGCGTGTCCCAGATCCTTCCTCTTTCTCTGTAAATACCATGCTTTGATCTCTCCACGTGGGCCCACCAGGTATGCCATGTACTTCCTCCAGGACCTGTGAGTAATAAACTTCTCTATCTCAATTTCTTTTGTGGTCTTTTGTTAAACTCTGGGTTCCACTTAACAAGCGTTAATTTAACAAAATCATAACTATTGTATGGAGTACAGGGCCAACATTACAAGTTTTGGACCAGCGCCTCTAGTTGCTTTTATGTAGCTCAGGGGTCAGCAAACTAACATCCTGGCCCACTGCTTGTTTTTGTAAATAAAATTTTATTGAAATATTACACCCATTCATTCATTCATTTACATATTATCTATGGCTGTTTTTGAGTTACAAAGACAGAATCGAGTAGTTACAACACAGACTGTATGGCTCACAAAGTTTAAAATATTTACTATCTGGTCTTTTATGGAAAAAGTTTTTTGACCTCGATGTAGATGACAGAAAACTCAACTAGGAAAGAGAGGAGAGATAGAGATGCTTTGGTTATAACTAATGCCAGCCTCTGGCTCTGAGTTGGGGCTTTGGCAGTTTATGCTGAGGAATAAAGGAATGGCAGAGACAGAGAAAGAGCTAAAGAGAGAAGTGGCAGCAGCTAGTTGTTGACTTATTACAATTTACAGAATATTTTCATATACATCACAATATTTGATTTGATTGTCATAAAAATTCTATAATCAGACTCGTTTTCAGGAAAGTAAAACTGAGGGCATAAGTGATTTGTTTAAGACACGGAATACTGGAATTGGACCTGAATCCTAAATCAGACTGAAATCCGGGGCCATCCATCCTGCAAATATCCTAAGCCGGCACAACACACTGCTGCTTTTATCTCTTTCCTTTCTTCTCAACCCCTGTTGCTCCCATTCCAGTGAAGATATTTTATTTCTAGTCCCAGTTTTAAAATTAAAAGATGTCAGATAATACTTGCTTCTAGTCTTCGATGTTCTTTAGTGAGTATCGTTAGTAGTTTGAAAAGTCGATGTTATCAGCCCACAGCCAGTGCAACATAAATCCTTCAGTTGGTTTATAACCGTGGTGGCACGTTTGCCTCAAACTCCCTACTCTTCCTCAAAATGCAGGAGATTGGGAATGTAAGTGGGGACAATGGAATAGTATATAGCCAACTACTCCTTAAAGAGAGAAAACTCAAGGCTTTGGTCTCAAGTACAGTATTTCATTTGTGTAGCACTTTACGATTTGCAAAGTACTTTCAAATATATTCTCTGATTTAATCTGTACTACTCCTAAAACAGATGCTGTTGGTGCCACAGCAACATCTGTCGGCACTTATGTTCCCTCATAGGCATGTGACTTTCTACTGCAAACACTCACAATCCTCTGTGTGAGGATATTTTGTGGCTGGAGCATGCTTGGCCCAAGCCAGGCAGACCAGAATACCAGGGAGCCATTCCCCTGGGAGAGCCCTCAATCAGCGATGGAAAGGCATTGGTGGATAGATATCTCCATTTTCTTGCCTTTGGGTTGGACCAGTAAGCGTTGGAATTTGACACGGACCTGAAGTCAGATTGGACTCCACGCTCTCTCTAGTCTTGCACAGGGTCCAACTGGAATGGAGGTCCAGTTGCCACAGTGGTGCCCTTCTCTGTCTTTATGGCAGGTCAGGAGCACCCTCCTGGGAGCAGCCTTCAATCAATGTCTGATGGGAGCCGGTGTATAAATACCCTGCTCCCTTTCCCCACAATTCTGAGCCACGTGTTGTATACTGGCTTCCAAATTCCCCAGTGGAATCTAGCTCCAGTTGTCTACAGTGGAAATCTGCTTGATAATGCAGCCTTTACTGCCTCCTCCTCTGCCCTGTCTCACGTCCCACTCCAAACCACTGTTTCCTGGGATCACCTCACACATAAACCACTTGCACACAAATTCTTGTCTCAGAGTCTGTTTCTGAGGAACTTAGCCTAAGACAGTGCCTTAAGACAAGTATTGTTCTTATTACAAATTTACACTCGAAAGTAATGAGGCAACACAAGTCTAAGTGACTTGCCCAAGGACAACAGCAAGTGGAAGTGTTGGGGTACCCACCTGAGTCTTCTAGTTGAGAATGAATGCTCCAGGACGCCTTACTCAAGGACCTTAGCAATCACAGAGTCATATGCTCATATACAAAATTGTAAACTTTCTGTGTTTCATTAAGGATTACAGAAGAAAAGATAGGATAAGAAACCTGGTTGGTTTGGGAATCCAAAGAAGATTCAATTTATTAATGTCACTTTAGCAAGTGTAAAATAGGTCTGGGCAGAAGTTCTGAGCACCTGGAGGACGTAGCTTAACCCCTGAGCTATGATACATTTTCTTCCTAATCAGGAGAAAGGGCAATAAGGTGTTTGATGCAGAGAAATAAAAAAATTAAATAGAACACTTAGGAGAAATATGGAAGAAAACAAGAAGCCTGTAGGAGCTGGGTCATGAGTCACTAGCCTTTGGACAGTTTTTAGAAGCAGGTTCTTAGATTAAATTTGGAGGACTGAACTAGAGAGGTAGAGAGGTACTTTCTTCACGGTGGAAGTTGTCCTGTAAACCAAAGGAACGGAATTGAAGAATGTACTCACGGGGTACACGCGAGTGGGAATCAAACTAGCATAAACTTAGGACACGTATGGTGGTAAGTAAAAGACAGTTTGAAAAGGAAAATTAGATCAAAGCATTCATATTTATACCAAGTAAAAGTGATTAATATATAAGTAGGTTTTCCCCTGATGTTTGTGTAGAAATGACACATACAAATTGTTACAGGTGGTAAATGTGCTAAATAAACTCAGAGGAATTAGAGATCAGACCTAAGAAATTCCAGATTATGAGGCTTTGATAGACTGATCATGAGCATGGCCCTAATTTTTACCTCTCCCTATACCTATGCTCTTTGTCACATAACTTTGTAGCACCTCCCCCAACTCATAAGTCTGGACTGGCCTTGTGAATTGCTTTGGCCGATAGAGTCTGGTGGAAGTGATGTGCCAATTTTGTGCCTAGACCTCAAAAGGCCTGTGTGCGTCCACTCTTCCTTGGAACCCTGCCGCATGCCTCATAAGAACAAGCTTGGCTAGCCTGTTGGAGGATGAGAGACCAAATGGAGCAGAGCTGAGTCAGCCCAGTTGTCCCGACAGGCCTTAGGTGTGTGAGAGAGCACAGCTAGGATCAGCAAAGTCACTAAGCGGGCCCGCAGCTGACCACAGACACATGGGCGAGCCCCACCCAAACCAGCTCAGATTAGCAGAACTATCCAGCCAATCCGTAGACTTGTAAGTAAAAATAAATATGTATTGCTGTAGGCCACTGAGGGTTTCTGGTTTGTTGTTATGCCACATTATTTGATAATAGGTAACCGACATAGGCACTTTGGGTTAGATTTTAGTACATGGTCAGGTCGTGGGCTCTTAGGTGTTGGAAGTTGAAGCAAATGAGTCATTTTCTCCCATCTCCATATATACAATCTGCCTCAACTCTTTACTCTAGGTGTCAGGTGGGAGTGGTGGAGAGAAGATGGCCTTACTATATTATAATCACTGGTACAGAAGACCCACTATTTTCATACTGGCACCTAGAGTGATGTAGTGTGTCATTCATGATGTAATGATTTTTCCCTGAGGTGTCTATAAATGAAGCAATGACTCATAAACATCTCATCCTATGAGGAAATGAAAACAACATGGCAGACCGTGAGAGAGCATATACTTAGAGGAAAGTGTTATTTACCTTTGTGTTCCAGTCTGGGTGTTGTAGCTTTTCTTTCGATGAGACCCAGATTATATTCATCTGCTTCATTCACCTTAGGGGCTAATAGAGAACACTTAATCAGTTAAGAACAATGCCAAAACCTCACATGCTAAGAAGTTATGAATGAATGACTGAACAAAGAGGGTTTGATCATGTATTCTACCGACAGCATATGTTAGAGCCGCGTTTCCCTAACATTTCCAAGGCTTCACTTGGGTCCAGTATCCTCATCCGGGACATCTTTTTCCAGAGGTTCCCAGTTGACCTAAGCATCTATACTACTAATAACACGTCCCTTCTCACCAGGTTTTGGAAATATACTTTTGTGAGATTCTCACTCTCTCTTAAGGGAGATGATGTTATTGGCATGCTAGTTTTTGGATGAGTGGGCCTGTGTCTACTTCCCACTTAGTTAAATCAAACAGCCATGGAACCAACAACAGACGAGGCACAATATAGAGGGAGCAATGGATGTCCAACGAGAATGAAATGGAAAGTCTCAGTGTGCGGGATCCAGGATGGGTTAATATGGAAACCGTCCAGGAGGGGCTGAGACTTATGGTGGCTTCTGTAGTTATCCATTCATGGAGAACACATAAACTTAAGCTCTACTATAGAATTTTCTTCCCCACAATTGCCCATTTTGGCTTTTAAAATCATAACTACACAACTGCAAAATTCTCTTCATTGAATGAGACTGTAAAAAGCACCCTCAAGAAGAAAGGTAGAGTTTGGCAGATCCACCTGGTAAGAGTGGCTCTGGTTTGAGGGGTGCGCCACATGGAAAGCTGGGCAGCCACAGAACTGTGCATGCAGGGCAAGCAGCTGACTTGGCTGGGAGTGGAAAGAGAAGGTGTGTGTCAAACAGGAAACCCCCCGCCCCAAGAGAAAAGACTTACGTACCTTGTTTCCCATAGAACAAATCCGATTACGTATCTCTGAAAGATGTTAAGTTTCCAGACCTTATAGAGAACCCTGCTTCTCAGGACTTAAAGCCAAAGCCGTTTTACTTAAGGTGTGAAACTGTCTTTTCTTCTTTCATTTGCCAGGAGAAACCACAATTCATTTTTTATAAAATGTATAAAAGAACGAAAGAGATACTCACAGAACACATCTCCTCGAAGCCACTGCTCCTGTTCCACGTGGTTCTTCGAGGCTGTCTCATCTCTTTTCTCTTCCCCCAGCCCCTCGTTCTTTCTCTCTTCATTCCCTTTTATTTCTCCATTAGGGTGCCCACCTCTGAAAACGCTCTTTTCAGAATCGAAGGGCCACAAGTTAACCTTGGGGTTGGGAGTCCCAGCAGGTTCTGTGATGACATTTTTAATTTTTACTTTCTTTTTCATGCTGTTTTTGTGAGCAAGCAACTTCTTGATTCTGTCTTTGATGGTACCAGCAGCTCTGATGATTTCCTTCACAGACTTTTCAGGGATAACTAAAACAAACAATAACAGGCAAGAAGTTCCACCTTGTCTGATAATTAGATGACTCACGAAAAATGGAGCATTGAAAAGTGTTAAAGTGCAGTAAAGGAATGCTTTCCGATGCAACTCATATGAGGCTCTACCATTTGACATTTTCTTTTCCTTTTTTTAGGCAAGGCAACCCTTGGTTGACCTCACAGACCGCAAGGACCTTGTCAGCTTACAGTCCCTTATTTTATTTATTTGTTTGTTTGTTTGTCTATTTATTATTTTTTACGCCTACAGCACCTGGTCTTCCTAGGTGGTCTCCCATCCAAGTACTAACCAGGCCTGACCCTGCTTAGCTTCCGAGATCAGACGGGATCGGGCTTGTTCAGGGTAGCATGGCCATAGACTATGATTTGACATTTTAGGAAGAACTGGATCTGCATCTGTTTAAACAGTTCCAATGTTAAGTTAGTATCTTAACTACTTTCTGTTAGAGGACGCACCTTTGATTTGCTTCAGAGACCTGATGATGAAATACCTGCTCCTTCCAGGTTGTTACAGATCCTAAGGTAATGGATTATCCAGAGTCGTCTAATATTCTTGCTTTCACACAGATAGTTTCCAAAGCTGGCGCTGCCCAGGTAGCTATAGGTTTGTCCAAATTTAATGTTCAAAGATTACAGCCATAGCATTAGGTCGAACCACATAAATTGCCAATAATGGGCCATTTGTGACCTACAAAAATGATGATTGATGGTTCAGTGCAGACATGTCTAATTTTTCTTCCACATTCTCTCGACCCTTTGAATTTCTTCACCTCCATCAACTACTATTTAAACCTAATGCTTTAATTTATTGAACACTTATAGAGAGCTTTCTGCATTTACTATTTTATATTCATTTCTTATTTCTCACCACTAAATAAAGTTGGTTTTAAAAATGCACCTCTAGGCTGATTCATCATACCCCCAGTAGATCAATGACCCTTGGGAAAATATTAGTTTAGAAGAACTCAAGAGGCAGAAAAAAGGTCATTGAGCCCAACGCCTTTGTTTTGTAGATGAGGCAACTGGGTCAGGTTAAGTGACTTGCCCAAAGCCACTCAGCTAGTCGGCAGTAGCCCTATTTCTATGACAGGTTTATTTATTCCTGCTTTAGGGTTAAGAGTTCCTTTTCTCTAGACTGGTTCAAATTCCTTGAGATCTAGAATCCAAAGATGCATGCCCCTTTTCCAGTGATTTACTCATGATAATTCAGAATAACCAACTAATGTAAAAAATAAAAACGCTGATTGTTAAAGCCAAATATATTGTCCTTTTATAAAATATCCAGGCACGCGCTAGTCTAGAACTAAGCAAAAATGGTGTAAGAACATCTGAACCAATTCACTCAACTCAACTACGTGGACAAAGTTTAGAGGAAAATGAAATAAAGGAGTACACATCAATTTCAGTGCCTAAAAAGAATACTATAAAAATAAATTGGATTAAGATTTTATTAAAATATTTTCCTTGGCGATGTTTTAATTTCTCCTCCTGCTCAGTTCCTTCTTCATCATTTGGCTGATTCGATTTGTACCGAAGTAGTAGAAAAATAAACAAGGAGAAGCCTACAATATTGTGGGTAATTAAACATTGCTTTGAAAATACATGTGCTCTTAATTAATACATTGTTTTTACTTTGAAATCAATCTAAGACTGTTATGACAAAAGCTACATTTCCCTTTTCAATGAAATGTCCTAGTTATTTATCAATGTGACAGTCTGTAGTTATAGGTTCAAAACCAACTACTACTAATACAAGTAACATATCAGTATTCATTTTCCCAACCTTCAGATGGTCTGTTTCAGCTTCTCTGCTGGAGGTCACATGTTAAGTTTTGATTGTAATGCGCTGATCAGATATGGACCTTCCGCTGGAGGCCCCACTGTGTAATTCTGTCCATAGTTCCCTGAATCTTTCCTAAAGACCCAGCAAGAAAAATTAAAAGGAAACACCCATCCCCTGGAAATTCCCCTTCGGCAATCAGTAACATAAAACTAAGGATCTTTAATATATAATGGGTTTCAATCCACAAAAGGCAAACCTAAACATCTGCTCTCACTTTCTGCTTTGAAGTTATTTTTCCTGTTGAAAATTAAAAAGTAAGCCATCACAATCTTTGTGTTGTCAACAATTTCACTCCCTCAGTATAGAGAAAAAGAGCTGGGGCAAAGATAAGAAAGCTATGCTTAAAAAAAAAAAAGCTATGTGCATGCACGACTGTGAATGGTTATATTTGGCTGATGCACATGACATGGCTGTTTCCTCTTAAAATTTTCTTTATTATTGCACCATCTTCTTGAGAATATAAACATGTTGGGGCGGGGGAGTTGCAGGAGGAGGATCTTTGACACATTTGGGCATCTTGGATATAAAAACAGGGAACTGCAGTCTTCAGATTCAGAGGCCAATCTTCTGTAGATGCAGTTGGCATTTTCCCTTGGGAGAGACTAGAGATTTCTCTAAATATCCACTTTGTCCCAAACTTCTACCAACCCCAAAACCCACACTTTACTTAGAGATGATCACTAGGACGTGAGAACATCTTTCCCAGGGGGAATACGACTTTGACTTCCCTTCACCTGTGCCAGGTTCATCAGATGATCTCCTATCTGGTAGGAGAACTGTTCCTGTCATCTGAGCTTCAGGCACAGTCTTGGGAGGAGGGGCTTAATCGTGGATGAGGAATGTACTGCACTGTGGTACCCAGGAAACGGGAAGGGGCAAGGGTGGCAGAAAAGCTAGCCAGGAGAGTTTGTCAGGGAGGGGCCTAGGGGCCACCTCCATCCCAGAGGTGTAGCTATGGGTTACGTACATACCTATCCTGTGAGAAGCCCTGGAACCCAGTATCCTGGGTCTGACTCCTAGCTCCTACATCTTCTAGTTTTATGTCCTCCAACCAATATTTGTCTTCTCTTTGCCTCAGTCTCCCCATTTATAAAGTTGAGGTAAGAACGGGGGTTTTCTGAGGTTTAAATGAGAATACATGTTCATTACTAAGACTAGTGACTGACATATAATCATCCTGTGTTTGCTATTATTTTTAGAATTTGTCACCAGAGTGTTGAAAATCTTTTACTGAGTTTAAAAAGAAATTTCCAGGCCATACCTCCAAACTTCTAATGTTTATTTTATAAATGAAAAAAAAATTAGAATGGCCTGGTTATAGCAACATCTATGTTCTTGAATATGCTCTATATAAATTGAATTAAATTAGAAGCGTATTTCTAATGACTAAGGAAGCTACTTTTGATGGGAATAACTGTTGTATTTTGGCAACGACGCCATCACTACTATTACTCCTACTACTAGTGCATGATTATTGAGCACTTAATATATTCTGGGCTGGAGCTAAGCCCTTTATATGGACATTTATTTATTATGTATAGATTATTTCATGCAATCGTCAAAACAATATTAAGGGCCTGATACTATTGCCTCTATTTTGCAGGTGTGGAAACTGAGTCACTGAAAGATTAAATAATTTGTTCTCAGTCCACAGGCGGTAGGCTAGGGAGCCAGGAATCAAGCCAAGGTAATTTGATTCTAGAAGCCATGCTCCTCATAACTCAATGACATAGTGCATTTTCTTAAATTTTCCAAGTAGCACAATATCAAAGTTTTGATTTTCTTAGAATGAAGTATAGCTGCTGTCAAATTAAGGCCAAATTATCTCATAGTGTATTATTAATACTTACATGTATTAGAACAGTAAAAAAAAAATACGCATCTACATGTAGGATGCTCCTTCCTCTGGGTAGAGAGGGCACACGAGGATCATCTACTAACTCCTCTTCTATATTGCAACATAGTCTGGACTTTTGCAAAACCAATCAGCTCAATGTAGAACACACCTCAAAAGTGTCCCACCCTGTGAGGGAGAAGCTGGGTCTTTTTTTTAAAGATTTCTTTTTACTAGTTTCAAGTATACAGTACACTGGTTAGACATTTATATAGTTTATGAAATGATCCCACTAATTGCTCTTTCCTCTGGCTCTCCACCTAGCCATCACATTACTGCTGACTGTATTCCTTATGCCGTGCTCCCCATCCCCGTGACCATCTATCAACTACTAATTTGTACTTCTTTAACTCTTCACCGCTTTCTCCCAGCCCTCCAATCTCCCTCCCTCTGGTCGTCACCAGATTGTCCTCTATATCTGTGAGTCTCTTTTAGATTAGTTTGTTCCTTTTGTTCCTTAGATTCAGCATATAAGTGAAATCATATGGTATTTATCTTTCTCTGTCTGACTTATGTCACTCAACGTCATACCCTCTAGGTCCAGCCATGTCATTACAAATGGTAGAATTTTTTTTTTTTATGGCTGAGTAATATTCCATCGTATTTATCTACAGACTGCTGGACCCACTGGTTGAGGGTTGTCTCTGGGGGTGTTAACTCTGGGTTGTACCTACAGGGGGCTGAGCAGCCTTCTAGAGAAAGCTGGAAGGTCACGATGCACAGAGAGTGCACTGCTCTGGGACTAGGGACATGCATGGAACTGTCCAGCCTGCCTCGATGAAATTAGGGAACCCTGAGGGATCGCGGCCTGGTCCGTCAGCAGCACCCAGCGCAGGATGACCGGGAGCCCCATTTTGGATAAGAAGAAACAAGTTCAGAGAGGTTAAGAAACTTGCTAAAGGTCAAGTATGGGGCGGAGCTGGGATTTAGATTCAGGCCATTCTAGCTCCCGAGCCTGAGCTGCGGATCACTACACCACACTGCCTGAGACAAGTGAGCCTGGAATGCACGTGTTCAAATTTGGTGGCCTGATGGAGCCCTCAGCTGCTCAGCCAAGACAGAAACTGATTTATTTGGCCACCTCTCCAGGAGCCTCTCAAGGTTATGGCATCCCTTCCCTTACTGCCCCCATGCACAGCCCTGCACAGGCAGCCGATCTCTCTTTCCTTCCTTGAATAAAGTTCCAGAAGGACATCACAGGCACATCCATACTGAGGGATAGACAGCACAACATTGGGTTGCTGGAGAGTGAGTGGCCATTTAATCCCATCTGTAGCTACAGCAGGCATCCCTCCCAGAGCCCGCAGGGAAAGCCTGTGCAGTGGAAGGTCCCTAGCTCAGCAGAGTGCCTGCTCCATGCTGGGATATCTGGCAGTCGTTTTTAAGAGCAAATGTAACCTCTGCCCATTTGGTCTCAGTCTGCTTTGGGAAGCCACTTTAATTTCACATTCCTTAAAATATTTATGGACACGATTTATGCTTTTCCACACTGTGTTTTTCTTCCAGACTAAACGCTGCCCAGCTCTTTGGCATGTTGTCATCGAATCTGTTTCCAGACTCACTTTCTCTGGTTATATTCTTTTGTACATACTCCGTCCAGAGGCGGTCAACTGGAACCTGCTGGGATACTCTGATGCGAACCATTTATGTGTGTGCTACTCAGTGTCTATCATGTATGGACAGTTTATTTTTGCCATCACTGAATGGCCATTCTTGTTGTGTCATCGGATGTGACACACGTCAAGGTCTAACTTGAAGTCATATTTACTGGAACACGTGGGAACTCAGCTTAGGGGTATATGAGAGAGAATGGTCAGGGCAGGAAACATATCTAGTCACCCAATGAGCCAAAAAGGACACAACCAGAGGGACAGGCCTGGATGAGGTTAAATTCTGTAAGATACTGTTTGCCAGAGGAATGACCGCTCTCTCACTGTTGCTGGATTGCCTTGGTAGACATTTGGGGGTGCTTATCGTGATTTCTAGTTTTCTCTTCTTTTGAGATGTATGGCAGGATTATATTAATTAAGAGCTGGGGCGTGATTGTCCATACTTCTTTTCCTGCTGTGACAGACCCTGAGGCCTCAAATTGATACCTTGGTACCATAGATTGTAGGACCTCTGTCAGTCTGGGTTCCTAAGTGACTACATTGAAAATAAACAGCCTGATAACTCTCTTCAGACATAGCATGAGTAAGAAATAAATGATTACTGTTGTAGATGTTAATAGCAGTAGCATTCTATTGTTATACATTTGGTTTATAAATTTAAGATTTTACCACCTAAGCATTAAGGAACTTAACGAGCAAGAAGAATGGGACTCTGTGCTACACATTACAAATATAAATCCAGGTTTGAGGATGACAGATAAAGTGACATCAGCTTCATCATACTTTGTTTTGGTTGTGCATTCTGGGAAAAGTCCTGATTCACATGGTTAAAAATCTTTTGTGGTCCTAAGCATTGACATTTTAGGATTGCTTGTTCCTGCACCGTAATCTAGCCTATCCCGACAGATACATTTGCTCAGTGTCATTTGTCTTTACATCTTATTTTCAATATTTGAAAGTCTGCTGCAACGAGAAAAATATCCAGAACTCTTGCTATTCTTTTAGTACCTACGACTTCAGTAAGTATTAGAGATGTGGTCCAATTAGCAGAGAAGACAAGACTGAGGCAGAGTTAAATTTTCAAATACTGCATGCACAGTCACATACATAAGGAGGGGAAGGGGGAGGCATCAGGGAGGGAAGGAAGGAAGAGAGAGAGAGAGATAGACGGATGGACAGATGGACAGAGAAATATATGAAGGGAGTAAAGAGACATGGAGAGAATGCTTTTATTGGGAATACTTAAGACATCATGACCAAATGCTACTTACGAGAACACTGAAGTCCACTGCCTTTGTATCCCTGCTTGCACTTGCACTTGAAGGATCCTTGGGTATTGAGGCAATTGGCGTAGAGGCTGCACGTATGGGTATTCACAGCACATTCATTTACATCTAAAAATGTGAACATCCTGTGAACAAACTTGTAGTAACACGGCGTGCTGAAAGACTATCATCCCTTACACTCGAGCAGCTCCAGGGCCAGCCACCAACATGGCCAACAAACCAAGTGTGGCCTGAGAACTGCACCTTGGCGCAGAGCCCCGGCTTACCCAGTACGTAGGGAGTGTGTCTGCAGCTCACTTCCCCCACGGCCGTTTTATCTGCTGATCAATACTGCTGAAATCTATAAGATGCTTAGGTTGTTTTCTTAACTTTTTCATCAGCTTAATTTAGAACTAAATCACAATATCAGAAAATAAATTTTATACATGGAAGGACTTGGAACTCCTAAGCAAAGAAGGACAAGATGGGTTAAGAACCATTGACATGACCTGAATTCATAGGCATTTTGTTCAAAGACTGCCAGGAGCAAGGGTCAGGCTAGTCCGAGCTTGTCTGCTGGATGTAGACTAGGAAAGTTTGTGAATTCCACCTAGGTGAGAGGCTCATTTGCCCTCTGCTCCACCCTACTGCCGAGCTGCAGCTTTTGTAGACAGATGCACACACAATAGCCTACTGTTTTTAATTTAGTCGCAAAGGGAGCTCGGATGCTAATCTCCATCACTTTTAAAATCACAAAGATTTCTTTCCTTTGGAAGCTCTCCATATGACTTTGCACCCTGTCCTGTGGGACCTCCCTGTAGGTATCACGGAACAGGCTTGTGCTGTGTGACTCAGCATCACTGATTACAGAGCTGGGCGGGTCTGTAGGGGGTTCACCAGTCTGCCTAGAACAGCCCTTGTGTTTGAGAAGATTTGAGAGAAGAGCTGTGGGACCTTCACAAGACTGTTCAACACCCAGAAACTGAGTGTCGCCCCAACACAATTACACAGGATGTGTCCTGGGACGCTCTGAGTGTAGGGTTGAAAGAAACCCTACTTTTCCCCCAACTGTTTGTTAGCTTTCTACATCACGTGCATGTTTGCTACATGTTATGTGACTAGGATTCTACAGGGAGACCAAACTTCCCTTCGCTGGGAAGGTGTCCAAGAGCCCCCCAACACCCACCTTCGCTTGCTCATTGAGACTTGGGATCCCTTCCCTAAGGGATAAAATAGTTTTTTTTTTTTCACAAAGATCAGGCCCATAGCTAACTGATACCAGAATCTTATCAGAGTGGCTTCAGTGACCCTGGAAATGGGATATCTGACAGGATGTGGAACTTGAAATATGACAGGGCTGAAAGAGAGAGGAAAGAGCACGTGCCTTTACCTCCACCTGTTTGTAAAGCCACCTTCATGGCAACGGTCATGAACAGATCACCGAGATCGAGATTAAGTAGGCCTTGTTATTCTTTCTTTTATCAAATATAGAAACTGCTTTATTGTTCCCATTTTTAGATTTGCATCCGGACAAAAAAATCCAAACTTAAAAAACAAAACCGACCAATTTTTTAAAAAAGGCCACAGAAATCATTTCAAGATATTTGTTCCTATAAGAGAGCTATATAGACTGAATTTCCCTACTTTAAAACTTTACAGAACTGGCTTCATGTAACTCAGGTCATCAGAGTTCCCTAAATGCCAGAAATGTAAAATATGTAACTTCTTCTGTGTTGTTAAACTGGTCGGTACAGTAGATTGTTCAACTAATAGACTGAATTCAAACGGCTCTAGAGAAAGGCTACAGGTGGTAGGGAGAGGGAAAAGGAAAAGACACCACCAAATCTTACCTATACAGTCATATCGGCCACTGATATATTTCAGTTCGAAACCAACATGACATTTGCAATAGTAGCTTCCAAACGTGTTCACACATCTTCGCTTGTAGGGGCAGACGGCTTTACCAGAGGTGCATTCATCAATATCTAGGATGTAGAACCAGAAGGTGTCAGAGACAGTAAGAAAAGTGCTCTTGCTCTGAAATACATATGCACGTACACGCACTCTTCATGTCTGCTGAGTGAATTAATATTTTTCCAGCTATGTATACTGTACAGCATATATAAAATTTGAAAACAGACAGGTACACTTAAAGCGAGCTGAATATCTGAACATTACAAGTTTTCATTTTACAAAAGAATTATTAGCAAGCTCCTCTAAGTCTTGCAATACTGACCCAAATAACAGAAATGTGGTTTCCTAAGAATGCACTTAAATGTAAATTGTGGGTCAAGTGTTATAAAGGAATGATGCAACTTTGGCAAATAACAGGCTTCCTTTCTTTTCTACCATCGAGAGTCACATTATCAGAGGGGCCGACAGCTCTGTCTATCAAACCATTAAGACTCAGGCTTCGCTTTCACTCTTGGATATCAAATCAAATGCATGTTATGTTGTTATTTTGGATCTGTGGTTAAACATACAAGTTGATGCTGGCTTATTGTTTCCTTTGCATTCTTAAAATAATAAGTCAGTGATGGACTGACAAAAATTATTTTTCATGCACATCCTCTTGCCCCTTCCAATAAAAATAGCACCCGACAAATCGAAGAGATGGGTGGGAATTTAGATTTAGTTTGGGCAGGAATTAGCCTTGTCATATAAACTTTATTTTACTACAGAGTACTAAACCCTGTGATTCTAATTAAATCTTTGATTACTCTCAAAGAGCAGAGCTAAAATTTTAATTTACATGATTTTTTAAAAAGTGTTTAACTGATCTAGGATCTATTTGGCTGAGCTTTCTAAATACAGTTTATAAAGTTATGTACATTTAAGATAAACATCCAGCATCTTGACTGAAAAATATTTCTACTGCAGTAAGGAAATAAGAATATTAAATCATACCGATATTTCCTTATTTACATAAAAAAGATTAAGAACTCTTTCAACATTCTGATTTGGTTTGACATCTCTTATTAATGCTATGTGCTCCTTGCTCTAAATATTATGTATATTTAGTATAATTTAATTAAGTACAGTGCTGTGAGGATATACAATTTGGTGGTCAAAGTAAAATGCACGGGGTAAATATACTGAAATAAAATTATTTTTATCCTTTTTTCACTGTGGCATTCGACAACCCCAAAATAATAGAGAAGTATTGTTTCTAGCATCCCAAAGTGTGTCTAGAGCAAATGTGGGTAAAAACGTTGTTACAGAAATGGACATAAGTCTGTACTTTTAGGAGCTTGTGATGTCTAGTCAGCAAGCAGATAGTGACAAATGAAAAAGGAGGAATCCAGTCAAGGGAGCAGGCGAGGGAAGAGAGGGAGTGGAGGCGATGCCTGCGGCTCTACCGATGCAAACTCTTCCGTCTGGGGCCAGGCGGAGTCCCGAGGATGGACATAGACACTGCGGCCCTTCCTTTGTGTCTTCACAGCTATATTGGCAGTTTGTCATGGCACACGTCCTAGAGTCTGAAAGAGTAGGTAAGGATTAGACTTTTCCAAGATGATAAAAAGCGCTTACTGAGAAACCACCTCTGAATTCTGGGACATTAAATATAACACGTGGAATGGTATTATAGGACAAGCTTCTTTGTTTAAGAACAAGATGGAGAGCCAAATGGAATCTGGGCAAGGGTGGTGCTTTGGTGGCCCCATGGTCGGTTTTGTTGGCCAATGCACTGAGTTTGACTGTCCTTAGGTGGGGCACGCACCCCTCAGTTCACAAAGACTGCAACTCTCTCTCCTCCTGCATGAGCTCCAATCACTGCTGTATGTCACCGGGCTGGTCTCTACAGGATACGCACCTTCTGATGTAGGTGATCAATCTGAGTAATCGGAGTAAAAGAATCCATTCGAGAAATCTCTCCATGTCTAGCCTCAATGAGAATCACTCGAGTCATGAGGCTTGTTCTTTTAGGTGCCAGTATTAAAACATGTGGCAGATACAACTGATCGACTACCTAAAAGCCATTCTGGACCCCTTTTTCTCTTGCCATGTCATCATCGAGGCTGAAAAGCCAGATACTTACCCTTTTCCCAGTTTCCCTTTTAGCAATAAGGAGTGGCCACATGACCCAGTTGTGGCTAAAGAGATATACAGATGAGTCTGTTGGAAGGAATGGGACTTCTGGAAAAGATGCTGCTGCATGATAGTAGGGACTGACATGGAGGCGTTCATTCACTGGCATCACCACTTTCCCCTTTGTCTTGTTTACCTTAAATGTATATGTGATATCCGGAGCAAGGGCAGCCAAATTGTAACTGTGAGGCCACAAGCGTGAGAATGAAATCAACACCCTGAGGATGGCAGACACTGAGTCTTTGCTAAGCTGTTCTGGAATTGCTACCTCTGGCTTTTTTAGCATAATTTAGAGATAATTTAGTTAGATTTTTCTGCACTCATTGCTAAACATAACTTATACAAATGCATTTCCTCAGCAGGGGTCCAGTATGTGTGGATCATAAGTTTCTACAACAGGGGATCATGTTGAATATACTCTCTTCATCCACCCCACCTATAACATGCCGATCGCCCAGCTAGACAAAACAGACTGTAAGGGGCCAGGTGAAATACAATCAGCCTCCGGGAGAGAGGTCCAAGGCTAGCTGGACACTTTGAGCTATATATAAACAGGGAGGCATGGGCAACGCTACATATACCGAAATAGACAAAGAGGGCACAGGGTTAGATACACAGGCCAAGGTAATGTAACAATATCTACCGATGCTTATATTTCTAGTTTATTCTTCCTTCTCTTAGTTATCTTCTTTTAAAATTAATTTTCAAAATTTACCTAATTCTATCTTTCCATTGGAGGAAAGATATCTTTTTTGGCACTGACTAGGCTTTCAAGAAATGTTTCAGGAACATCCATTAGCATATATCTTTTCGAAAATGTTAAGTGATTACTATAAAAACCTGAATGTTGGTTCCCACGGGGGAGGGGAGTTCTGGTCAAGATCCATTTGGTAGTGGTTACATGGGTGCTCGCCTTTTACAATTTGTTAAGCTATGGATTTGTCTCTTGTGGGTTTCTGTTTAATTTATAACAGTAAGGTATTTTTTTTAAATGACTCTTAGAATGCCTGCTTTATCTCTACAGTTTCCTTGCTAACGAAGAATCTAGATGACCTGTGATGTTGGGGCACTTCACCAAGGACGGACAGCGCAAGGTCGAGCCAGGGGAGTAGTAAGCTGTGCATTAGCCAAGATTTTATAACCACGGGAAAGCCCAGGATGGGTTGGAAAGGCTGTGAGACTTCTGCAACCACAGGAAGCTGGCAGAAGGCACAGGCTCCAGGCTTGTGGGGGGCAGCGGAGCAGAAGAAAGAGAGATGGGAAGAGGGGAAGGAGGATGGGATGGAGGCAGGGAGGATGGGTTTACCTTTCAGCTGCAACATAAAACCTGAAAAGCCCTCCTTCTCCATAAAGGAATGGATATAGACTCTTACCCTTCCCCAGCACATGGGTTTCTCTTTATCACAGAAGGGCTTTTCTTTTCAGGAATGTGAATCGCAATGTATTTCCAACAAGAGTCACTAATCTTTGAGTGTGGGGCAAGGGGCGTGAGAAAGGTAGTCGATGGGAAGAATTCATGTCAAGATAGAATTTAAGTTTATCACCTTCCTAAAACAATATGCTGATTTTATTCAACATGCTTATTTTCCTGAAGAAATTCAACCCATCCCTGAATATGTATAGATATGTACTTTATTTTTCTCTTTAGTTTATCTTTTTATTTAAAAAGTATCCAGAATAGCCACATCCATAGAGACAGAGCAGATGGGTCGTTGCCGGAGGCAATGGGGAGGAAGGTGGGTGTGGCTGTTAATGGGCATAGGTTTCTTTTTGGGGGGAAGAAGCTGTTCTGGAATTACTGGTGATGGTTGTAAAACATCGCGAATGTATTAAATGCCACTGAATTGTACACTTTAAGATGGTTAGCGTGGTGAATTCCACGTTACATGTGTTTTGCCACAATTAAAGATGCAGCAAAAGTGTTTTAGCCTGAGGCGATGTTAAATTTGGTTTGGTTGTCACCCTCGCTTCTGCCGCCTTCAGATCACTCAAGTCAACTTTTGCCCAAGTATCATCAAATGGCAAACATCAAGCCTCAAAGGTTGACTGAGAGGAGCCTGGCTGTTGAAACTTACTGGCGCACGTGGCATCTGGCATGAGCATGTGGCCGCTGAGGCAAAAGCACTTGTAGGTCCCATGAGTGTTCACACACCTGTGTTGGCATGGCCGTGGTTTCACTCCACACTCGTTCACATCTGCAGGGGGCAGTTAGAACATGGAGAAAGGTGAACTGAATCGAGAAACATCCAGATGCGGGACTGGGCTGGCTTCCCTGGAACCCACCTGTGAGAGTGGGGACATGGGACAATGACTCGCTTTTTCTCTGACATTCATTAAAGGATTGGTGAGGATGCGCAGTGAGCTACACCGCTGGAGGGAATGTAAACAGGAACGACCATTTTGGAAAACTGGCAGTATCTACTAACTCTAGATATAGACACGCCCATGACCTAGCGATTCCACTTCTGGGTGTCTACCCAACAGAAACATGGATATTGCTCACCAGAAAACTCCCAACAGAAGGATGGATAAACGACCTGTATACTCGCGAGAAGGAAAACTACAGAGCAACAAGACTGAACATACTGCAACTACAAGTATCAGTGGATGAAGCTCACGAATGTGATATTGAGTGGAAGAAGCTGGAGACAACATGCACATTAAAACACAGGGACAACTAATCTGTGGTTGTTGGCGGTTGCGGACAAATGACTAGACGAGAGTGTGAGGGGGTAGGCTGTTAAGTTTCTGCTTCTTGATCTGAATACCAGTAATATGGGTGTTTTCGAAAATTCATTGAGCTGTACATTTTTGACATATACACAATTCTGTGTGTGGACTGCTTGAGTAAAAAGTTATAAATACACGATTTAGATAATACTGTCTTTAATGCTATCCCAGGCAACCTATGACAGATGCCGACAGCACAGCCACCTGTCTGTCACTTGTTATTTCGGGAGGTCCCACCAAACTAAATTTATATTAAAAAATTCCCAGGGAAAAAAAAAAAAGCCTAGAAGGCTAGGATCTAAATGCTAATAATCAGGTTGTGAGACTGACTTCCTTCTCTGCGTTTTTTAGTGTTTTCTAAAAACTTCTAAATATTAAGAATAAATAACTTTTTTATTAAAATGAAAAATGATACAGAAGGAAGCCTTGGGTTGAGGAAATGCTGTCATGTGGGTGCCTCATGTCCGAACCTCTCAAAGAAGTGAAAGAGGAGAAAACAAGCACATTCCTCGTACGACAAAAATTCAGCATGGCAGCAGGCAAAGTGTATCCTTGAAAATAAGGAAGTGGCTGCTTTTGCCTCTGAAAAGGACCTTATATGCAGATTTCTCTGACACCCTAGCTGGACGTGTGAAAGCCCCTTCTCCATTGCCCATCCCCTGCACCCTACCAGCTTCCAAATGGATCCTAATCGCTTCAAAAGGGGACTGAACAGAATGAGAAATCCAGGATTACCCCCTACTTGGCCCTAACCCAAAGGTGACTCACTGGTCTCTTGGAAGAAGCATTTTTGGGAAAGACATCAGTGGAGGGCTGAGACCTGTCACCATGATCAGATATATCTGGCCTTTGATCAGGGTGCCCCGGGGCAGGGAGGCTGTGGTAGGGAGACAGACAGTCCCAAACTCAAGCCAACTGGATCATTCCCTTAATGTTAATATTTTACTGAGACTTGACAACCAGCATGAAAAATTTCTTCTCTGTTCCAAATCTCTTAGAAGGTGTCTTGGTACAGAATCTAAGACATTTGGAAAAACAGGTTTCCTTGTATGAAACCCCAAGTCGGGGATGCAGCTGAATGACTACTTATGAGACCACGATTCTTGATGCACCTCTCTCAAGCAGCTGGACGTGGTTCTAGGAAGCACCCTAGGGCGCTGGCCTGTATGCTGCTGGTGGGAGAGAAGAGATTCACAGACTCCTCTCTGAGGCTACAGGACCGGCAGCTCATAGAAAGGCTGTTTCAGTGTGCACGGCTAACCTCTGGGCTGGGTGGCAAGGGCTGGGCATGGCAGAGTGGAGTGGGTGCCTGCCTTTCTCTGCAACCCCATTCTTCCTTCTAGAATCATGGCAACCTTTCTTAAGGGCAGTTGAACTTGATTTGCTGTTCTTTGCTCAACTGTGTTAAAGAACTGGGAACATGTTCTTAATTGTTACAGGTTTCTTCATGCCAGGGGTTCTCAATCTCAGCATTGTTGACATTCGGGTCAAATCATTCTTCGTTGCGGGGGGCTGCCCTGTGCCCTGTAGGATGGTTAGCAGCATCCCCGGACACTAGATGCCAGTAGTAACCCCTTCAAAACAACTTCAGCTGTCCTCTTGGGTAAGGTTCCCAGATTCAGCAAACAGGATACTCAGTTCAATTTGAATTTCAGATAAATGACTAATACTTTATTAGTATACACATATCCCGTGCGATATTTGGAACATGCGTACCCTATAAAATTATTTGTTGTTTATCTGAAGTTTAAATCTAACCGGGAACCTGTTTTTAATCTAAAAACTCTTCCTAGGGGTCAAAACTGCCCAGATTGAGAACCACAGTTCTCAATATTATCAATAAACTCTTTACCATCTTCCGCTAAACAGCCTATGACAAAAGTCACAAATTGCCTTTTAAAGTATGTCAATTACAATAAAAATATGCAAGTCATTCTACCCAACAATCCCACCTGTAGATATTTATCCTATAAACATAACCACTCGGGATACAAGAATATACATAGAATGATGTCTGATTTAGCATTGTTTACAATGGCAAATAACTGGAGACAACTTAGACGATAGCGGTTAAATAAAGTATTTTTTACATAAATGATAAAAGCATTCACACTATGGATTAGGACACAGTCTTGA
Organism: Pteropus medius; assembly: GCF_902729225.1. Classification (NCBI taxonomy): domain Eukaryota; kingdom Metazoa; phylum Chordata; class Mammalia; order Chiroptera; family Pteropodidae; genus Pteropus; species Pteropus medius. Next base: position 1,727,074 of record NW_024340697.1, read on the forward strand.
AAAGCTTGAGGTAGCTCTGTCTGCGTTGACATGAGAAGATGCCCATCAGAAACGCTGAGGCCTGCAGAGATCCAGGACAGACTTAACTGGCTGGGGTAAGCACGGGGGTGGACATTCTCACTTGTTAATTTATACCTTTTTGAACTGTTGGATTCTTTGAGTGGAAAACATGCATTACTTCGGTAGCTTAAAATAGAATAAAAATATTCATTTAGAGAAAAGAAAGACCTGTTATCTGGCCTCTTGACAAAAAGTATCGGAAAGATGTCTACATCTTTCTAGAAGAGATTGAAAATTTTAGTTCTGAAATCACTTTCATCTGAAGTTTCGAGTTAAAGTCTATGACATCCTGAGCACTATATTGTGTCACAAACCCCACTGCAATGATTGAAATGCTTCTGGAAGGTAGGTTTGTACTAGGGCCCTGGTCTGTTTCACTGACCTTGACTGCAGGTTTTCCCGGTGTATCCTGGGAAGCATCTACATTTGTTTGGTCCCACACACTCTCCAAACTTGCATCCAGGTTCACACGTAGCTGTAAAAAAGAAAAGGTATTTTGAAGACTAGAACAGGAGTAGTTAGCACAGTGAAATGCACGCATGTCAAACTCAGCCAGCCGCCTTCTGTATGACAGAGAAATCTAAGGGGACACAAAAAAGGACGATCTGCTTCCTCTCTAGTCTGTTCTCACCTTTAAGATACTGGAAAGTGTTTTGCTTGTAAACTAGATTGTACCCCACCATCATGGCTTCCACCTCAACGAGTGCCAGTTTATTTTAATATGACTTAGCCCTGCCACACCTCCAGTGGCATTCGAAGAAAAATAAAGCCTCCCAGACCACAGCCAATCAGTTTTGCACGTAAACACAGAAGAGTTAATAAAAGAAGTATAATGTGCTAGTCAGAAGAGACTCCTGGGGTAAGTGCTAATTAAGAGCCCTGTTCTTTCTGTCGCTTGCCTCTTTTTTCTCTTCCGTATTTTCTCTATTTTTCTTTTGAACGATCAAAATCTTTTGAAAGCTGTGTATCATCAGGAAAAATGAATAACTCACAGATTGGAGGTGGTGAGGCGTGCTACCTCCAGCCCTAAGGATGAGAAGAAAAAGCATGATGAGGAGGATGAGGATGAGGATGGGATGACAAAGGCAGGATTTGCTTTTCCATTTTATTCACTTCTGTATCCAGACACCTGACACACACATTAGGCACTCAATAAATATTTGTTTGCTGAATGAAGTGGCGGGAGAAAACAGAGAATGTTTAACTGATTGGGTTGGGGGCAAGAAAAAAAAATAGTCAAAGATGATGGGAAATTTGCATCCATCTGAGAGGGAAGAGACAGGGAGAAAAAGTACTAGAAAAAAAGGAAAATGGGAAAACTCAAAGAGAAGAAGGGGAGAGAGAGACAAAATATTGAATGAGAGAGACAGGGGAAGGCATGTAGGAAATCAAGGGCCGTCAGCAGGTTTTGGAACCAGTAAGAACTCAGGAAATGACCGTGGCATGAAAGAAAGACTCAGCAATTGCCCTGGAATGCTGCTCACTTCTCTGCCCATTGATTCTCTGACTCATAGTAGGTCCACCTCTGAGCAAGCCTGTTCCTAAAGATCCCAGCATCTTCCCATTCAACCCTAGTTTTTGTTAATGTCACCATTCGTCTCCCAGTTATCTGGAATCAATATCTCAGACATCTCCATATTTTCTTGTCCCCAAATGAATCAGTTACCACATCCTACCCCTGTTCCTACCACCAGTTCATTCATTGAACAAATATTTATCTAGCTAATGGGAACCGCTTTGCCCACAGATATTGGAAGGTTACACCACACCCCTTCTCCCCCGCTCTTCCTCCATCACTGCCTGTGACTGACCGTCTGGTTTCTGGGCAGGACAAACTCTGGTGCAATGAACACCCCAGAGCTACCTGTGACATCAGGCTGAAGCTAGCCTTCACCTGAAACCACATCCTTGCCCAGGTCCTTCATGCCGTTACAGATTTCTTCTGACAGCATCCTTCAACAGAATATTTGTACATGAGTCCCCTTTGCAGGCTCTGATCCTAGAAAATCTGCTGTCAGACATGACACTAAACTGATATTTCAAAAGCATAGTTCTGATCATGCCACGCCTTGTACAGAAGTCATCAAATAATCTTTATTGCTTCTCGAATAAGGTACAGGCATCATAAACATGATCTGGCCTCCATCTTCTTTTGCAGCCTTAGCTTATTCTGTTCCCTACATGTAGGCAACACTGTGGTCAAAATAAATGGCCTGCCATTCTCTAGGCCTACCCTTTGCTTTCTGCCTCTTCCTATCTATTATTACCCCACCTGGGGTACCCTGCCCCCTCCCTGCAATGGTTACTACCCTCCAGATCCTTTAGGGACTACTTTGTCTAGCCCCTCTTTCCAGAAGCCTTCAGAGATTTCTCCAGCCACATGTGAACTTACACTCAGCTTAGTGAGCACTGCAGAGCTTCGGGCAGGCCTCCCCTGTGAAACTGACCAGTCTCCAGCTTATTAAATAATCAGACACATATCTGGCTTCCATCTACTACCTGATTCTAAATGCCTTCAGAACAGAGACTTAAATGTTCCTCTTTGTTTTTCCTGCTGCATTTAATAGTGTTGTGAACATGCTATACTCAAACAGTTTTGAACAGTCAATAAAGTAATAGGTGTAGAACTTTTAACAGGGAAACATTTTATGACTTTGAATAAATCATAAGTGAGAAGTTAGGGGAAAAAAATGCTTTCCACTTTTGGAGAAAAAAGAGACAGAATTTGAATTCCGGTGTCTATTTTGTTATGGATACGTACTTGGAGATTCAGCTTGAAGTTCAGATGTTAAAAAAATAAATCTTTTATTTTTTTAAGCCCTGAGACCTCTGATTGCTCCCTGGGAAGTTATTTTCAATGTGGAAGGAAGGCCCAGGATAAATGCCAAACAGAATACAGGAGAAATGGTGAACAGTGTCCTTGCTGCTCTAAGGTTAAAGCTCCAGAAAGATATTTTCAGCTTACAGTCACTTTGGATCTGACATTTGAACAGCCAATCCACAGCACAAGGACATTCAGTATGTCCAAAATGGCCTGAGATTCAAATGTGCTTTAGAGAAAGTAAAGCTCTCTTGTCTTGTTCATTTCTCCCTGGAACTCCTCCATCTGCGGCTTTTAATTAGTGATTCGTTTGCAGACAACTTTTTATCCTACCTAGCTAAGGGACATACATTTGAAGGTTAATGACAATGAGTTCAGCAGACCCTGCCTGGGGAGTATATTTAGGCTGGGCAGAGGCCAAGATCTGGAAAGCTCTGGCAGAGAGGCAAGGCCTTGGAGGGATGCAGGGGGAATAGACGGACGGTGGTGAAGGCCTGGGTGGACTGGGGCCTCACAGGCTGGGGTCTGACTCAGCTTGTTCAGGCAGGTTGACATGCGTTCTTGTCTCCTCCATGCAGCCTATGCTGTGGCTTAGGAATCAGAGATCTGGCATCAGGGACTAAACACCCGGCTGTTTGGTGCTTCCAGGGGCGTATGACTTTGCCATCCAGAAAGATCATGCAAATTGGATAAAATATGACACAGATTTTAGATATAAAAATCATGGTATTAACTGGAACATTTGACCGGTGCAGTCGGGGTGCTGACAAGCCCTTCGGCTCACCAAACCTGCACAGCGAGCACTTTGCTTGAACCCTCCGCATTTGCTCTCTTAACACCTCACTTTAAATTCTTTCGTGCCTATGGCATTATATCGTCCACAAAAGCATTGAGAATGTGACTGTCTGCGTGATTGCCGGCCAAACTGCTCTGATCTAGTTACAGAATAGCCCTTCTGGAAAGCCAAGGTTCACCCTCATTTATTCACCAGAGACGTGCAAGTTTTATGGCAGTAGGTGCTGAGGTTCGTGTGACTGTAACAGAGTTTCCAAATCATGTGTCCCACGTGGCTTTTGCCCCTTTCCACCTCACTGACTTCAAACAAAAATGTGTTATGTTGTGTCTAGAAAAAGAATAAAGCAACACTTACTTCCGCCATCACTTCCTTCTGCCATCATCTGGTGCTCTGTCAGAAGTCTGGTATGTGATGAGAGTTACTGGCCCTTTCCGAAACAAGGGGAATTTATGAGGTGTTTCCTATGTGTGCTGGGACCCCTAACACTTACCCCCTTTACCCTCTGAAGTAGATATTATCCTCTCCATGTCGCAGAGGAGGGAATGGAGCCTCGGCGAGCTTACCTACCCTTGCCCAAGGTCACCCACATCATTTTAGTTCTCAAGACAATGCCCTCGATCATGACACTATCAGTGAGAAAAGCTACCCTTCCAATTGACAAGGTCCTATGGGGATGTCTAACTTGCTTTATCTAGGTGGGTAATGTTGACCTGCAGATCCTTTTCCAAGTATCTTCACACTCCTGTGATCTTGTCACAAGGAAACTGCGATGGTGGAAGGTTTGTATAATATTGAGCATGCAGCAACTATATCACTGTCTTCCAATGTTTCATGGATTTTGCATATTATCAAGTTCTGCCCTCACCTGTGGGCTATCCAGATATTACTGAAACAGACAGAGGAGAAGTTTGGGGCAGGGACAGACCAGCAAAAAGAAGGTTGCATTGTTATTCTTAACAATAGCTAATATTTTTGTGCTTTACAGTTTAGGCTCTAATGTGATGTACACCAGTACCTAAAGTGTATGGGACATGCCATCGTGTATTTATCCCATTTAACAGATAAAATATTGAGGTTCAGACATATGTGACCTAGGGACACAGGAGCAGTGAGACCAGATTCCTACACTGAAGGAATGTGTCCCATCTCGGTCAGTCAGGAGAACTAAATGTGGATCTGATTCGTCTACACTGTGAGTGTTGGTAATCAAAGAAAGTCATATAAAAAACAAAACCCCACAAAACTCTACCCAAATCCCTGTCCTCCCCAACCCTCCTGAAATTATCAGAGGACTCTCCAAGTCCCTGACACATGGTCTGAGAAACGATGTCCAAGGCAAAGTGTGATTCCTTAGTGTGATATTTGTACAAAAGAATTAGAAAAATACTTAAAATCTTTGCACATATGCATGCATCCCTTGAAACCATCTAGAAACTGGCACAACGGACTTTCGAATTATAATCAAGTTATAAAGTAAATGGCTTACTTTCATGTTTGTGACTAAAGCCTACCGGTTAGGTTCATAATTTAAAAATGTATTTTATTAGAAATCAGTTGGAAAAAAATTATCATCAGAAGGAGGTATTTGTTCGCCTATATTTTTGCCCAACTCAGTTTCTCCAGATTAAAACAGAAACGGTAACAAACAACATAGTCATACTCGCTAAGACAGCAACAGACATAAGTGGCAAGGCAAGACTCCTAAAACGAATCATGTCAAAAAAACAAAAAACAAAAAATGAATCATGTCTAGGGTGCTGGTCGGCGATGTTTTGGAAGAGAAGAGGTCTCACAGGAACCCAGATATTGGTAGTTATCCATGTCCCTCTGCTGGGAAACCCACTGGCTTTGGTGACAGCTTATGGTGTCACAGATAAAACCCTAAAGACCCTGGCCTGCTACTTGAGGGTGGTCTGAGTTTGTACAAAATTACCTTCGCAGACTCCATTGCTGCTCCTTCTCCAGCCATAGCAGCAGGCCATTTTGGTTCCATAGCGACAGACTCCAGGCTGGAGTGCTGGTGCCGACAACCCGTGATCGCTTGGACTGTGGATAAAGAGCCACATGTCAGAACTGAGAAAACAGAAAGGGAAACAGAGACCCTTCCCCGCTACTAAATGAGCAGCAGAGATGACATTACTTGGTTCATTTCAACAAACCTGCCGTAAATACTAAATTCGATTTTGAAAATCTGAATTCTGGGTGGCCAGTCTGTGCTCCCATTTCATGCCAGCCTTTTCCAATAATTAGTGTCATCTATTTCCTTCTTCCTCCAGTGTTAAAAGAATCGGGTTATAGAATCTATAAAATAAACGCACATGAAAGTGGCCCAAACTTTACGCTTCTGAACCTCGTAGAGCACCAGTTTTGAAGTGTGCTCTGTACAGACACTGAGGCCATACCAGGTCTGTGTCTGTTCCAGTGCTGAGTGTGGTAACGTGACTCCCTGGCCCTCTGGCTTTGTCCCCGACAAGAGCATTACACTTATTACACTTTCATCCCAGTGGCCACCTGGGAACCAGTGAACGAACTATAGACAGGCAAGAGCTGAAAGGGGTCTAGACATCCTTCGATGAAGCCCTCCCATGCTACAGATGAGGAAGCTCCAGTTCAATGAAGAGGAGCCCACCCTTTCCCCCGCAGAGCTGGTGATGGGGACTCCAGCCCAGGGCACCTTCTCATTCCTCACTGCCTCCTAGAATCACAATTTGCTGAACTCTCTAACTGTGGAGCCGGAGTTAGCAAACTTTTTCCATAAAGAGTCAAGTGGTAAATATTTTATGCTTTGTAGGCCATACAGTCTCTGTCCATTTGCAAAAGCAGCCGCAGGCAATAGTAGCTGATGGGCGTGGCTGTGTTCAAGAACACCCTTTTTATAGACACCGAAATTTGAACTGAATATACTTTTCATGCGTCATGTGATGCTATTCTTCTTTTGATTTAGTTTAAACCATTTACGAAGGTAGAAAGCATTCTTAGCTCATGAGCCCTGTGAAAACAGAGGCTCACCCAGCCTTGGCCTGTGGACTGTATGTAGCTTGCTCACTCCAATCTCCAGCCCTGCCACCAAGTGCTCCTGACTATGCTGGGCCATAGGTGAAGGTTGTGATATGATTACCAACTTACCAGCCAAGTACGGGACATAGCTGCTACCAGATTCTGGAGGAAAAGACTTGAGTTGTATATTCTATGGAGGGCTGGGGTTGTGTCCACACGCATATTAAACACACTGTAAAATGTTTCCATATTAAATACACCGTAAAATGTTTCCTGGGCTCTTTGACAGACAAGGAATGCACATTTTACCACGTGCTTTCTGCTGCGGGACTGAAGTTTGTGCAAGTTAATAACATCTTAGTCAAGGTTGAGAGGTTAAACAGCATGGCAGTTTTCCCTCGTGGTCTGCCCCTCCCGCCAACTTGGTTATTCAGTTATGAACATCAAAGACATGGTCCATCACATTTCATTAACTGAGAACACCAAATATGAGGATGATTTTATTTACTTTTTCTTGAAAGGGACATTCTTTCATCCTCTAAGGGAATTAATTTTGGGGATTTATAAGTTATTCACTCAACCTCTGATTGGATTTTTGAATCTCTACAACCACTACACCAGGAGTCTCCAATCCCCGGGCCGCAGACCGGTACCAACCCATGTTCTGTCAGGAACCGGGCCACACAGCAGGAGGTGAGCAGCAGGCAAGAGAGCGAAGCTTCATCTGTATTTGCAAGTGCTCCCCAGCGCTAGCATCACCGCCTCAGCCCCACCTCAGATCATCAGGCATTAGATTCTCATAGGCGCATCAGTCTCTGTGCCAAAAAGGTTGTGGACCGTTGCTCTACATGACTGACATTTTTACCAGATAAATCTTTGTTGTTAGAGGCTTTCCTGTGCATTGTAGGATACTTAGCAGCATCTCTGGGGTGTACCTACAGTAGCACCCACCCTTCCAGTTGTATCAGCCAAAAATGTCTTTAGACATTGCCAAATGTTCCCTGGGGGGCAAAACTGTCCCCTGTTAAGTATCACTGTATTACAGTGAAACATCGATCAAGCGCTTGCTATATATTCCATACAGTGATAAAAATGACACGATCTTTGCTCTCTTAAGTTCACAGTGTACTGTCAATAGATACATTACAGCATAGGACAGCACAGTAAGTAGCATCACGATGGTCTCAGAAAGAGTTGTGACTGAGAAATAATACAGCCATCTGTCTTAATCTAATGTGGTGTTTACTAACAATTCTATGAGGAATACCATATTCTTGAGTCAGTCTGCACATAACTAATAATGCCCAAACAAGAAACCACAGATATTAAACATGAAGTACGTTGAGTAAATAAGTGCAAGTCCAAACACAACTATATACTCAAGAATCATTCTTTAGCATTTTAAACATTGAGATATAATTCACATAACAGAAAATGTACCATTTAAAAGTGTACACTTCTGTGGGTTTTAGTATATTCACCATATTATGCAACCATCATCACTATCTAATTCCAAAACATTTCACTCCAAAGAGAAACCTCATATTTGGTAGTGGTTAGTCCGCTTCTCCTCTCCCTCCTGGCTACCACGAATCTACTTTTTGTCTCCGCATTTGCCTATTCCGACATTTTGCATAGATGTAATCTTACACTGTGTGGTCCTTTTGTGTCTGGCTTCTTTCACTGAGCATGTTTCTAAGGTTGATGCACACCGTGGCATGCATCACTACTTCCTTTCTATTGCTGAATCATATTCCATTCCGTGGACAGACTAAATTTTGTTTATCCATTTATCAGTTGATGGACATTTGATCGTTTCCACTTTTTGGCTATTATGAATGCTGCTGCTACGAACCACTGTGTACAAGTTTTTGTGTGGACATATGTTTCTATTTCTCTTGGGTTATAGGAGTAGAACTGCTGGGTCATATGATAACTATACGTTTAACTTTTTGAAGAACTGCCAAACTGTTTTCCAAGATGGCGATATCATTTTACATTCCCACCAGAAATGTATGAAGGTTCCAATTTCTCTACATTCTTATCGGCACTTGTTATTGTCAATTTTTTAATTATAGCCATTCTAGTGGGTGAGAAGTGGTATCTCACTGTGGTTCTGATTTGCATTTCCCTATTGGCTAAGGATGTTGAGCATCTTTTCATGTGTTTATTGCCTGTTTGTAGATCTTCTTTGGAGAAAGGTCTATTTAGGTCCTTTGCCCATTTTTAATTGGGCTATTTGTCTTGCTGTCCTTCAGATTCGAATGCAAAGATTGAAATTAGTAAAAACAGCTATCCCTACACCTTGGTGAATAAGGTAATGTAACTTTATCTCATGTTGCAAAAATCTCTTCCACCTAGGTCCTCAGCGAGCCTGTTTCCTGACCATACATGCCTGTCACAAACCTCGATGACGTGCCCACATGCGTTTCCTCTTCCTTTAACAACACAGAGCTGATGTTTGGGGAGCAGAGTGGTGGGAGGAACTAAGTTTGCCTGGGAAAGCGGATGAAGGTGTCACAGGGGAGGTGACATATGAGTTGCATTTAAAAAGAAACCATGATAAACAGGAAAGCTATGGGAGAAATTCTGCCTATGGGACTTTAATTCCACATTTTTATAAGGGATGTGGGATTCATTTAATTAATTTCAACCTATCAACAAAACCTTGGAGATGACCTGCCAACTTCTCGGCTGCAGGTTTGCAAGCAGTACGCTCACCAACTGCAGTAAGAATGATCTTACCTATTTCCTGATGCCAAAAAACCCCCGCTTAATCCTCAGTAGGGTGTGGATATATGGAGCACTGTGCTAGGTACTGGGGATACAAAGATAAACATGGCAGTCAGAGTCCCTGGTAATGAGCTTTTAGACAAGAAAGTGAGGGTAAGAGATGCACTAAACATATTCAGTTGGCTATAGAAGCTTAAAGCAAGGAAACATAATCTGTTCAAAGGGATCCAGATGTTCTTTCTGAGGGTGTAAACTTTATAAATGAGACTGAAGATGAATAGGGGTCAACCACATAGAATGAAGGACAGAATATTACAGGCAGAGGTAACAGAATGAGTGCAGGCTAACAGGTAAGAGACACCATGCTTATGCTTGGGGAACAGATAGAAGACTAGAGCATTGAACAAAGGGAGGGAGATGAGCCTCAAAAGGTGGGCAGAGGCTACATCATGGAGGGTCTTGTGAGTCAAGTTAGGGCTATGGGACCTCATATCCTAATTGCAATAGGACAGCACCGAAGGGTTTTAAGAGGGAGGTTATTTGAGAAGATTTCCCTTTAGAAAAATATTATCATGGCAGAAGTCTGGAAAATGGACTGGAGGGAGGCAGAATGAAAGCAGTTGGCTCAGAAGAAAGATTCTGGTGGCTTGGACTGGAGCAGTAGCAGTGGAGGTAGGGAGAAATGGATGGAATCGAGGTAGATTCAAAAGACTTGGTAATGAATTAGTGTCATTCATTCATTCAACAAGCATTTATTGAGTATCTGCAATGTATCAGGAACTGGGTTAGTGTCCAAAGGTTCAGCAGCAACCAAGAGGGGCAAAGGATCTCTGCCATCAAGGAGATCCTATTCTGGAAAATTGGATGTGGAGTGTGGGAGGGATGTATTAATGGGGAAACAGCAGTATTGTATTTCTGGAATGAGGAATATGGAGGGAGGAACATGTTAGAGACTAGAGTAAATGACAGGCTCTCTTTGGGACATGCTGATTTTGAGGGCTCATCAGACAGACAACCAAGGAGAGATGCTGAGTAGGAAGTTGGATTTTTGGGCGAGAAGTCCAGGAAGCAGGACGAGATTTGGGAGACATCTGCACGTAGTTGGTTACTGAATCTATGGGAACGGATGTAGGGTATGGAGAGGAAGGCTTAGAGCAGAGCCCCAAGGAAATTAGCACGTGAGAAGTGGGTCAAGGAGGAGGAAGGTCCAAAAAAAGAGACCTGGGTGATGCTCAGAAAGGTAGAAGGAGCACCAGCTTAGTACAGTGTCAGGAAAGCCAAATGCAGAGTGTTTCTAGAAAGAGCCGGATCAGCTCTGATGTCAAGGGGCTATATAATATGGTGGTTGGGACAATGGTTTTTGTGATAATTAAATTATTTAATGTATGTTAGCGCTTGGAACAGTGACTAACATAGAAAACGCTCCCTAATTGATTACTTTCACTAGTACTAGGATTAATATTATTATAAGATGTGTTGAATGAGCTATAAAGTCGAAAATTGTCATTGACTCATAATCAGTTAACTGCATTACCGTTCAAACTAGGTTTCTGCGTTAGTCTGAGTCCTCCGAGAAGCAGAAGCCAAGATGGAATCCTTAAACATGCAAAGATTTTATTAGGGGAAACACCTGTGAGAGAAAATGGGCAGGGAGCTGGGCAAGGTTGGGAAAGCCATTGGTCACCCCCATAAGTCTGATCCTGGAGAAGGAGAAGGGGAAAGAAGGTTGGGAGCGAGCACCCAAGGCTGCTGTGCAGTCGAAGGACAGTCTGGCCAAGCTGAGGGAGAGTCTAGGAGCCAAAGTCTACCTTCGGAGGAGAGCAGTATTTCCCACAAAAGGTCCTGCCTTAGTATCCCTGACTTGCTTGGCCAAAAGCATCCTGTGGGAGGCACTCAAATATGAAGACGGGTTTCCAAGGGCAGAGTGGTTGGGGCCCTCGGTCAATTATACCCCCTCACCACACCCCTCACTGTTGGAGGTCCCATGGCTGCCAGTTTCCCTGGGACTTTACTTTTTAAAGTAAGTAGGAATCAATTTTCACTGTGAGGGGAGACTGTCGTAGAATTTCACGTTAAGGAAAGTGACCTAAGATAGCATCCAGCTCTAATCTATCATTTTACACATGAAGAAACTAGGGCCAAGAACGACTGGTGACTTTTCACTGGTATTAGAAGTCAGAGGGGGAACTATTGAAGGAGAGCAGAATTTGCCACTCCAAAGTATGCCTCTTTGGGCTGATTATTGACAGCAGACACAAGAGAAGCTCTAAAAACTGAGAACTTACCCTTTCTAATAGACACTTACACTTCTAGGGGAAATCTCCATTTGTAAGGGTGTCTCCCTCTCTGTACCTGCAGGAGGAATGACTTTAAATCTTTAGAAATTCTCATCAATGGCGAAGGTGAGGACTTAAATCTGCATAACAATCTTACCCTTGTTTACAGTGCTTTGTCTGATCACCTTCCAAAACTGGCTCCCCCTCCTCCACCCGCCACATCTTCGTCTTTAGCTGGAGACATTTAGCTTGGGCCATTTCGGGGAGTTACTCAGCTTTCCTGGGTCTCTCCCATGTATACAGTGGGGATACATGTTATTAAACTTCTGATTGTTTTTCTCCTGCTAATCTGTCTTTTTTTGGGGGTGGAGGCATCTCAGTCAAGAACCTAGAAGGTAGAGGGAAAATTATTTTTCTTCCGCTACATTTCATCTATCCATCTATCCATTTGTTCACCCAAAATGTATTAGGCACCTACACATGTCAGGCACTGTACTAGGCACTAAGACTCTAGAGGTATATGAGGACAGCCCCTGCCCACAAAGAAATTGTAGTCTACGGCTGAAGATGGGCGAGTAAACAGATAATTATCCTCCAACATGATGACTCGCGCCAAAGGGGTAAGATCTCAGGAGCTAGGGGAAGATATTGGAGTTGTTAGGTTGGCGTGGGTGGGTGAGGAGTTTTCTCAAGGAAATGGGGCCTGACATGAAGTCTGGTGACTGGTGTAACTAATCCAGGTCTGTTTAGTGGGGAAGGTGTTCCAGGCCCCTGTCAACGATGGAGCCACTAATGCTGTGAGTTTGTGTCTTGTAAACTCGAGCACAGAAAGCTCCCCTGTTTGGGGCGGTGAAGCAGAGAGGATAGTGGGATGGAAAAGAAACAGGGAGATAAGCAGGGGCCTGAAGGAAAAAGCCTGAGTCCACATGAAATATTCTGTTCACCCTGAAAGCTCTGGAGAGTTAAGGAAGGATTTCGAGCAGTTGGAAATATCAAGGGTTTTACAAAACACAAAACAGCCTCCATACAACTATGGTGAACTCAATAAACTCAAACAAGATCAGTAAAACTATTAGATGGGAAATCACCCAAAACCGATGGAAATTTGTTGAAATATGATTTTTCAAAAAGTCTAATTAGAAACTTTGGTGAAAGGGCCCGGGGTCCCTTGCTCAGGTGGCCAAACCCATTTCATATGTACTGGTCAAAGTCAATTATTTCTGATTATGCAGAATACTGCCTGGGGTTACCTAACAGGAGAAAGTTACCAGACGATGAAATTCATATACTCTTTCCACATTACCACTACTCTCTAGAGACATCCTCTTTCTCGAGTTTTATTGCTTTCACATGCTCGCCTGTAGGTGAAAAGGTAAAACTGAGAAATCTGAGGTGTATTAATTTCTCCCAAGTCATCGTTTTTGACGTGGTCCAAAGCATCACTGCAAACTTTAATGACTAACACTTGGGCCATGACAAACTTGTTAATAAAGTAAGGTTTCTTATTCACTGTAAGGAATGCCTTCCTCAGTCACAAATCCATCCTCTAGCTCTGTTAGAAGAGATCAGAAATTTGTTATTAAATCTAGCCTTACTCTCATCTGTTTAAAAAATGAAAATAACAGTTAGGAATCAACTCATGATTAGGAACTATAAATGGATTCTGATGTTTGGGCAAGTACACAAATCAGAAAACACCAGTTCGGCCTCCAACTGCTCTGTGGATGCAGCAACACGTTCTGTGCATATTTTCTAAAGAGGACCAAGCAGCTGGAAACAACACTGAAGGAAAAACTGTCAGAGAACCATGTAAGCAACGTGCCTTTTAATTAATGGGGTGCCATCATGGGTTCACCCAGTTTTGAGAGATAGCTTCAAAGACACAGTCACAATGGGCTTTTATTGGTTTGATCATCCAATTCCACATCTGGTCATGAACATGGAAAATTAAAGTGGGAAGTTACTAGTGGATGGAATTGCTAATAATTACTTGCTGATTTATAGATGCCACAGGAAATTGATTTATTACATCAAAAATCCAGCTCCATTCTATGCTTGCTCGTTTTTTAATGCACATGTACAGCTATTTAAAATTATGCATAAAAAGAAAATTAGTTATTAAATGTTTCTGCTTAAGTCGAAACAATATTATTGAGGGGAAGAAAAGAATCCAGCACAGGCAAGCATGATATTGACAATAGCAGAGCACATTAGCTTATAAAATCTTTTAAAAACTGCTAAAGAAGCTTTAACTTTTAGTTTCTACATAGTTCTTACACGATATTCTACGATAATGCTAGCAAATGACTCAGATTACTTTCCCAGCAGCGTCATCTTCTACCTTTGCTCTAATTCCATGCCCACTCACCAACTTTCCCATCACTAATGCGATTATTCTTTTAATTTACTATCTGATTGTGAGTATTCTGGATAAGGGACATAACTATTAGGCTAAACTATATGAAACTGCCATATTTTAAGTTAAAAATGGCCAAATATCCATAATTTCATATGCTGCAATTTAATGAGCGTGGAAGAGAAAGTTAAATGCTCATCAAATCCATTTCTGTATCTCCGGGCACAAAGCTATGCTACTACATCCCAGTCAGCCTGCCAGTTAGGTGGGGCCACGTGATTCGTTTTGGCCAACGGAATGTAGGTAGAGTACCTCCACGCCTGCTCACGCAGCCTCCCATGGGATCCTCAGTGTGTTCTTTTTCCATCAATCCATTGAATAAAGAGGACTCTGTGGACCTGGAGGAAGATGGCGCCTCTCAAGATGGATGGAGCTTGGCCGCACATGAAGGCATGCAGCAGTCTCTCAAATATGCCTTGGGCTCCGAGTCAGGCAAAGAAACAAACTTTTACTGTGTTTAGCCACTGGGATTTTGAGATGCTCTGATGCAGAAGTTAGCCTACTCTGATCAACACAGTGGTATTTCAAGAACCATTTCCTTTCCTAAAGTCTAGGACACATGATTTTTTCCTTATATGTAAATCCATTCATACAAAAAAATCTCACAAAGCTATCAATATGAATTTCATTTAGTTCCATACTTAGTGGAGTATGTAATTTGAATGTGCAAAATACGACCACTGCATTCTGGGATATCAAGGATTCATAGTTAAGGCACAGTATCAATCATCAGAATTTAATAGATGTCTGAGTATAATGAGCTTTTATGTATTTGGCTGGATTGACCCAACCCCATAGAACCTGACAAATTGGGGTCATCAATGAAAAGGAGTTTATGAACCTAGAAAGGGAATTCCTGATCTTGGACTGAAACCATCTGCCACCTTGGGAGGCCAGGCTGCTCACTCTCACTCACTCACTCATATCTCTCTTCTTAAACAATGCCTGGCACATAGAAGGCCCAGGAAGCTTGGTCCAGAGGCAGGAAAGTATTAATGTAGGTGAGCAAGTCTCTGTGGACAGGAGTCCCTGAGCTGTGGAGTCTGAGCTTAAATGCTGAATTGCCCAGTTTCTTTACTGCATGATACAGCTTGCTGTCTACATTGATCAAATTAATCAGAAGATCACCATTTCCACAGCTGAAGTTAATTTGAAAATATTCCAGGGATTGTGGAAGTAGTGTAGTATTTCTTCATGGGATTCCTTATATTTTGCAAAAATATACTGTGCCAGAATTCTTAGTATGCTTGATTACAGTCAGGTTCCAGGAAACTTCATGATATTCTCCAAGACAAATTGAGAAGTTAAAACTTCTTTAACTGATATTTAAATCCGTTTAAATGTTGCCAAACAAATGAAGTAATTTATTTTTTTCTAAATTGGGATAACAAGGTCCAACTATGAGGGTTTTTTGTTTGTTTTTGATTTTTGTTTTGTTTTCATCATAGCTCCTAGTATGGCAAGTCCATTGTACCTAACCAGTTAAGATTAATTCTGGGTTCTCATCCATCTTCAAGATACACAGTCCAAGTCCAATAGGTCTAGGGATACCCCAAAGCATTTCACCTTCCTGGTTGTATAGATTATCAAGCTCTCAGGTCTCACTGTATACTGACTGATGTATCTTCAAATTTCCCATGCCAGGAGTGGTAGGGCAAAAGTTAGCAAAACTCAGAACTTTTCATTGCTTCCTCTGTTTCTCTCACTTATCTTCCAAGCTCAGAACTTATTGGTGGAAATTGCAGATGAGGACTGTGTTAGCTTGTGTTCCCCCTGAAGCAGACCGTGAAACAAGGATTTGAGTGCAAGTGGTTTATTTATGAGGCGAAGGGAACATCGATAGGGGAAGGTAGTCAAAAAAAGCCAGTGTTATCAAGACGACTACATTTACTTTCCACTACATTCATTCATTCTTAGTGAACATGGGGGAGAACAATATAAAATGGAGTAAGAGAAATGAGCAAAGACTAGATCAAGCAGGTCCCCTTTCACGCCATTGTAAACAGAATGGATTTTATTCTTAATCCAATGGAAAGTCACTGAAAGGTTTTAAAGAGGGGGCTGGCATGATCTGATTTAAATTTTAAGAGGAACACTTTGTGGACCGAGGGGGCAAAAGAAGAAACAAAGAGAAGCCATTGTAGAGGTTCAGGTGAGACATTATGCTGATGTGGTTGGGTGGTAGAGGCAGAAGGGAAAGGAGACAGGCTTGAGACATGATCCATAACAGGACTTAGTGTCAGATTGAATATAAGTGGGGAGGAAGAGCACGTTGTCAGGAATGATGTCGAGGTTTTTGGCTTGAACCAAAAGTTTGGATGCTGTTCGTTCTGGGATAGGGAGAAGAGGCGAGGCAGTGGGGGAAGCGAGTTCTGGACAGCTGATTAAGAATTCAGTTTTAGATGTTTTAAGCTCAGGGAGACATCCTAATGGATAGGTCAAGAATGCAGCAGAGAGAGCCTGGGGTTGGAGATTTGTATTTTGAATTTATCTAATTTACCTACATCTAGATGCATTGAAAGCACTAGGACCGTAAAGGTCACCTGGAGAGGGTATAGATAAGGAAGAAAATAGGGTCAAAGACTGTTCCCTGTGGAAGTGGAGGCTAATAAAAGAGGTTGAGAAGGAAGGAGTGACCAGTGTGGGAGAAGGAAAATCGGCATGTGCGGTGTGTTGGTTTTAAAATACGTCCAAAAATCCTTTGATATTCCTTCTTTCACAAGATCAAAAATAAAACTACCTTATGACCCAGCAATTCCACTTCTGGGTGTTTATCCAAAGAAATCCAAAACACTAATTCGAAAATATATATGCACCCCTATATTTATTGCAGCATTATTTACAATAGCCAAGCTATGGAAGCAACCTAAGTGCCCTTCAATAGACGATTGGATAAAGAAGATATGGTACATATATATAATGGAATATTACTCGGCCATAAAAGAATGAAATCTTACCATTTGCGACAACATAGACAGGCCTGGAAGTTATTATGTTAAGTGAAATAAGTCAGACAGAGGACAAATACCATATGATCTCGCTTATATGTGGACTCTAACAAACTGATGTTTGCCAGATGGGAAGGTGGTTGAGGGGCTGGGTGTAAAAAGGTGAAGGGATTAAGGAGTACAAATCTGCATCTATGAAATAGTCACAGGGATGTAAAGTACAACATAGGGAATATGATCAATAATATTGTAATAACTAGGTATGGTGCCAGGTGGGTACTAGACTTATTGAATGGATCACTTTGTAAGTTACATAAATGTCTAACCACTAGGCTGTACACCTGAAACTAATATAATATTGAATGCCAACTGTAATAAAAAAATAAAATTTAAAAAAAGTAATGCTTAATTCTCCTCTCCTTACGTGGGGCTGTACTTAGTGACTGGTTTCTAACAAAGTGAATATGGTGAGAGTGATGGAGGATAACTTCTGTGATTAGGACATAGAAATCATGGCAATTTCTCCCTGTTCTCTCTGTCCTGGAATTCTTGCTATGTGAGAAGTCAGCTGACATATCATGAGGACACCAATGCAGCCCTATGGAGAGGTCTACAAGGCGAGGAGCTGAGGCCTCCTGCCCACTGCTATGTGAGTGCGCCATCTTAGAGGCAGAGCCTCCAGCACTGGCCAACAACTTGACTGCAAGCTTGTGAAAAACCCTGAGTCTCATACGGCTAAACTGCTCCTGAATTCCTGGCTCACGGAAACTGTGCGAGATAACAAATATTGTTTTAAGCCACTAATTTGGGGGGTGTTTTGTTGAATAGCAATAGATAACTAATACATATGGTGCCCAGAAACGAAGCAAAGAGAATACTTAAAGAGCAAGGTGATGATCTTTCTAAAGATATTTACTGCTTTGGTATTTTGATTTTTAATTTTGTATTTGTTTTCATCGAATCTGAGATGCCATGGATTATAAGCACACTATTATTATGTGCATTATGAAAGATAAAATGCTGCCAATTAAACTATACTATGGCTCATTATCTCAATGATAATTCTGTGCAATTGTGTGATAATTCTGAACATGAATTGGGCATGGCCAGGTTATTTTTAAAGAACGCAAAGCCTGCGATACCCTGCTTTGCTGTCTATGGCTCTGAGAACAAAGTCCAAACTCCTTGGCATATCGGGCTCTTTGTAGCCTGGTTCCAGCCTGCCTTCTTTAACACTTGGCAGCCACTGGGTTCATGACCACAGATGCTGTATCTTGAGCCAAAGTCTTCCTTCTGCATTCCTTTTGCAGATATGTATCTACCCAGCCAGCCATTCATTTATTCCTGTGCAACATCTACTACAAATGAAGCACTGGAATGCTTGTCTTCTTCCCCGTTTCATATTAGGTAGACTCGCATTCTGAGGCTCATGTCCTACAGTCTCCCAGAAACCCACAGCAGGATTAAATCACAGTGGTACTTTAGTTTTACAGAACTTCTTTCTCTTCTGTCCCACTTCTTGGTTTCTCTACTACAACTTCCTGGGGTCACCTCCCAAATAAACCATGCGCACTCAAATCCTGAATCTGCTTCTGAGAGGGTGGAAAATCAGGAATTTTCCACTTATTATACACATGCCCCTTGATCGTGCTGGGCACGAATCAAACTAAACAGGACCACTGGCGATAATGTATGAGAAAACACTTTGTAAAAATGTCAGCTTTTATGTATTCAATTTTGAGGGGGAAATATATTTGGAATACAGGCATACCTCAGAGATATTGTAGGTTTGGGTCCAGACCGCTGTAATAAAGCGAATACTGTAATAAAGCGAGTCACACAATATTTTTTGGTTTCCCAGTGCATATAAAAGTTATGTTTACAATACACTGTAGTCTGTTAAGTGTGTGATAGCATTGTTTTGTAAAAAAACAATGTACATACCTTAATTAAAAAATACTTTATTGCTAAAAAAATGCTAGCCATCATCTGAGCCTTTAGTAAGATGAAATCTTTTCCCTAGTGGATGGTTTTGCCTCGACGTCAATGAAAACACAGTATCTGCAAAGCGTAATAAAGCGACGTACACTAAAATGAGGTATGCCTGTAGTGGAACATCACTGCTTTTAGAGCAGATGACCAAATTAAATACAGTTCTTGGGAAATCATCTAACTTCTTCAAGTTTCTCCATCCCATTGTCTGTCAAATACACATAATGCCTATTTCTTAGGGTCGATGAGCTAATTGATTGAAATCACACTGAAAAGTGTTGACACATAGTTGGGTCTCAACAATATTTGTTGAATGCCAATCTGATTTATGAAGACTAGATGATATACTTATTCTCATTATTTAGTGTTTCCATAATCTTGGTCTATGCACATAAATTACATATAAATCGGACTTAAATACCTTCTGAGCCAATGAAACTATCGAAATAAGGTTGATCAGAAAGGATTTCTATGTTGTGATTGGACATTTTGTGGTCACTATTTCCTAGAAACACCCAGCTCTTTAGTTTTGAGTATATTCCCATGAACCCTGGTTTTGAGAATAAAGAAATAAATGACCTGCCAACCATTTACAATCACTAAAATCATGTTTAAAAAGAAGATCTAGCCTACAAATCTTAAAACAACAGACTCATGGCTCAGGCTTTCTGTGGTAGGCTGAATAACACCCTCTCCTAAAAAGGATGTCCCTGTCCTAACCCACAGAACCTGCGAATGTCACTTTAGTGTCAAAAGGGACTTTGAGATGTGACCAAATTGAGGATCTTGAGATGGGGAGATCATCCTGGATTATCTTGGCGGGGCTGGTACAATGTGAAGGGTTCTTCATAGAGGGAGGATGATGACTAAGGGTCATAGAAAAGCAAGGTGACAATGGAAGTAGCAATTCGAGTTATGTGGTCACAAGCCAAGGACAGTTGGAAAACTCTAAAAGCTGTAAAAGACAAGGAACCCATCTTCCCCTGGAGCCTCCACAAGGAATCAGCCATGCCAACATCTTAATTTTCGCCCCGTTAAGATTCATTTTGGACTTCTGATCTCCAGAACTGTAGGAGAATAAATCTGTGTTATTTTAAGTCACTAAGTTTATGGTAAAGTGTTACAATGACACTTCTTTAACAGGGCTCTGAGAAGATTCGATTCTCTACATAGGGTGTGGTTTGTAGAAAGCAGGTCTTTCCCCATGCATCTGGACCCTCTGCACTAACCCACTCAGTCCTTCATCTCTCATATTATTTGTACTTGAATTCAATAGAGAAAAATATATATAACAGAAATATAAGTAGGGAATTGCCCCAAATTTGGATCTCAAGTACAGCAAAGGTAATTTCATTTATCTTATGTGCCCAAGGCAAAAAAGATGCCAGACTTAGGACCTGGGACACTGGAGATGGATTTTCAATCAATAAATGTTCTAAATCGACACCGTCCAATAGAAATATAATAGCTGCATAGGGCGTTTAAAAATTTCTAGTAGCCGCAACAGGTGAAACAATTTTAGTAATATATTTTATCTAATATCTACAATATTATCATTTCAACAGGTAATCGATGGAAAATGATTAGTGAGATATTTTACGTATTTTTCCATACAAAGTCTTCAAAATCTGATGTGTATTTTACACATACAGCACATCTCAACTCAGACTGGCCACATTTCAGGTACTCGCTCAATAGCCACATGGGGCTGGTGACTATTGATCATATTTACTGTATTAGACAAAGTAGGCCTAGAATATCTAAATCATTCTAACGCCCAAAGGGCATAAAAAGTCTAGGGTTCAAGGCAAATTCTGATGCTTAAGATCACAGAAATGCATGCTGCTAATGATTTATTTATCTGATGAGTGTTAATTGCCTACTATGTGCTAAGCACCATTTAAGAGGCATATAATTTTCTAAGTCACTAAAATTATGGTGCAGTGTTTTGATTAAAAAAATAATTGGTGCTTATATTAAAAATCTCTATAGCAGTGACAATTTTTGCTATAAGTCGTGAAACCTCAGGAAATAACCAGAAGACATACTTTTCTGCAGCGAATGCCTTGTCTTTTCTGTTAATGTAACGTCTGGAACTCTGAGTCTGGAGTTGATTAAACGCGGTTCCCAGCAGTTCCTGAAGAGCTGACCGCTTGACATTTCTACGCATGTTGAGCAGATAATAAACACACCCGCTTGGGAACCTAATACTGTGTAAAGAAAGCACGTTTCACATCTTGAAAACTGCAGAATCTTGACACGGATTCTCCATTTTAATATTCTTTCATTTATTTGGGGGCTTTTAGGCTTTTCGTTTAATTTGGTGGCACTTTGAAAGTGACGCTCCTGGAGGTCGGTTTGCCGGCCGCTAAAGAACTAGTAATCTCCTCTCCAAACAGCACTTGGTCTTTCTTAAGTGGGCCTTCCAGCAACAGAAGCTCTGGCATTCCTGGACAACGTGATTATGAGCAAATGACATCTGCTCACATTTTGATCATGAAAAGGAAATTGAAACTCGTGACCATACATTCTAAGAATCTGGTTTGAGGTTTGTTCGCTTTGAACTTCAAAATCCCTTAATGCTGGGGTGGACTCTGATGAAAAGTTATTTTCTGTAAGTCAAACAAAGATAGTCAGGCTCACCTTTAAGAAGCCTGTACCAAAGCAAGGCTCTCAGCCAGTTTTCCTTAGGAATTGTCCACTAAAAATCTCAATAGTATAGTGCTTCTCACTCGGCTGCTGGTGATTCTGCCCCCCACCACTCCAGGGGACCTTGGGCAACATCCGAGGACATTTTTGGGTTGTCATGATTTGGGAAAGTTGCTACTGGCTTCTAGTGGGTGCAGGCCACAGATACTGCTGCTAAAAATCCTACAATGCACAGAACAGCCCCTCCCACCAAACAGTGGTCCAGCTCATCCCAGCCCAAAAGGTCAATAGCGCTGCAGAGGAGAAGACTGTGCTAGTACACAGCTCAGAAAGAAAGACATCACAGTCAGGGGACCAGGAAACCTTTTCTAGTGAGAGATTCGCCAAAGGCTGGCCTAATTATTGGTGAAGAGAAGGGACTGAGGGCCAGACTGCCTGGGTTTGAATGCCGGGGCCATCACTTACTGGCTGTGCCTCCTTGGGCAAGTTACTCCCCCTCTCTGTGCTTCATTTTTCTCCTCTGCAACAGGGATATAATAATAGTACCTTCCACTCAGAGCAGTTATGGGCTTTAAATGAGTCAATAGCCCTATAATATTTAGAACAGTGCCAGGCTCACAGCGAGCACTATGTAAGTGTGTATTTACTAAGTGGCTTTGCTGATCTTTGCAAAAATTAAGTTTCAGGGCTTAGAAAAGCTCATGGGCAGTGAAGAAATAGCTTCAGGTTCTGAATTGCCTTAGCAAGAAGAATGAGTTCATTTCATCTGACAACAATGTCTTCTCTTTCCAGTTCATCAACTCTAATCAGAAAGCCATTGAATAGAGGAACCCCATTCACGGTGGGCTCAGCCCACCAACGGTAGTAAATCCTTAGTTTGCGGTGTCCCTAGTTTCTTTCCCTCCGTCCCCAGCAAAACTAGTGACTGACAATCAGGTGGCGCCCTTCGGATAGAGTGGAAAACACAAAACTGCACAGGCACAGAACCCACCCACCCACTCACAGACAGACCCTCGCACACCCGGCCCCACAGTAGGTGTCTGCAGACCACCAAGCCAGATGGCACCGCGGAGGTGAGCGCGGAGCCTCCCTTCTCCCGGACCCCACCTGCCACAGGCAGGAGGGGCGCCTGGGATGCAAAGGGAACTGATGCAAAGCCCGTGGGCGCTCCGGACTTGGCATCCTTGTAAAGTCTCATCTCAGCGCGCACACACACCTGCGGAGATGCCCGGGCGCATGGGGGACAAAGGGAAGGGGCCTGTGGAGGAAGCTCAGGTGGAGGGCGATCTCCAGCCAGACACTCACCTGGCCGCGTTTCCTGATCCACCTGCCACGCAGGGGAGCAGCAGCAGGAGTGCAAGCGCCCAGGACCGCGGCATCTTCGCACGGGGCCTCCCTTTGCCGCCGGGGCCTCCCGCTTCTCTTCCTGTCCCCTAGAAGGGCGCAGGACCCTGGGCGCAGCGGGTGCCGCCTCCGCTCCTCCCAGGTATGGTCCCGGGCGGACGGGAAGCCGGCCCTGCAGCAGGGGTGCTTGCAGCCTCAGGAGAGGCAGGGGTGCCCTGGCGAGGCGCTGCAGCTCCTCTGCGGGTGAAGCGCGCCCGGTGCGCGCGAGGGCGGGGCGGGCCGTGCACATCTGGCTGGGACCCGCCTCCAGCACCACGCGCATCCTCAGCGCTGTTCACCCAGAAACTTTCCTCGACTCAGTTCACTTCACTGTCGTCAGTCACCGTGTATCACAGCGTCTGTTACAGACATGGGGCAGGTTTCGGTGATACCTGCGCTCGAGGATTTAAGAATTTAGTTGAGAATCAAAGCGAGAACTAAGGATGCTGGTTCCGAATGCCACTTCCATTTCTGTTTAGGTTTTGTCCTCAACACTTGACGGGCGTCCTCTCCCTGAATGCCCACACCCCTTTTCTCATCTTGGATACTCCTTTGTGGCTTCAAATATCAAATGCGGCTCATGAATAAGGTAATAAGATGATTTCTTCAAGGTTGTTACCAAAACCCTTTGAACTCTTCATACCATAACTGGTTTTAGTTACTGAAAATATTAAAATTCAAGGAAAGGAATATAAAATATCAACTGTATACCATCTTAAAGCAAACAGAATGTCAAATTTGTCTTGGTGAGGGTTTCCCCACATGCAGACCCCAGGGCAAAGATTCTAGTGGCCATGGTTTGTTCTGGAAGGAAGGGGGCTGGGGGAGTAAGCCTGGGGAGGGAAGGCAAAGGACAGCAGGTGTGTATCTAGTAATGGTTGGGGCTAAGTGGAGCTTCATGCTGCTGGGTATCTCTCAGAGCTCATGCAGGGAGGAGTCAAGAGAATTAAAAATGTCAATCAAGCCACATTGAGACCGCACTGTGCTGCAAGGCTGGGAACTGCCAGCAGGCCTTTCACTCTACATTCCTACCTTTTCATGCTTCATACCCTTCCCCTTCCTCACTGGATGTCCATGTCAAAGGAAATGGGTAACTGTAACTCACAAGAACTAAAGAATGACATATAAACTCAATTCTCCAAACACTCAGCCCCACACTCACTGCCTTCCCACGTCTCCCTTGGTCCCTGTCACTCTCTGCCTCTGAGAGGAGACCACACTGCCTGTGCAGTGTTACCCCTTTTCTAATAAACTTTCCTTTTGACTTTAACTTAAATACCTTCTACGCTCTCTGTGCCAAAGGACCCTCTTCTTTCGGTGCAGGGCTTGGTCTCCCCCTCACTCAGGGAAATTTGCCCTGTCCTGCATTAGAGCCAGCCTAGAACATGCGTCTCTACATGATCTCACCCCGAAGAGCTGGGGTGTTTAGGCACCATCTCCATTCTGTCATCATCTGCAGGCTTCTATCAGGCTACTGAACCTCGGACTTCCGCCTGCTGAGCTGCGGGCAGAGAAAATCCCACAGATGCTGACTGTGGCGGTGCTACTGGCATTGGGGCCTGGGAGGAGAAGGGCAGGGAACCACCCTGGCTGCTGTCTAATGCCTAGCAATTGAATTGAATAGAAAATTATGGTTTTGCCCATGTCACTTCTTCCTAAACATTCAGATACAAATCGCTCCCTCCTCCAAATACACCATTATTCAAACAAACAAACAAAAAAATCCTAATCAAACACCATTAGCCTAAAATGTGAGGGCCACCCTGCTTTCTTAGCCCTGAATTATAAAGAGTAAGAATGGCTTCTTACATTAACGTATATCTGTCACGTTTCTAGCTTTGGTTTTGGCCAACTTCTCTTCTGTAGGCTTAAAGAAGGTGATGAACATTACAGCTGGAAACTTCCAGAGGAGGTCACACTCTCCTTGGCCAATACACCTATTATATCCTGGGGGACAAAGGTGCCATCAGGTAGTGTGAGGAACAGAGAAGGAACTGGAAATGATGTGTTGCTGGGTTGAAAACAAATTGCCACGTAGAGGCGGGTGTTTTTAATAACCACGCCAGCATTGCTGACTTTGAAGAGAACTGCTCTCGAGGTCCCCTACTCCATCCTACAAAGGAAAAACGATGTTTGATCAGAATCTCATAAAATCATCCACACCTTTTACAAGGCTCCATTGTTTTTTCTAATCTATTTCCACTTAGCCCCCTGCATAGAACAGGCGTGATAGAATATTTGTGTATTTTCTGAATATATACATCTAACACATATAAAATTTTTAACACTTATGATGCGCCTGGCGCTGAGTTCCAAAACATATTAAAATATCAGTGCCAGAAGCAAAGCGCTGACGGATGAAAGAGCTGGGTGGAAGAGTATCTAGGCCAGAGTTTTCCATTTCAATACAAATTATGGGAGGCGAGTGGAGTGTCTTGTTAAAAATGCAGATTCTGATTGTGTAGCTCTGGAGTGAGGAATGAGTCTTTATTACTAAAAAAGACCCCAAGTGATGTCCATGCTGCTTGTCTGGGAACCACGTAGGATAGCAAGGGTGTAGAGATCACCTGAACCAGGAATCCTCAAGTTCAGCTGCACGTGGGAGTCATCCAGGAAGCTGTGAAACTGCTGATGCCTGGGCCCCAGCTCAAGAAATTCTAATATCAGGACTACGGCTTGGGCGTGGGGACATTTTTAAACTCTTTGGGTGGTTTTAATGGAGAACCAAGACTGAGAACCATTGACCAGGACCGACTCTGACATTTTACAGATGGAAAAACTCAGCTCCGGTGTGCAAATGGTTTCACCCAAGGTCATGCATAGGATGAGTTTATGTCTCTATGTTTCATCACATAGTCCTCTCCCTTGAACTGCATGACGTTTTTTTGATCACCATTGCTATTGGAGAAGAAAATGGCACCTCTACTTAATCTTCTATCTTTATTGTAACCTAGCAACATGTTCTAGAAATTGATGCATTTTTCTCAGTCTGTTTCTTTGCATTCCTTCTCATTCCATGAAAGGAGTCAATGAAGCATAAGACTCTCAATGCAGACACTGCTCAATTCTATACGGAGGATGTATCTTGAGATATAAACTGTTTCTCTTCATTCTGTGCTTGTCAAGGACCCTGTTCTTAGAGCTCAATGGTAGAAGCGAAATCCCAACTACGTTCAATCTTCCTTCCCTTCCTTACTCTCCTCCCTCATTCCCTCTTTGTCCTTTCCCTCCATTCTTGTTCAAACATTTATCTGGAACCTACAGAGTGCCAGGCCCTGTGCTAGGCAGTGGGAATGCGGCCTCCACACGGTTCCTCGTTCTTTTGTTCTCTCTGGTGACCTGGGCCAGACAACTAACACACAGTTCTTAGAATGCCTGGTCTTCTTTAACAGAATGAGTCTCACTTCTTGGGGAGAATCGCTAAGGTGAGATTAAAAGAGAAAAAAACGACACCTTGATTCATTTTTCCCTTCAAATTTGGCCAGCTCTTAGAACTGTCCACTTGCTGAGGAAGAAAAAGCAATTGGTATTTGTTACTACATGCTAGAGAGTAATTATTTACTCTTGACAACATTTATAAGATAGGTATTATTACATCATTTTACAGACGAGAAATGTCAGGTTTAGAGCAATTACACATCTCATCTAAAGTCCCCTATCAACATAATAGGAAGAACATGGATTTTGAAGTCAGATCTCACTGGAGATTAATTTTGTCACCAGATTTCATTCTTCATAAAGCAGATTCATAACTTGGTAGTGGTGGTGGGGTGGGGTCAGTTCCCCACCAGAAACAGTGAATAACATTTTCTATGTAAGGAAGTATGTTCTGCTAAGAAATAACATGGCTTTCATCTGATTTTTAAGGCAATCTATGGCTTTCTTTAAATGTAATGACTATATTGAAAAACCCCCTTGCTGTGAATTAAATCTCGTTCTCTGAATGTTATTTCCTTTGACTTTTACCAAATTCATAAGTTCCCAACTTAAGGTACTCAATCATCACGGGTTTTCTTTTTGTCTCTTTTGGGAATAGGTATGACTTGAGTCCATCCTGTATACTTCCTTCCGGTTCCATGTGTAAATATCCTTTGCTATTTTCCTGTTCACAATTGACCGTAATAATAACTTGGCATACCCCTGCAAGGCTCGTCTATTTCTTTTTTTCCTACATAAAGCCTATGTAATGATTTGTGAGAAACTAAACCCAGGCAACTCAGTTTAAATGCACCTTAAAAATAAAGACTCTTACACAAAGTCTCTCCAACTTAATTTAGGAAAGTTTTGTTGAGAGTGGTTCTGTGGACTATAAAATTGGAACTACATTTGTGATCCTTTTTATTAAAGAATAAAAATAGCGAAATTGTTAAAACAAAATTCTTCTTCTTCTTTTTTTTAACGTATATACCTCCCTCCCTATTTTCAAAAAGTTCTCTTATATGGTTTACGGACTTACTCATTCCTTTAACAAACAATTATTGTACTTATGCCAATCATGTGATGGACAGTATGTTTAACTTGGATATGCAGATGAAAAAGACATAATCCCCCACCCTGGGAAACAGAAAGGTAAATATATCATCAGAATTAGTGGCAGAAGTGTCAACAGAAGTATGTCAGGGTGCTATGGAAACAAGGAAGAGAGAAGATAAATTCTTTGTGTTCTATACGTATAAATGTTTGACGCTGTTTTATACCCTACTTTCATGAATCATTTTATAAAATAATTTTTAGATGACAAGATTTTTCGAAAATAGAAAATCTTGCAAATTGTATTGGGTCAGATGACAATGTGCCCCAAACCACGCTGTCCACAGTTCCGCTACTCTTGAGTGAGGCAGCATTGTTTGGTAAAAAGAACCCAGGACTGGAAATGAGGAGAATCAGGATTTAGTTCAGGGTCCTACCAAGTAATTTCCTCCATTTGGGCAAGCCAGTTCACCTCCTTAGGCCTCACTTTCTATGTCTATATTGTGCTTGTAAAGGATTCTGGATCCTTAAGTATCTTTCTCCCAAGTTTTGTGATTCTAATGTTTTCTTTGTCAGGAAGGTGGGCAAAAAAAATCAACTAGGACCCAAAAGACTGTATTTGAATTGACAAAGTTGAGTTAATTTCAGCAAATAAGGAATCTTGAGTCAATGAATAAAAGGATAAATGAGTGAGTGAACTTTTTTTTCCATTGTGGCTAAGGTTCATGTTGCTTGGCTTTTGGCTCCAATTCTACATACACGGTGAGACCTTTGACACATATACGTGAATTTCTTGAGTACCCACTTGGTGCCAGGCACCATGCTTGGGGCTGGTGATAGAAATTTCAAGATGTCTAGCATTAGCTAACACTAGTGTCCCCAATCATTATGTCTACCTAAAGATCCACCACACATTTCCAAAACACTCTCATGGGTGGTACCGTCCTGTTGAAAAGAACTGGCCTAACACAATAGGGAGCTTCATCCTATGGGCTATGGGATCAACTGAGTGACTTTAAACAGGGCAGTGACATGATACACAATCATATGTGTGTTGGAGAGCACCGAGACTTCTGAATAGAGAATGGATTGAAGGCCAGAATCAGAGGCTCAGGAGGCTACCGTGACAGTCCAGGCAACAACAACATAGATCTGCACCACACTAAGGTAGCTACAGCGATGATAGAGAGGAAGAGAACAGAGATGGTAAAGGAAGAGTAGAGAACATAAATAAGAACTTGGATGTTAGAGCCAAACAGTCTTGTGATCCTGGACCATGGGACTGTGGGTGACTTGTTTAGCCTGGTTCTCCTTATCTTTAAAATAGGAGGCAATAATATCTACCTCACAGACATATTTCTTACCATTGAAATAAAATCTCCATGAAAGGTGAGACTGTCTCTTTGCTCACCCTATATCTCTAAGGCTTGGCACAGTGGCTGACGTATATAGTAAGTACTTGATAAATTAATGAATGGATGGATGAGTGAATGCCTATTCACTGAATGAATGAGGCGAAAATGAAAATCATGTAGCAAAACGTGGCCATTATTGTTATATACACTCCTATTCCAATTTGTGTACTTCCCAAGGCTTGTACCTTCCTAAGTGTTTTGTAACTCTGGGCCACCGGTCTGTAAGGTCCTCTAGCTCTTGTGCTCTTATTCTCCAGGCCTCTGTCTCTCAAGTGGCATTTCCATCCATGCGTGCTTTACTGGTTAGGATCCAGCTTGCAAATAATATGTGGCAGAGATCGGCTAAATGTACGCCGAAGATTTTTTTCTTCCTAGTCTAGAGCGAAACTCTATGTCGTAGACTCCAGGCATTTAGGTGGAATCTGGACCAACAGAATGAGCCAGAACTGAAGAACACTATTTCCAGGCCTGGTCCCCTAACACCCCATCGGACCTTTACTTGGGCTCTTTTTTCATATGTTACCTGGATGAACAGGATCCTGGGGGACTCTGAGGAGAACTTCAAAGATAGTAGAGCTACAAACAAGATGGAAGGAGCTGGGATCTCCATGTCATCGCTTGGAGAAGAGCCACAGGAATTCTTTGGACTGCTACAGGAGTGAGAAAGGGGCTTTCATTGTGTTAAGCCAGAGAAGTTGTGGGGTTGTTCGATATTACATTTAAGCTACACTGACTATTACAGAAGCAAACCTGCCTCTGGTTATCTTAAGCAGAAAAGAAAGACAGAAGAGATATTGGGTAGCTAACAGAAACTACAGGAAGGTGCAAGTGCCAGCGTGGAAAACAGAAACCAAGGAAGTGCAGGAAGCAAGAAACACCCCAAAGTAAGCCACAGGAGAGACTAGTCAATTGTTGCCGTGGCTGCTCCTGCATCCTGCATCTCTCCCCTGGAGCCACTGGGAGGGACATAATTTCTAAAGTGTTCCAATTGTTCCAATTTCAAGTCCTGCTGTGAAGGTGCCTCTCACCTGCCAAGCTTAGGAAGGAGGAGTCCACGCTCTAGCTGCTGGGTGTCATGGAGAACAAAGTTTTGGCCATTTGGTTTGCGTAGACCCAGTCTCTCAGCCTCAGCATTATTGACACTTGGGGCCAGGTAATTCTTTCTGGTGGGGGCCATCCTGTGCATTGTAGGACGTTTAGCAGCATCCCTGGCCTCTACTTGTTACATGCCAGTAGTATTTGTCCCTCTAGTTGTGACACCAAGAACGTCTTCAGATTGCCAAATCCCCTGAACGGATAGGGCAAAATGGCTCCCAGCTGAAAACCACCGCCACAGAAGGAAGGCCCCAATCAAGCTGCACATGTGGTAGGTTCCCAGCCAGAGAAGGCAGCAGGGTCTCTCCCTATCAGCACCATCACAGTTCACTGAATCGGCCTTACACAGGCACTGTCAGTGCGCGCCCACTCTCTCTTAGCGTTTCCACATCCACGCAAGCCAGCCCCAACTTCAGCTGCTCACATGATGGCCTCTTTAGCTGTGGGAGCCTGAAGTTTCCCATGTAGGGCAGATCAGAAGTGCCCAGGAACTAACTCCCACCTTGGAGCAGCCAATGGGTGACAAGAGCTGGTAAACAAGCACAGTGGCCTCCTCCTGCTTGGATAACATAGTGGGGTAGCACTGGCTGTTGGGTTTTCCTGGGATTAAACCCGAGTCACCCACCCATGGTGGGAACTCGCTTAATACACACTCATTTTATGGCTTCTTTCCCTTCTTTGTCTCACCTACTGTCCTGTTAACCATTGTTTCCTAGAATCACTTGCAAATAAATGATTTTCATTCATATTTATGTCTCAGGGGCTACCTTTGAGAGGCAGGAGCTTTCTTAGGGCAGGGGATGGGATATGGCTCCCCAAGCTCTGGACCTTATAGTCTCTTGTCTGGTATGGGTTGCCCCTTTCTCCTTTGCTTTTATTATGGATACATACATCTTTTGGTATCACTTGGCTGCTGCTTTCAAATACTTTCCTTAAATCATTGGCAGCCCAAGCATCCCAATCCTCTTTAAGTACAGAACTATGTCTCTACCACTCCTTAACACGCATTTTGGAGTACGTGGCCATCTTATAATCCATCCCCCCCTCCCCCATTTTTTAAAACTAGATCCTACAATTCTACTAGAGTAGTGGGCTCAGGTAGTAAAGTTTATGCCCTGTGCCTCACCTGTCCTTGGTCATATCTTTTTGGACCAGGGTGGTTATATAAGCCATGTTGTTCCTCTCCAGGAAGGTGGCATTGGGACACTTAGGTCTATAGTCAGTCAGTGGTGGGGGTGCAGAGTTGTGGTGGGACATGTCAAAGGCAACTCCAACCCGAAGTTAGGGCAGGGGGCTAATAGAGGAGCAAGGCTAGAGTAAGGAGGGAGCAAATGCTCAGGGACTGGGTACCTCCAGATATGTCTATATCTGAAATTATACCGATATCTATATTCACATATCTTTATGTATCTCTATACATACACAAAGATATCTATATATCTAGATATATATATATCACCCTATCTCTATCACTGGATCCATAATTATATTTCTGTAACTACATCCACATCTATCTCTATTTATACATCTCTATATATCTATCGCTATCACTATATCTATATCTGTATATATAAAAAATCATATTTATATTTCCATAACTATCTCTCACTATGTCTGTAATTATGTCTATAACTATATATCATATTTATATCTATGCCTATAATTCTGTTACTATATGTATATTTCTATAGCTATATCTATAGTTAGCTATATCCCTATATCTCTTTCACTATATTTATTGATATCTCTATTTTTAATAACTATAACTACATCTATGAATATATATTTCTATTTCTCTATCACTATATCTATATCTAAAACTATTATTTTCTATCTCAACTTAGTTTCGTGATTCTTCTGTCCCTTTAAGGTCTGGATGTACTGGCTGTCCTCCATCTCTATGAGCGTGTCTGGATCTATCTAATATACTTACTTTGAACTTGAGCTAGTTTGAACAAATTTGTTTCTTATATCCAGAAGAATCCTAACTAACACTATCTATTCCATCTCCTACCTTTTTGAAGTCTGGCCAGCCTGCACCGACCATTTCAAGTAAGGAAAAGAAGAGGTCCATTTTTATCAAATGCAGAACCTTAAGATGGAAGAAATGCTTGTGATCCTGTAGTCCAAGCCTCCTATTTTACAGACAAGAAAGCATGTGCAGAGAGGCCCCAGCTCCAGCCTGGAGTCGGCCTTAAGATTTTAGAGGTAGGAAGATATG
Source organism: Pteropus medius (assembly GCF_902729225.1). Taxonomy (NCBI): domain Eukaryota; kingdom Metazoa; phylum Chordata; class Mammalia; order Chiroptera; family Pteropodidae; genus Pteropus; species Pteropus medius. The sequence continues at coordinate 1,759,346 of NW_024340697.1, forward strand.
AAAATGAGGATACGATGAGGGTGCCTGATCAGTGTTCTTCCCGCCACTATGTTCGTCGGGAAAAAAAATGCACTGAAGAATCAAAAGACACAGTGTCATCAGTTGAACTTTTAAAATCTATTGCAGCAGATGCTATCACGGTCTCACCAATATCTTTTTGGCATTTTCCATTACAGCATCCCCCCCTCCCAGTATCCATAGGGGATATGGTCCAAGACCCCCAGTAGATACCTGAAATGATGGATAGTATCAAACCCTATATATACTGTATTTTTTCTTATGTATACACACCTGGGATAAAGTTTAATTTATAAATTAGGTACAGTAAGAGATTAACTGTAATAACTAATAAAATCAATTATAACAGTATAGTGTAATAACAGTTATGTGATATGGTCTCTTTCTCTTTCAAAATCTTATTGTGCTGCACACACCTTTACACTTAATAGAGAGGCACTTTTTGGCTTCTCTTTGACACATGTGATTTGCCAGCATCACTACTCCTGCACTTTAGGGCCATTATTAAGTAAAATAAGAGTGATTTGAACACTAGCATTATGATACAATGGCAGTTGATCTGATAAATGAGTTGCCTACTCAGTGACTAACAGGCGGGGAGCATATAGACCCTGGAGACGCTGGACAGAGGGATGAGTCACGTCCCAGGAGGGCAGTGCAAGATTTCATCACACTTCTCAGGATGGCATACAATTTAAAACTAATGAATTGTTTATTTCTGGAATTTTCCATTTAGTATTTTCGGACCACGGTTCACCGCAAGTAATTGAAACCGTGGAAAGCAAAACTGTGGATGAGGAGGAATCTGCTATAATTGCCAAAGCCTGCTGACCTTGAATACTTGCAACTCTTTGTCTGGGGGATTTTTAGCCACCGATGGCAGCTCTAAACCAATGGTGGACAGGGATTTGTTGGCTCACCATCCCAGCCACCTTGCCCCGTGGGAAAACTCTGAGGCGTGTTGTACACAGCCTCCCAGGCTTCCCCAGGGAGACCGAGCTCCAGATGTTCAGACTGGAAATGGCTGGATGAGTCGTTTTTGGCTTCCTTCTCCTCCCCGTCTCATTTTCCTTTTCCTTTGCCAATATTTCCAAATAGGATCGCCTTCCAAATAAGCCACTGGCATTCCCCTCCTCGCCTCTGGAGAACCCCAAATAAGACACCTACATACTGTGGTAGGAACAATTTCCATCTGAACTTCGAATTCCATCTCATAGCAGATTTGGAAAGGAAGGGGATTGCACGTGTGGGCTCTGAGGTTCCCCGTGGCCAGTTTGAGAACAGTGGGGGACTCGGCTCTTCTTGAGATGGTTAAGTGGCTGTTTCAGCATGATATACCCATTTATCTCAGTCTGACTATAACCAAGGGGATGGAGCCTATAAATTGAATCCTAAACTCATTGCTTGGCCCCAGAGCTTTCGTTTTACTGAACTAGTAAAACATGTGGTGTTTTCTGTATAGTGGGAAATTTCTATGACGTGAAAGTGAAGAAAACACATCTTTTAAATTTCGTTCTCAGTACAACAAGGTATACTAAGAATTCCCTAAATGACAGATTTATCGCATATATAAATTCTAGTATTCCCTTCCTATTGTCAAACTCGTGGTATTGCTTACATGCCAGGAATAAGAATTCATGTAACTGGAAGCTTATGATAAAACACGAAATGATAATGATTGCATATTTCCTACAGAACTATCTTTGCCAAAAAGAAAAAGAATATGTAATAATATTTTCTTGATGCTAAATAATTTTTAAATTATGAAAATAAGATATTCCATGTTTGCTACTGGGCTCCATTAAGATAATTACTAAAACATTTTAGGTGATTGCATGTATTCGAGAATTAACAATACAATATAGGTCTGCTGGAAATATTTGACTGGGCGTGAAATTTACTGTTAAAAAGTTGATTTTGTTTGCTCTTTCATTCAACAAAGGTTTACCTAGTACCTATCTATGGGACAGAGAAAAGAACAAGAGAAAATTACTCTAAGAGAGCTTCCTTATAATGAGGGAAAACAGACAATAATCAAGGAGATAAATATACAAGTAATATAACTTATGCTTTTAGTTATAGGAAGATTTTTTAAAATAAGTTAAACATCCTGTTATATACATAGGCCCTGTTCTTAATTTGGCTTTAGAATCACAGAAAAAATTGGAGATTTTAGTGAAGTCACTGGTCCATGTTTGGTTACACATCATTTAGTTAAACCACATCTGTTCTCTAAAAATATCTTTCAAAGCAATAATTGTAAAAAGTTTTTTTTTTTAAATAGCAAAACATTCTTTTGGATAAATGGGGAGGGGTATCAATTATAGCATGTGTGCCTTGCAAATGTGACATCGAAGCTCATGCAAAACAGCTGTACAAAGCTTAATATTACTAAGCCCTGCCGATCAAGGGATCATTCAACATCAGGAAATGCAGAAAAATAATATAAGCGCAAACTTCAGCAATAAAGCCAGTGCGAGATCTCCTCCTTCTCAAAGGATAAAAATTGCCTTGATCGTAGTTGTACCATATTGTTGAGTTTTGCTTTCAATTTGGCGAGCTAAGAATCTCCTATTGTTCTTAATGAACTGAACCAGAGACCTGGCCCAAATCTGCAGATGGGATGGGTGACCCTGATGTCAACAATATTATTGAAGTGCAGTGTAGCTCTGACCTCATCACCCTTAATTTTTCATGATTTATTTTCCTGTCGTGAAAGAGTCCCAAGCATGTATTTGTGTGATCAAATATAGCTGGAGTTCTAAGAGTCAGAAATCTAGTGACCTATGTAGGTCCGCTACTAATTCTTGGTAAAGGTGAATCACTGGATGGAGGTATTTCAGTTATGAGACATTTAGAAAGTTTGTATTCTGATTTGAGTCTAAACACAAATAGATACGAGGCATCACCTTTGAAGGAGGTAGGTCAGCCTGTCACCCAGGTTTATTCTCTTCTGCTGCCTTTCTGTTGCTGTCCAACTCCAATTGATCCCAGGGCAATTGAAAACTCTGGTTCCCATTCTTATTTGTAAAGGCATGGGCATAAGAAATGGTAAATTATAAGACAAGTTTTGGAAAACAAACTTCTAAAGAAGTAAATCCCATTTGATCTGGTATCTTCCATCTTTGTTTTGTTTTGACTTTGTCTTACGACATAGAATCTCAGAGGTAGATGGAACCTTGTGATGAGCTGGGTCATTTTCACACAAATACAGAACTGAGGTTAAAGCCCCACCTCTTACTAGCTGTATTTAAATTTTTGTTTCTTAATTTCCTCAGTTGTGAAATAAGAAGCTTGCTCTCAGGGTCACTGTGAACTTAAATGAGTTCGTATAGACCCAGTCCCTAGAGTGGTGCCTGGTACAAGGTAAGCACCTACAAAGTGTTAGATATCATTGTGGTCGGAATCGATTTTTATGAGATGTGTCCAAGGCCCACGACTAAAGGTGGCAATCAGAGCTTCAGATCCCTAGCGTGCGACACCACACTATGTCCTACCTTCAAAACTAACATTGATTTTGGAGTTTGGGGGTCGAATAGAAGTTAATTTCCCAGTTATACTGTTGATTAGTATACCAGGTATACATTTCGGAAGGCCTAATTTTCTGCATAATGACAAATAGAAAGCCAGTGTGGACTGCAAGAATTCTGCTAATGCTTTCTAACATAAAAGGCTCATTAAAAAGATATTTTGTTTGGTCTCCTGTTTTCTATAATAAACCCACTAAGATTTTTCCCCTAGTACCAGCCCTATAAGATTCCCAACACTCACAACCATACCAGCTTAGGTAAAACAGTCAAAAAATATGTTTTATTGTATGATGGCGTAGAGAAACACTTGTACTTCAGTGAAAAGCAATGCACTGTTTAGATGGCACCCTTCCTGGTTTTCTGATTCTAGCCTTTTATTGTCTTTGAGCTATTTTGCTTCAAGTTGTAGATGACTGGTGATAATGCAAAATCATTTGTATCTATAGACAAGTACATCCTGTCCCCTGGTGGTTCAAGTGACTTCCTTCCCCATGGAGGAAGAAGCCATTTGCAAGCTCATTTTAACATTCTTGATCTATATATGTATCTGTTCTTCGATTTCTCTTTTGAACTACTTGTAATATCTTAGTACTTCTCACAATAATGAATTAAATAAAATCTTTAACATGGGTTCATGTTATATCTTTATGAGTCATGATTTTGCCTTTTGAAAATTATCCTTTAACAGTGAAAAAAATCAGAGCTAACAGATATGTAAATATTTGTAAAATATACATATATGTAGCATAAAATATAATTTTTAAATATTGGTTTTCTTTATTTGTGGGGCAGTGGTTTATAACAAAAACATCCCCAGTTGCTGCTGCTCTAGTCTTTATCACTTTCATCAACTCGGATTTCTAAACCAGTTCAGGTTCTTCTTTTGGGGGGTGGGGGGAGTCTACAATTTATTTCTACTTATCTCCAATAGAGTTCTTAAATTTGAACAAAACATCTCCCCCATTCAAATTTATTCAAATAGAAATAATGAAATTTAATTTCAATATTAATAAATTGGGACCACTCATGTTGACAGGGGAGAGCTATTAAAGAATTAAATGGTGTCGATGGGGGTAGACTGATTTCTCATCAGAGACGCTAAAAATGACTAATATGATATGGCTAGCGGTTATTCTCTACTCCCATGTGTGTATCTCTTTCCAACAGTACCAGGCAATTAACTCAGACACACTGACTGGGTGACCCACAAATCTGACTGGGTGACCCACAAATCTGACTCAATTCTGACCCTGTCTACAGGTCCCACGGGTTAATGGCTCAGTCCTACAACACTGCCCTTCCTTACTTCAGAAGCCAGTTGTGAGTCCAAGTTGTCAGCTGCAATTTTGACCAACCAGCTATTGATGAGAGAGGTTCCAATGAGGCCCTCCTTGGGTTCGGTTAATTTGTTAGAGCAACTCACAGAACTCAGAGAAACATTTTCCTTATTAGATTACCGGTTTATCACAAAAGGATATAACTCAGGAACGGCTAGATGGAGGAGATGCATAGCTCTCTCGGAGCTCACCACTCTCCCCAAATCTCCATATGTTTACCTAGAAACCATCCAAACCCCATCCTTTGGGTTTTGAGAAAGGTTCTATTACACAGGCGCGATAGCTTAAAGCCTAGGCCACTGGTGACTGACCTCAGGGCTTCAGGCCCTCTCCCTGCTCTGGAGCTCAAGGTGTGTGTTGAAGTTCCAACTCTCTAATCACTTGGTTGAAAACGCTGGCAACCAACCCCATCCTGAGACTCTAAAAGCCTCCTCGTTAACATAACAAGAGACACTTTTGCTGCTCTCATCCCTTAAGAAATTCCAAGGCTTTTAGGTCTGTGCCAAGCACTGGGCCAAAGACCAAATATATATTTATGATAAATCACAGTATCACACTACCATTTTATCCGGTGGACGAAATAAAGGCAATTTTGTAGGTAATTTGGACCAAGAACACTTTTTTTGGAGGTTGGTAGGGAGGGCGCGGGTTTGATTATATAGGGTGGGCAAGTCATCTTAGTTTGCCTAGGACTTTCTGGTTAGCCCCGCAAGTCCTCAGTTCAGGGCAAACTGGGATGGTTGATCCCCCTTAGTTTGAATTACTGAAAAAGGCTAACTATATTGAATATAATCATATTACATTTTCTGTTATCTTTGTATTATTGTAGAAAAAGCTTGGGCTTTGGAATTCGACTTGGGCTCAAATTCTGGCCCTACATCTGACCAGCTGTGTGGCCTTCGGAAGATTACTTAACCCCTCTGGTGCCCAGGTTAATATGGGTAACAGTATTTGACTCGGAAGATGGTTGTGAAAATTAATGTATGGGCTCCAAAGATGTTCATGCCTAGGCAAGCCTGCCATGCCCATGGCTCATAGAAAATGCTGGTGGTGCTGGGGTGGGAGGTGCACGGTGCTGTGAGATGGCTAATAACAACGATGAAGATAACAATTACAACACAACGACCAACAATAGCAGCAGCTCCCATTTGTGGAGTACTATGGGCTAGGTACTGGTCTAAATCCTTTACTTGAATTAACTGATTTAATCTTTATTCCTCACAGCAACCGTATAAGGTAGATAGTGCTGTTAACTCCATTTTACAGATGAGGAACCTGAAGCACAGAGAGGTTATATGACTTGCCCAAGGTCACACTACTAATAAACAGCAGAGCCAGGGTTCTGATCATGAAACTGGGGCCCGGTAAATTGGAGGAACCTCTGGGGCATCCAACAGGCACCTAGAGATGCAAGTTGCAGACTCACAAGAAAGGTCAGAGCTAGAACTCATGATATGAGGATGATTTTCACACAACGGCCACATCTAGGAAGGCAGGAAAGAAAGAGGAATAGTGAAGAGGATGAAATAGAAAAGCTCAAGGAAAGAAAGAACATAAAAATGAAAGGGAAACTTTCAAGAAAATGGTCAACTGTGTCAACAAATCCAATGAGATCTAGGATGATGACAAAAAGGCCATTGGACTTGGCAGGCAGGCTCCCAGAGGCTTTCTAGTGCAGTTCCAGGGGACTCGGAAAGAGGAATCCAGCTTATGGGCAGCTTCCGGCAGGTCCTCAAACTTTACCAAAATTGAGTTAGACACTAGGACTTCTCTCCAGAGATTCTGATTTAATTGATCAGAGGTGGATCCCTGGCTTTCTGGTGTCAGTGTTTTTCTAAAGGCCCCCGCAGTCATTTTAACGTACTAATATATGACTGAATTAAGTAAGGGCAGTGGGTTGGGAAGAAGTGAAGGTAAAGGTCCAAGTAATTCTGTGAACAAGGTTAAAGGGAGAAGAATGGCAACAGAACCTACTCACTATGAGCTCCCACTATGGGCCAAACTCTCTCTAAATGCTCGGCATACACTTTGGCATTTGACCATCAGAACAGCCTATGACAACAAATACTGCCCAACACCACAATGATGGAGGAGGAGTCTGCAGCACAGCCTTCTGCCCATGTGGGCTTTCCATGGTGGTGATCGGACCCCGCCCCCTGATGATGTAGATTATTCCAGAGAGGTTCTGTTTATCATCCATGGGCTCGGCTTAGCTGCTTGTCATGCTTAAACAAAGATGAATAGGACCACAAATCTCCACACCTGTATCTTCTGTGACTGCTCCATCCCCACGCCACCCAACGCCCTGGCAATTCTCTCTAGAGGATTGAGGTACTCAGAGCACCCGAGGCAAATATCCACGTGCTCTCTCTTCGCCACTGGCTAGGGCTAGCTCCCAGTCTGGTCTAGGGTATATATAATCCCCAAGAACTCCTTTTGCCTAACACCTAGGCTATAGCAGACCCACACAATTTAACCTCCAAGAGAAACATGTCTTTTATATCTTCAGAGAGGGAGATAACCCAGGGCTCTGGCCACAGGGCTTCAGAGACAGCCAGGGAGTGACAGAAAAGGAGATCCTAGGGAGTGGGGGTTGGCAAGCTTGTTCTGTAGAGGACTAGATAGTAAGTAATTTAGGCTTTCCGGGCTGTATGGCCTCTGTCACAACTACTCAGCTCTACTGTTGTAGTGCAAAGTGGGTATAGATGACACATAAATGAATGAGTACGGCTGTGTTCCAATAAAACCTTATTTATGGAATTACATGAATTACGTAATACATTTTGGAGTAAATTTTCAATTTCATGTAATATTTATGTGTCAAGAAATATTCTTCTTCTTTTGATTGATTTTCAACCATTTAAAAATATAAAAATCATTCTCGGCTTTCAGAATGTATGAAACCAGGCTGTGGGCAGGGTGTGACTCACAGACATAGTTTGCTGATCCCTGCTATACAAAGGTCACTCACTCCACCCAGTTACATTTATACACTATTTCTGCCACTGTACGTTTCCATACCTTAGCAGACCTTGATGTGTGATCTGAAAACCCCATTTGGTTTTCAACTATGACTAGTGTCTCTTTCTTAGGGTAAGAACTGGAAGAGACCTAACTCCCCCTGGAGGTTAAATTGTGGGACCAAACTGGTCATTGTTTGGTGGAATTTTAAATAAAAAAAAAAAAATTTAAATTGCTAACTAAAGGAAGATATTTCCAAAATTTTAATCAAGTCATTCCAGTTATATACTTTTTTTTTTCAACTTGAATGAGAACACAAAAATATTCCTGAAACTGAAACTTTACTGAATAAGTATGCCATCTCATTCGAATTTTTGGAGAAAGAAGATATGGGAAATACCAAGACCATTCAACATTTATCTGTGGCAAAGACAGAACAGTAGTCGATCCAAAGTGAAAGTTTCAAACATTTAACTGGGTGTCAAACATTTGGGGTGCAAGGACCTCATCAAGGATCATAGGCAAGTCTTTCTTTCCTGTCAAAATGTCTTTCCCACTGTACAGCCAGAATAGATGACTGTCATTTTAGTAATAGTCTGTCCTTAGTGTATAAGAAAAAGGAAAGTCATATTAAAATGACTTTTAAGTGTTACAGTGAGTTGTATATGACATAAAATTATAGTTAAAGGTTTTGCAAATGTCAGCCTCTGCGTATTGTAAATGCTGAGATTTGAAATCTATCATTTTAGCAGCTGAAAGCAGCTCATAGGAGCCTTTGGAGTTTAAATTGCCAGAAAGAATATATTTGGAAAGCAACAAAGTGTCAGGAAGGTTATAGTTCAAGACTTTAGGGAGTTTAGTTATCATCATCATCATCATCATCATCAGGAAGTTTGGAGTTAGACGAGACAGGACTGGTGTTTTAAGTAAAATATGGGTTTTGACAGCAGTCCATACTTTACATGTTTTAAAGATGCTGTTCTGTGTTTAGAGCTGTAGCATTGATGACTTTTTTCTGCATTTTACTTCTAGAGAAACACAAGACAGATCATTTCACCGTGAAGTCAATACTGGTTGTAAGAAGACTACATCAAAGTATCATGTGCATTCCTAGAATTTGAGTCCAGGGACTATCATCCATAGGTATGGAGAGCCTAGACCTTTTGGAAAAGTGAAGACTTTAGGGTTCTGGCAGTAGGAATTGAGGGAAAAGGGTGAAAGGAGAAACAAAATAAAACAACCAAGATTTTGATAACAAAATGGATCTAAATAATAAAAGAGAGGGAACGAAAATCAAAGATGATTCTAAGTTTTTTGGGAACTTCCCACTGATAGAAAGCAAGCAGTCAGAAAAGGCATCACATTTGTAGGAGAAATATAAATAGGTTCAGCTATAAATAAATTTATTCGAAGAGTGATGTCCTGTGTCTATCCGGAAGCACGGAAGTAGGGTTCGAAATTGTGGAGGGAATGGGAATTATTGGAGAGAATGGAGGAATTGTAGGAGACGTAGAAAAATGTGACAGGACAGAGAATGTGGGAGAGAATGGAGAATTATCAGAGAAAAAAGAGAATTCTTGGAGCCTCGTGTAATTATGGGATGCATAGGGAATTGTGGGAGAAACAGTAAACTGTAGGAGAAAAAATTGTGAAAATAACTGGAATTGTGGGAAAGAACGGGAATTGCAGAGAGAAAAGAAAACCTTGACAAATGTTGAATTGTGAGAGAAAATGAAAACGAAGTATTGTGTGGGGAACAGAGAATCGTAAAGGAAAACGAGAAAAATATGGAGAATTGTAGAAGAGACCAGGAATTGTGGAGAGCAAGACATTGTGGGATGGACTGGGAATGGTGGGAGAGAATGCAGGGTTGTGGAAGACAATGAAGAATTCTGAGAGAGACAAGTAATTGTGCAAGCTGGGCAGGATACAAAAGCGGCACTGATAAAAAAGATGAGGAACTGTAGGTTTGGAAAGGTGACTTATTTTACCAGAACCAATCACAAATTCAGTGTGCAACTCAGAGAGAGCTGCTGATATTAACTCTCTGCTAAACTCTTAGGTCTGACAGCAACAGTTCCTATTACATTACCGTATATTGGCAACCTCGTAGGCACTGCCTCGTATGTTCCAAGGTCTAGACTTGTTATCCCAGACCATCTCCATTCTCCTCTCCTCACAGGGCTTGCTCTGCCTCAGTTCTGAAAGTTAGACACAGTGGTTTAGTGTGTTCTGGCTTTGCTATACCTGAGAACTTACCCTTAGGAGCCCTGAAATTAGGTCTTAGAGCATTGCAAGACACTCATTTTTCATGTCATTTTCAGTCGTCAGTCCAGAAAGAAAAGGAATATAGATGCTTTGCTGAGTTACATTTTCCCTGTTTTGCACTTTATTTTCCATTGAATGCTAAGAAATCTGGTCATTCATCAGGAAATGGCCCATTTATCATTTTCATGAATAAATGTAATGAGAAGGCTAGTTTTAGCTTGGAAGTGTTATAAATATAAATCACTGGCTTTGGAATGAAAAAAAAAATCTTTGTTTGCCTCTGGCCAAGAGTTAAGGTCTTCATGTTGCTGAATTTATACATCCGTGATTTCATAAGTGTTTATAATTATAACCAGGGAGATCTCCTGAATGTAACTCAGGACTCTTTCACTTCTTGGTCTATAATACTTTCCATATGTTGGGTTTTGAAATGTTGTACCTCTCTGTTAGCATCCTTTTCCACCCTTAAAAAACCATCCGCTTTTAAAGACATTAGAGATATTTCACTTAGTGCAAAGAGCATTGCAATATTATAGATGGTTACTTTCTCTTTGAGATACTTTTGTGCCTATACATATATATGGACTCTACAAAGACTTTTTCTTCATCTGAAAGTTGACCATCATTGGAAACGAAAGTGGCTAAATTAATTCCCCTTCTCAGGAGCAAATGAATGAAGACAAAGTGAGAATCAGATTCTACATTATTAGAAAAAGAAAAGCATTGGAGGCGAGAAATGGTAGTCAGTAGAGTTAGAAGTGAAGTCAACCAGGATTGTCACCATCCAGCTTTGACAGCGGCAGGCCAAACATAGGATTCAATCAGTTAGGTAAAGCTAAATGGCTAAATAATCCAAAGAGAATCACATTTTCATTGTTCGGTTCCTTATTATGAGTTGATTCATCATTTGTTGTTGTTGTTAAAAAAAAAAACTTGTAGAAAAAACAGTAATAAAGTAATTCGAAAGATCAAAAGTGCATAAGTGAAAAGTCTGACTCTTTGCCCCTGTCCTCTAGTCACTCAATATCTCTCCTCAGAGATAATATTGTTACTATTTCCTACATAGACATGACCTATTTTCAAAATAAACACGTCTTGAGCTCAAACTCTTTTTCACTACTATTATTCAATATTTGATATAGCAAAATTCCATTGCAACAAAATAATTTGCAACGAACTGGAAATGAGATATGACCTATATTTGTGTAGCCACACAACAAGTGTAAAGAGCTTAAATAGTGAAACACTCAGTGGGTACAGTTGAATGGGACACACCCAAATTGTCAGAGAGTCTGTGACTTCTGAGCCAGGGAGACTTTTGGGGTCATTTTCAGTCTGAAAGGTGCTCTCTTGCACCAATAATCCTGCAACTTTAAGCTCCTTCAACAACTTCAATGCAACTTAGAAAGGCAAAGCTCAGACTGTCCCCACATTCAACAGTACAGAAGCAAAAGACATGCCCAAGTCAACAGGGAATTCCAGACTCTATCAAAGGAGAGATGTAATTTGCTAGCATTTCTTAAATCTGTGCTGTAACAATTAAGGAAAGCAGAATCTAAATCTTAATAACAGAACAGACAGAAGCTGCATACTCAACAAACAGGAATCACAGAAGACTTAAGACTTATTGGAATTGGGACAGACCAAGCACCTGGAAATAAGACAGTAACCATCCCAATGAGGCTGCCCAAAATGCCCAACAGTGTGGGGCATAAGACAAGTAGGTCCAAGGTCCACAACCAGGCCAGCAAACAGAGGCAAGAATCGGGATATGGCCATGGTCCTCCTTGAAGCATTCACCATGGCGGGGTTAAACATGCAAGGATTTTGCTAGGAGAAATCCTGTGGGAGAAAAGGGGGAGGACTCTGGAGAAGGCTGGAGGTCATCAGACCTCAAGGCGATTCTGACCACGAGTGAAAGGGAGGGGAAGGCAGGTTGTTGGATGCTTCCTAGACTGCTGGGCAGACAAAGAAGGCTGAACAAAGCTGCTGGGACGTTTAAGAGCGTAACTCTACCATTACAGGTAAGTCGTGTCCCCCAGTGGCAGGCTGCCTCAGTGTCCATTAGACTGCGTCATTGGCAGGGAGCACCACATGGGAGGCGTGGCCTCAGCACAAACACTGATGGATTTCGGAGCACAGCCACTGGGGCCCTTGGTCAGCTATGCTCCTACAGTTAGAGGTCTGCAAGGTACATTCTTATGGCTATAATAGACCAGGACTTCCTGTTTATGAATCAACCGTTTCCATCTGAGGCGGATGTGGAAGTTGGTGTCCTGATCAATCCCTCCTTACTTATGTTAATTATTTAGAAAGCTGTATATCGGCCATTTTCCTAGAGTGAGTTCTGACTAACTCTCCTGTTGTTCTTATGGAATCTTTAGTAAAACAACCCTTTCAGTGATTGTTACTAGAATTAGACTGGTGAACTTGAACTGGTGATTGAAATAAAGTTTCTGGTGCTCGTAAGAGGCAGATTGAGTTAACAAATGGTCTGTGCAGCCTGGGCCCTGAGCAGGCCTGCACTTTTGGGTGTCAAAGCCTCCCTCAGCACCCGTAGGGCAAAAGGCCATGGCCCAAATACGACGGGGTGGTGGCAGGCTGAGGAGGGCCATAGACTCCTGGCCGAAGGTGAAAATGTATAGTAGAAAAAGAGCAGATCCCAGTGGCGAGAGGAAGTCTTTCAAACCTGCCTAACTATCCCCAGTCTGCCACTCACAAGGGCTCCCTGTGTTGGAAACACAGTGCTTCAGCAAAATCGCTTTGAGCAGAGGAATAGCAATGCTCTATGAGCATCTATTCTGGGCTTGAGTTTGTCTCCTGTTTCATGATTTGTTCTAGTTTTTATGAGAAGTGGAGATTAGAAAACGCAGCACATTCATGGGAATGGAATACAATGCCTGCCTGTGAAATTAAATCCAGAGAGAGGAGTGGTTTCTGCAGTGTGGGGTGCCGGCCTGACCCACAGAGCGCTCCCCCTATCTTAGGAGTGAAACTCAGAACCGAGTTATCAAAACACTGGAAACGTTTCTAACCTCTCAGTGTTGAAACTTTCACCAAAGTTTCAACAAACACTGTGTGAGGCTTCTTTCTACATCCAGAGCCACTGGAGAACTCTAAACTGTAGCAAAAGACATTTCTGGAATTTGTGGTCTTCTATTTATTCATTATCAAATTTATTTAAAAATTGTTTCTTTGTTTAAATTTTTAGTTTATTTTCGGATAGATAAAATCCAGAAATACAAAAGAATATGCCATGAAAAATAGGCCCTGTTTCTTCTCTCACCATCGACAGTATTGAACTCTACCCAAGCCCTGGGCCCCTGGAAAACAGCAGAAAGAAATCCCACAGTATGGTGACTGTAGGTGACTATATATTGTATTGCATATTTGAAAATTACTAAGAGACTAAATCTTAAATGTTCTCATTACAGGAAAAAAAAATTTGTAACTATGTAAAAGTGATGAAAGTTAACTAGACTTATTGTGGTCATCATTTCACGATATATATAAATATCGAATCATATATCTGAAATTAATATAATTTTATATGTCGAGTGTACCTCAATAAAAAAAAAGAAGAAACCTCCCATAGCTTATTGCAGAGAATCACCTTTCCCCATATGACTTAGATAGGACTTGTGAATAAACCCCTTGTTTAACTAGGAGAAGGCCAGACTCTCCAAATTCCCATTTTTTGCCTTAAAAATGATTCGCAGAACTGTTTTGTCCCCACTGATCAATCAGAACAAAATGCTTATTAACCAAACTTTGCTTAAGCTCTTCTTCCCACAGATTCTGGAATTTTGGCCCACCCTTAGTCCCAGCCAGCAGACAATCTCTCTCAAGGATAGGCTGGTCTCAGGGGAGAACATTCTTGATGGTGCCACGCCCAGTTACCCCACTTCCTCACTCCAGTTCTTTCTAGCCTTGCTTATTCCTCCCTATAAAAGGAAACCCCTTTTGCATAACCCTTGAGAGCTTGCGGGTGTTTCCTGGGAGTGTTTTCCCCGTGGCAATAGTCTCTTGCAAACTTCTGCAATATTCCTTTAGAATGAAGTCTCTAATCACTAAGCCTGGATTTGTTTTTCATTTGACACTCATCTCCCAATTCTCCTCCCGGAGGCAGCTGTTCCCAGTTTCTTACACATCTTTGTCCCATCGTCTGTACAGTAGTCTCGCCTTATCCACAGACTGTTGGTACTAGGCCTCAGCTCCACACACAGGCCTCTCCTGGGCTGCTCGTGTACTCTCGTGACGTGGTGGCTGCCCTTCCCTGCTTAGCAATACAAGAGTGAAAAACAGAAGCTGCACAATGTTTTTTTTAATGTATGATAAAGCCTCAGAAGCTACACATTACCACTGTGGCTGTATTCTGTTGGTCACACAGACTAAGCCTGCTACCGCATTGTAGGGGACTACACGAGTGTATGACTAGCAGGAGGTGGGGATCATTGGCAGCCATCTTGAAAGCTGGAAACCACAAGTAATGCAATTGGCAAACTACACTGTGAAAACGCTACTCTTCAAAGTCTAGGTTCTTCGTTGGATGCATTGTAAGCAAAAGAAAGGAATGGGCAGGGAACATACAGAGTGAAAGAGACTTAAAAGACATATTAAATTTAAAAATATGAGTAAGACTATATACGGTGTCTTGGTACATGCATCTGGGTAATAAAACTATTAAAAATTGCAAAGAAGTGACTACTAAAGAAGCCAAAATGATGGTTACTTATGGAGAGAGGAAGGGGAGGGTCTGAGACTGGGATTTGACACGTGGAGGGGCTTTTGGGGTTGCTGGCAAAATTCTTTCTTGATCCGGTGATGGTTATGAGGGTGCTTAACTTCGAATACTTCACTAAGGCATATATTTACCTTATGTGATTTCCTGTATTTCATTTTATGATAAAAATACTTTAAAAATTAGAAATCCTAATTCTGAGGTACAATGGTTAAATCCTCCTAGGAGTATTTGTTGGCCTCTGTGTAGAAACCTCAGTTCCTTTGAATACTATAAATTAGGAGGGAAGAATATAGGTCTTTTTTATATTTTTCCAAAGTACATAATGAAACACAAGCATGCCAACATATTTAAAACATTTCTGACTTTTCTCCTTCCACTCTTCAAGGTAATAAAAATAAGGAATTTCAAATGACTTCTCATGACTCACTTAAGCACAAACACTCTCTCTTTCCTCAAAACCGAGTTCTTGTCTTTGAAATGGGAATAGGAAATGAAATGTGGTGGAATGTCCTTCTGCCTACCTTGCATGAAAGGAATTTTTATTGCAAGTAGCACCAGCATCTCAGGCCTGCCTTTTGAATGAAAGAAATAATCCACCTCTTCTCTCCTCTGTCAATAAACGTTAGCATCCCAAATATTAACAGAGACAACCTCTCAGCAAAGGATGTCGTTTCTCATAGTTCTTTATAAAGTCCTAGAGAAGAACAAAGAAAATACCACCTCGATCCCAAGTAATTTCACAGCTATGCAGCTAAAACAGAAAATCAAACCAAACAGAAATTTACCCTTTCTCTTAAGTGAAAACGCCTTTATAATGGAAAGCAGGGTTATTTTTACTGGTGGGTGGCTGAGTGAATTGCCCCCATGGGGTACCTCTGAGTTCTAGAAGCTGTTATAAGTTGGGTGCTGCTCATTTTGGGTGGAGAAAAACTAGTTCCAGATTATCTTCTCTCCAGCCAATCCCATAGGCAGCTGAATCCCTTCGTGCATTTATCTCCCTATTATGGCCCGCTCTCATTTTCAGAAATGTTTTAAAACTGAGTAGCAAGAAGGGAAGAAAAGCCCTGATGAAAGCATCTCTGGGACACTCGGAGGATAGGTCAGGAGAGGTCCAAGCCTGTATTACCTAAAACAACCTGAGGACTTTGTCATCTTTTTTCATTCCTTTTCTTCTTCTCCTATCCATCCTTCTCCTTTTATATTATAGAAATGAAATGAAATTTTATTATTTTGGATTGGTTCAGGCATCTCGAAACAGGTCAAACTACCTGAGCCAGGTGGGTAGTTTCTCTCTCTGCATTGTCTGATAAGAGTGAATGTCATTCATATCATCATCATTGTTACATATGAATTTGATTCGAATTAGTCCAGTAAACACCGAAAATATTTTGTATCAGATTTTTTTAGTCATCGAATATACAACGTCAATATATTTCTCTGTCCATCAATGGCATTTTGAGCAGGGCTTAGGTATATAGAAGCAGATTCTAAAAGCACAAGGAACTTCAAAAGGTCAAGGATCTAAAGAAACAGATGGAATCTGGATTCTGACCAACAGAATATTTTGCGTGTGTCCAGAGATGCATGGCTATGCAGAGGAGAGAGGATGCCTGTCAGAAATATCTCTTTGTTGGTTTCCCTACTTTTAATCAGTGGCCCCCTCTGTCGTGTCGGGGGTGAACTGTTAAATCCATCACAGGACTGATCAATTGGAATGACAGAGAAGTGGCACTCCAGGTGTGTTCACTGGGAGTATAATTTGGAATTCACTCTTTCTGAAAATTTTCCTTGAAAAAAGTATTTAGGGAAGTTTCCCCAAATTCAGTCCATTCGTGGCTCTAGAGGAGCATTTCTCAAAGGAGTTTTGCATCAGAACCATCTGGTAAAGGTGTTAGAACACACACACACAGCTCTATTCAAGAGACACTGATTCTTAGGTTGAAGGTGAGATCTAGGCAGTTCACGGAGAAAGCTTCCGAGGTGGTTTTTCTGCCCATGCCTGGTTACTTTCTCATCGAAGGCCCCATTCTCCATAAAGTTCTGACCTTAACACACCTAAGGGATATGCTGTAGGCTCATGGTTAAAAAACTGGGGGACAAACACCGTAGGATCCATCAAATCTCAAGGAAGGATGGCAATGGGGAGGCGTGTATGCAGTCTGACCGAACTCCCCAGTCCACTGAAATAGGCCTCCTCATTTCCCCACTTAGACCAAGAACCGCAAGTCTACCATTTATGCTTGGATTAAATGATCCATCAGACAGCTGTTTAACTGGACAAAAACATTTTGATCCACAAGCCCTTTGCCTAAGAATTGGTATTTGAAACTTTCAGAGTTGTATGTTCCATCGGCCTTACTAGAAAAACAAACATATCAAACTTGTCTATTTGTCACGGGTCACTGATGAGGTCCTTGCTCACTTTTATACTGCCTTCTTTGCTAGGACCGAGGGTAAATAAAACTTCTCCCTAAGAATTAGTTCATGCTTTATGGATGCTGAATAGTGTATCCACTAGTGTTTCTCTGTATTGGCTACTTAAAGGCTCAGAACCAAATTTGTGGCCACGGCATGGATGTTGAGCAGTTCACTCCATTTTCTTTCCCCAATTTCTTCACTTACTTTTATTTTATTTTAGTTTACTTTTTTTAAAAAAAATATTTATTTAAATTGGTTTTAAATATACAGAACATTGGTTAGACATCTATATAGTTCATAAAACGATCCCCCCAATTGCTCCCTCCCTCCCCTGGCCCTCCATCTAGCCATCCTATTAATGCTGAGTGCATTCCCTCTCCTGTCTGCACTTAATTTTAAATTTAACCTTATCTCTTATATTTAAACATTATTCCAATGGACATATTTAAAATATAATCGTATAAGTGCAAATGTAGCAACGAGTATATTAGTAATAATGAATAAATTGATAGCAATTGATGAGTTTTAAAGTATATAATGTTTTATATTTGTGTTAAATCCATTCCTGGAAGATAGCCTGGTATAAACAAACAAAAAACAACAGACACTATGGTGTCGCAGATTTACTGATGAACTGCCTGGTAATTTAAAAAGAATGTGGCTATACGAGAGGTGGAGTCCAATATCCATTCACTTGTCAATGGCTTTTCCAAATAGTTTTCATCTAGGGACTCCCAAAAGGGGATCACTTGGGGAAACTGAGGCATCTTAATGCCTTTTAAATCTGGAGTAACTCAGGTCTGTCTGCTCGGCTGCATCCAAACTGATGGTCCTTTCTAGATTCTTGTTCTCTCTGATGTCTGATTCATCACTGTCTCTAGTGTCTTCTTGATATTAATGGGGAGCCCAGAAACAAAACCTTTCAGATTTCACACACACACACACACACACACACACACGACACACACACACGACAATTACCCATTACGCAATACCCATTTATGTATTGTATAAACTGTATTTTAAGAAAAATGACATTTAAAAAGGAACCATTCCTCATCATCGATTCTTCTATTCCTTTTTCTTACTCCTATTTCCTAACTATTGTGATATGTATTTTAAACGGTGTGTATATTTTCCTTAAAAAGAGAATGAATGGCATTCTGGGAATATCTGCTTTGAATCTGGACTTATTTTCTTTTCCACTCTAGTGAGATGCTATATGATATAAGATGAGGCCCCAATTTCCTCAGCCTATAAAATATCCAGAGGTATTCAAAGCTGTCTACGAAATGCTGGAAACCACATTGTCTGGGACCAGTCCCAGGGGGATGCCCTGGGCCTCACAAACGGGGAAGCTGTTGAAAGCCCAGTCCAGAAGTGTTTGGTTTTCTTTCACTTTGGAAATCCTGCTTTCACTGTGTGAAATGTGTCCTGGTGAGATAGCACGTGTGAGGCTGGCTGGGGGCTGCTGAGGCCTCGTGAGCGGATGGCGAGGACAGAGGGGAGTCGGCTGGAAATAACAGAACTTGAAAATGATGAACTTGTACTTGACAGGGTTTGCTTGCTCAGTTGTTCCTAGTTCCCTTCCATTTCTTTCGGGGAACTGGCTCTCAGAGGCAAGGGGTCCTTAGAGGGTTTGGAAAACGACCAGAAAGAAGGCTCTAGGGGCATATTTTGTGAAGAGAAGGGAACACAACGGCATTTTGCTGGACCCTTAGACACACTGTCCAAGAACTCTCTGCGAAATGGACGTGTTCTCTGTGCTGTCCAATATGGTGGCTGCTAGCACACGTGGCTACTAAACTCTTGAAATGTGGCTAGTGCAACACAGTTGAATATTCAATTTTATTTCACTTTAGTTAACTTAGATTTAAATTGTCACACATAGGTAGTGGCTACTGTATTGGACCATACAACCTTGGACAATTTCACGAGGGTAATGGAATATGATTTGGCTCGCAGATATGTGAAATGTATTTCCTAGCTACTTCCTATGTTTCTAAGGCTGTACTCCGGCTTGCCCATCTCTGTCATTCTTGGTATAGGTTCTGCTTTGCAAATAAACTTGTTTGCTTTCTTTCTAGCCTGCTTCTTGCACAGAGAGCCAGAGAACAGGGCTGCCTGCCAGTGCTTTTCTCCTGCCTTAACTCAAGAGGATAAAGGTTGGTCCCTCTGGGAGGATTTGCTGAGAGGTCTCTCCAGCACAGGGCTGGGGCCATGTGCCTTGACAGGACTCAGCTACCTTCTCCAAACAAAACGCCAGGTGAATTTAAATTACTTACAGATGAGGAATGTAGGTGAATGGCAGGGCGAGAGCCTGAACAAATGGTGAGCTTGACAACAGCTACTTCTGGTTGCACTGGAGCCTGGGTTATGTGATGGTTGAAAATTAATACAGGATCCTAAATTTGGGCTTGCTCACTAAGTCACTTGAGGGTCCGTCAGTGGGAACCCTTGCAGTCTTAAGCCCAGTTGGGAACTTGGCCTGGAGCACAAGCTGTGGTGAAGGATCATGACCACATTTTACAGTCCTGATCTGGATCCTAGCATGGCCCTCCCAATTCCCAAATCAGATGGTGACAAATAAAAATTAGACTCAAAGTGTTTGAAAGACAATAGTGTATGTATCTATCGATGCATTGCTTAAAGAACATCATTAATGGTTACCGTATGCCAGGCCCTAGGCTGGGAGCTAGAAATACAGAAAGAAAGGAAACAAAACCTCTCTGTCTTCAAGTTGTTCGTTGTCTAGTGGAAGAAATAGCAGAAAAACCCAAATATTATAACAGACTGGGATAAGGATTGTCACAACAAAGTAATGGGATACAGTGATTACAGAGCCCAGATTCAGCCTAGGACTTTATCAAGGGGGCTTCCTGGAGGAGGTGGCATGGGAGTTGGACCTAAAAGCAGAGTAGGAATTTGCCGAGTGGGCAAGGGCATTCTGGGCAGAGGCTTTTGTCCAAAGGCACAGAAGAAGTTTGGTGTATTTGGAGTAGGCCAGTTATTGTAATGACTCAGGCCACACAGAACTGCCTAAAGTAAAAAGTCAAACGAACACTTTTGCTCCAAATTCCATGCCCCAGAGACAGCCACTGTTAACTGTTTGATGTATCCTTATAGACCGTCTATATAGTTTTTAAAAATAGTGCTTTGCATGCAGTCACTGCTCAATAAAGTTAGTTCAATAAAAGCTGACTCTGTGTGCATGTGTGAACACTTATACCTGAAATGCCCCACTTGAACCCTGGATGAAGCCACCCCTCCCCAAGAGGGCTGCCTCGGAAGCCAGAACTGCCATTTTAAGTCTATGTTGCTCCTCTTTGGCCTAGTCTTTTGCTACTCAAAGCACAGCACGTGGACCAGGAACACTGGCACCATCGGGGAGCTTGTAAGAAATGCAGAGTCTCAGGCCTCACTGACTCAGAATCTGCACTCATGGCCCCCAGGTGATTCAGATGCACCTCCCAGTTAGAGAAGCTCTGGCCCAGTCAACACAATGCCTGTCCCTGAGGAACTCAGGTGCTGGCCCTTGACCTCAGCTCAGCCAGTGCTTCTCCCTCTCCCTCACTTGTCCTGACTTTTGAAATCTCCCCGAGGAGAAATCAGTCAATTTCTGGAGGGTCTGTTGTGGTGTTTTCTTCTTGCTCCAGCTGGGAGCCCTTCACTCCCTTCTTGTCCCTTCCTATGTCCCCAGTTCTCCTTGGAACCGTCACTCTGAGCCTTGACTCTCTGCTGGTTCAACTTGGTCGCTTCTGTCCCTCTGGCCTCCACCTCGCCCCTTAAGCTTTTCAGAGAGACAGTACAGTCTTCAAGTGTATGACCTATTGCACTTGCCTGCTATGGGTTCAAATCCCAACCAGATGTGTGACTTTAGACCAGTAGCATCATGACGACTTTCTTTTGGGGCTCAGTGACACTGTGTGGCTCACCCCAGCACTTTTAGCTACATACCTTTTGCCCTTTGAATACCACCTTTAATGAGTAAAACGGACACAGTGCATGCAAGGTGATGAGCGATACTCTGAGGAGTGGAGATTGGAGACCTGTCTCTGATGCCGGTTAATGTAGAATATTGTGAATTTCTAGTTCCCTGCTACTATCATAATTGTCATTACCAGCTTATTGGGTCACTAAGATGAGGACTGGAAAATAAAATTCATTCTGGCAGTTGGAAGCTGATTTGGATTCCCTTTGAGTCTTCAATTCAGTGTTGGCCAGATAATTGCCTACTTACTCTAGCCCTTCTGTATGTGGGGCTGGATTTGTTTTTAAGACCTAATTTTTTAAAGAGAAGAAGGTAAAGAAAGTTTCATATACTCCCTGTCCCTCCCTCCACGCACAGCCTTTCCCATTATCGACATCCACCAGAGTGGGACATCTGTTACAACTGATGAACCTACAATGACACCTCATCATCAGCCAGAATCCATAGCTTACATCGGGGCTCACTCTTAGTGTTGTACATTCTATAGGTTTGGACAAATGTATACTGATATGTATCCATCATTATTGGGGCTGGATTTTGAGTTAAAAACTACTAGAAATTACTGGCCATTCCTGGAAAGACAGCACAGTACCTACAGAGAGTCATGATGTGTCTCGTACCCTCCTCTTCCCTTTTGGAGGTTTGCCAAGTAGATACAGCTGAACTTGTTATGAATTTGGAAAGATTGGGGGAAATTCTGATGGTCAAATCTCCCTATACTGTCCCACTGTCGTTAAAAATTGTACTGTAACTGTTGCTTGGAGACTAAATCCATCTGCAGAAGCAATTTTATTCTTTCTTATCTTGAGATTTGCCAAGGGGCTTGGCTGCCAAACCTTTTTCCTATTTTTATGCATAATTGTACAGCATACACAAAAAGATCTGGTAAAAAGTTAGCACAGCTCACTATCAGTACAGATAATGTGTTAGAATCCATTTCATAGCAAGTGAAAGTGTTAGATAAGCAGTTTTAAGCCTGTGGGACCTCTTGGCATGTCCTTAATTTAATCCAGCAGATATTTAGATGGTCATTAACACTAGTTTTTTTTTTTTCTTAGTGATCTGAAATTTTTAGCAATAGCTGGAAGAATTTTTCTTTTACTTAATTGTTCCTATTTTGAAACTCTCTTGTTTTTAATCTCATCAAGATAGCAATGTTGACTACTTGCTGAAATAACAGTTTTATAGGGGCTCCTGATAACGAAAGGCCTCCTTTTGTGTTTCTGAGACCAAGCCGATTCTCCAAACTATGAACAGTCTGAGATGTTACTATTTATAAGCCACCAAGTTTGCTTGCTAGTTCCCTAGAGTAGGGCAGAATACAGAGACTCCTGGGGCAGACAGGCAAGCCTAGAAGGAGGCTTGAGCCTCTAAGTTCTGTGGGTGATGTGGGGGTGGGCCCATGTAGAGAATCTGTGTCACAGCTGAGGAACTCCAAGCTTAGGAACACCCAATCGCATAAGTGGGCTGCAAGCAAACCTGCCTAAGCTCTGCCCTGGAGGCAGATATTATCCCAATTAGGAACTAAAGCTCCCCTTTGCCTCAAAGGGAGACAACTATCTCTGTATTCCAAGGCTGATTGCTATACAAACATCTCTGGAAAGATAATCTGGAACAAAAGCTGCTCATGCCTTTGCTCAAAAGATGGGCAGACACACCAAAATTAACTCAAAATGGATTAAGGACCTGAATATAAGACCTGAAACAATAAAATGCATAGAAGAAAACATAGGAACGAAACTCAAGGACCTTGGACTTAAAGAGGATTTTATGAATTTGACATCAAAAGCAAAGGAAATAAAAGCTAAAATAAACGAATGGAACTACATCAAACTAAAAAGCTGCTCAGCAAAAGAAATCGTCAACAAAGTAAAGAGACAACCGTCTGAATGGGAAAATATATTTGCAAGCAACATCTCTGATATGGGCCTAATATCCAAAATATATAAAGAACTCATATGACTCAAAAACAACAATAACAAAAAAACAAAAACAAATGATCCAATAAAAAAATGGGCAGAGGACCTGAGCAGACACTTCTCCCTAGATGACATACAAATGGTCAACAAATATTTGAAAAGATGTTCAACTTCGCTAGCTATTAGGGAAATACAAATTAAAAACACAATGAGATACCATCTCACACATATTAAAATAGCTATAATCAACAGGACAAGTAATAACAAATGCTGGAGAGGATGAGGAGAAAAAGGAACCCTCATACACTGCTGGTGGGACTGCAAATTGGTACAGCCACTATGGAAAACAGTATGGAGGTTCCTCAAAAAACTAAGAATTGATCTACCATATGATCCAGCAATCCCTCTACTGGGTATTTACCCCATAGACTTGAAAATCCATATCCAAAAAGATATGTGCACACCATTCATAGCAGCATTATTCACAGTGGCCGGGACATGGAAGCAACTGAAGCGTCCTATGATAGATAATTGGCTAAAGAAGTTGTGGTACATATATACAATGGACTCAGTCATAAGAAGAGATGAAATATTGCCATTTACAACAGCATAGATGGACCTCGAGAAAATCACACTAAATGAAACAAGCCAGATAGAAAAAGTTGAAAATCACACGATATCACTTATATGTAGGATATAAACCTAAAAGCAACAAATGAACACGACAAATGAACAGAGACTCACCTGACATAGACTATAGGCTAGGGAGTTACTAGGGGACTATATAGACTAGTAGTTACTAGTGGGTGGGGGAGGAGGGGAAGGTGGTAGACAGGGTAAAGGTTCAAATAAAGGGGGTAGGGGAGGGTGAAGTGGGTAAAGGGGATCTAAACATATGGGGCTGAAGGAAACTGGACTTGGGTGGTGAACACACAATAGAATATACAGATGTCAAATGATAATGTACACCTGAAAATTATATAATTGTATTAACCAATGTTATCCCAATAAACTTAATTAAAAATAAAAGATAGGCAGAAATTCAAGAGACCTACAGAGAGTGGCCTCCCAACACCACCACCAGTCTCCATTCAGGTGTCTACTCAGATGTCCCCCTCTCTAAAACAGCCCCTCTATGTCACTTGCTACCGATGCCTCTATTTTTATGTAAAGCACCCATCATATTCTAACATATAATATAGTTATTTGTCATAGGTTTCCTCCACTAGAATGCATACCTGAAGATATCATCTGTTTTGTCATTATTATATCACCAGGGTTTAAAATAGTGCTTGGCACACAATAGGTAGTCAACATTTACTAAACTAGTGAATGAATGAATGAAAGAAAGAATGAATGAGTAGGCTGTTGTTGAGTATGTCCATTGCGCTAGGTGGTTGAATGAGAGTATCATGTGTCTCTGTACTTAACCTTTCCCGAGAATTTCTCCAGACACTCTCTGCTCAATAATGGGGAGCTCCCCCACAGATCCCAGGATTCCTTAATCATCCCACATTCTGAAAGATACTGCCAAGTCTGGGATCCAATGTCATGGTTTAAGGCAGAAGCCTCATTTCAGCCTTTTGGTAGCGATAATACAGAAACAGAAGTGGCAGACTCTAGGACTTGTCTCTTTGGAGAAAGCTCCAGGTCCCAGTACAAAGGATGTCCAGTGCTCCTGAGCTATTAGAAATCAGAAACTGAGCGCAAAAGGCCTTGAGAACTAATGTATGATAGTATGGAAAACAGACCATGGGCTCTAGAATTAAAAAAAGACGCTGGTATTTATAAGAACTTTACAGCAAAGAAAGAGGAGAATGCTCACTAGCCTTGGTTTCTTAACATATGAAAATTAAGGGTTGCCTTTTAGAGCTGAGTGCACTCAGGACATCTACCACAATCTCTATCCCCTCGATGCCCTTGTTTAAGAATGACTTTGAAGCTAAGCAGGGTTAGTACTTGGGTGGGAGACCACATAGGAATTCCAGTGGTAGGTGTAAAAAAAAAAAAAAAAAAAAAGAATGACTTTGGATTCATAAACAAGCCTCAGAAAAGTAAGTTGATACTTTTCATTGAAAACAAGGGGAATCAAAGATATCTGCTGGAAAGAACAGAACAAAGGGAAGTATGCCAATTAGTAAGCTATTGTCTTTCAGCCCCAAACTCACCTGTCTACGTTTCTGATTTGCCAGTTGCTCCCTGTGAGGTTCTGCCGTGAGGGGACACTAGAGGGACACAGCAAGACTGGAGGAGGGAGAAGGCTGAGCTCCTTGTTTGTTGCGGTTCCTGCCAGTGTCTCCCCAGGAGTGGTTCTCCCTCCTGACCCCAGCAGTTGGTTCCAGTTCCTCATTTTTCTCCTGCATCATCGGACATGCCCTCTCAGCCATATCAGAAACATTGGATCAGCTCAGAATCCCAATTAGGGCTCTGGGTTGCAGCCCCAAGGGGACCCTCCTGCCATCGTCTAGGTTGAGATAACCCCACTGCTTCCCCTTGTTCCCACCAAGTGCTGGGGGTAGGTAATGCTTCCAGTAGGTACTATCTCTGAGATACCTCCATGTTCCCTTTATCTGCTTTCAGTCTTTCAACACCAGTGAAATTAACTCCCTCTGTTAATGACTGTCACAGGCTCTGTTTTCCTGATGGGACTATGACTTACACAGGGAGTATGACATTGGAGATTGGTAAAGGGGTCACGGTATTTGTTCAAAAGAGCAAAACATTAATGATCTTTTCATTAGTTGACCTCTTTAACTTTTAGAATAGCTGACACAAAACTCTGTGGACTATAGAGCGATTGGCACCATCGTCAATGGTGGCAGCACCCCTTCATCACCCTGTGCTACATTTTCCTTTGTTATTTCATTGAATTTGTGAAGAAGTGACAGCTGAGTACTTTATATGTTGTGAGATGCAAGCACAGAATTCTATGTTCTAGTTAGAATAGTTCCAATGCATAAGTCTTACATTATAATAGAGGATGCATTTTTCATCATATCACAAAGAAGTGTAATCTGTGCCAGATGTCATCATGCTCTATTTTAAGTTTTTCTGAATGACAGACATTTCCACATTACATATAAAACTAATGGGGAAGGGAAATTATTCACAGAAATGTAAGGAAGGAGACATTTAGTACAGTCCCAGGTCTGTTCCTGACCCTTTGTGCTTGAGACGCCTTTCTCAGTTTCCTCTGGACAGAATCACCTAAGCACAGCTGGCCTCCTCAGGGGGTTAGGGATATACTGTTTATGTCGGTATTTCACACCTGAAAACAGACAGCATGCATTTTTATTATAAAAATTACTTAGGGGACAACGACATGGAATATGCCTCCCGAGGAAAGAACACAACAACCTAGAGACTTGCCAAAGACAGTGAACTTGAGTCCATTCAGACCTCTGGATTCAGGTGACAGGGAAAGGAAATAGAGAGGACTGAGGTCAGGGTTGAATTGCCCAAGAACAGGAAATAGCAACTGCCAGACACGGAGAAATGTCATAGGTCAAATGGCCTTAATTTTTCAACAGATAAATTATAAGACAAGGATGAAGGGGAAACCTGTGGATTCGGAGAGACTCAAAAGACATACCGAGTTTTTTAAAATGAGCAAGACCGAACTACAACGTCTAGGGAGACATACCGTGTGATAAAATGATAAAGAAACACAAGGAAGTGATTACTGTGGTTCCCTTGGGGTCTGTGACAGAGACGGGGAACCTGCGGGGCTTCTAGGATGGCTGGCAAAGCTGAGTTTCCTGACCTGCATGGTGGTTACAAGGGTATGTATCTTACAAAAAACTCATCGAGCTATGTTTTATTGTG
Organism: Pteropus medius; assembly: GCF_902729225.1. Classification (NCBI taxonomy): domain Eukaryota; kingdom Metazoa; phylum Chordata; class Mammalia; order Chiroptera; family Pteropodidae; genus Pteropus; species Pteropus medius. The sequence goes on from NW_024340697.1 coordinate 1,786,357, forward strand.
TGTAGAAATTTGTATCTGTATTTTGTTTTATGGTAGAGATTGAATAAAAGAAAAGCTGCTCATGACAGCCTGGCCCTACAAACTAGGCTTTTGTGGTTGCTAGAAGCTGGCCTGGTGCTCACAGCTGAGTCTCGGTGTTCTCCTATTAAACATAAATATTTTACCCCGCATCAATGTCAGACAAGGCCATTCTGTGACCAGGATGAATCTAGACAAAAACAAGACCACCCTGTGTGAATACAGAAGACAAAACATGAGTGCGGTGAGGTCACGAAATGGCCAAACATGTCCTCTCCTAGCAAATATGATGATTGCCGCATCTACCAATTATAGCTTTGGCCTCAAGTTAGTCCTTCTGCCTTATCAATGAGAATTAAGATAGCTAATCATAGAATTACCCCCACTTCCTCAAGGAATTCACTCTAAAGCAAAACCCCACTTCCTCAAACTCTTCACCAAGTGACCAGACACAAGCCCAAACCCTAAAATAAGTCTTTTCTAAAACCTTTCATGAGATGTCCAATGGTTTTTCATGGCGTGTAGTCTCCACTGTTTCAAAGAACATTAAACCCAACATGTTCTACTATAGGTGTTGAACTATAGGTTCATGACAACTATAGGTGTTCCTGGTGGCCCTTGGAGGGAGGTCTTTGGACAAGGTAAAGAAACAAAGAAAGAAAAGAAGAAAAAAAAATGCTCAGAGGCTAACAGTCCCTGCCTGTCTGGGAAAAAATTGTTTCAAGCGTCCAGAAATCTCTTCAAGTCACGGTGCGTATTTGCTGAGACCGTGAGTAAACAATGCTGTAAGTGGAAACATTTCTATTTCCTGATTCTTTTGGGAAACAGAAATACCATTACGGTTGAGTATAAATTGGAAAGCATGATGAAAAACATGTGGATGTAAGTTCCAGAACTATTGGGCTTCTCTGCTGGTTTCCTCCACAGGGAAGAAGCCAGATTGCTCTGGACTAATCAGCCCGTCACTGTCAGACTACTTGGCAATGATCAAATTTAGGAATCTGAAATAATCTGAGACCTGACACAGAAGTCTCCTGAAATATTCACATTCATTGCAGATTAGAAAACCTGTGTGCACATATCATAACCACAGTCCTTTACATTGTGAAGCTTTAAAACCTTAAAAGAGCTTTCAAACTCTTCTCTTATTTTATCTCCAAACAACCCCGAGAAAAACTGAAAATCTCTATTTTACAGACGAGAAAACAGAAAAGTGAGGGGACAATCTCAAGCGCACCCAATTAGCCAGGGCAAAATCCAGACCTCTGAACCCCTTCACTTCTCACTTTTGAAAATGCTCAGTCGTGGCAAACTTTGGTTCCATCAGAGTTGATTCGATTATTCCTAAGAGGCATGTTTCATTTCAACAAAGTCTGGCAAACAAGGTGAGTAATACTTTTTATGGTTAAAGAAACATAAAAGATGTTATCTTTACGAATAAGGCTATTTTTTTCCTTTTTCATATGATGTTTTCTGGCTCCTTGGTCAATTCTCTTTCCAAAATATTACACGGTCTCCACGTGGACACGTTTCAACTCTGTTGTAGGCTTGTGTGAATATAGTTCGAAGAAACAGAGGATTCACGGGGACACGTGTGTATCACTCAATTGCTTTTCAGAGATTTGTGAACAAGAACCGACATAGTAAATTCTATGGAAACGATACGATGATACAATACTTCCTTCTGGAACTTTCCGTTCACATGCTCAAGGAGTCTAGGCCATACTAGCAGGCTGTTTGTATTCTCTGGTGGCCTTTGGATGAAGCGTATTGCCTTCCTAAATCTCGGTTTCCTTACCTGTAAAGTGGGGGCCAGAGCAGTCGGGGTGGCGTCCAGCTCTGCTCTGCAATATTGCGACCTCAGAAAGATTCCACAGAACCATGTCGTCTCCGGTCCTCTGGCCTCATCTCTGATGGAGGGGATAGCGCAGGGCATCATTCTTTCTTTATGCCAAGGCACATGACTCAATGGTGGTTCTTCATCTAATTAAACCCCTACTCACTCTGACGACAAATAGTTTACAGGCCCTACTCTTCCATCCTTATATGAAATTCACAGACAATATAATCATCTCCACATACTTTTTTTTTTCAAAAATTGATATGTTGCTCTAATAGCAATAGGAAAAGGAATATGATGAAAGCGATTTATAATAAAATATATATCGATATGTAAACAATCAAGCATGACAATGCTAGAAGCATCCCAGCCCTCTGCTCATCAGAAAATTTTTTTAAAAGGCTCCATGATCAAAGTTTTAAAGTTTTGGATGAAACAATGTCTAACATTTTGCAGGACTTCTCAGAGACTTGAACATATACCGTCTATTGCCAAGTTGCAATGGAGAATTTGGTATATAGCGTTTTCCCAAATCGCAAGACCATGCAAGTCGTTCTTTAGGGATGTTTCACACAACTAGTGTCAGAGGACGTGCCTTGAGAAACATTTCCCTACATCAGTCATGGGTTATATCCCGTCATGAGTGACATCGCAGCCTCGTGAACTGTTGTTCATTCTCAAGGCGGAGTGCTATTGGGTTTAGAGATACAGAATTAGAACAGAAGCTCATTTAACAGCATCCCTGACCTCTACCCACTACATTTCAGTAGTAACTCCCC